>NC_065963.1:6735164-7336616 GCF_021464435.1 Cataglyphis hispanica
TTCTCAGCAATTATGCAGATAGTAAATGACCAACTTTTTCGAATGAATAATAAATCCTTATTCTTCACTCAAATTTTTCAACAGAATTTTAATTGAAAGTTAATTACAGAAATATTGAATGCTTCAAGGAAACGTGAGGAAAGATCGATCGAATTTCTTGACAAAAGATCAAAAAAGAATTGGAGTGATTTTCGGGAAATTTTATTGCAAATTCTCAATAAATTCTGACAGCCCAAGACCCGTCATCAGCGACCCTACGGCTGGGAGAACGGGACTGTGGAGTCGCTGCGATTGGCCCAACTGCCTAGCCCACCCAGCAAATTCGCCAGTTTGCCATACGACGGCAAGGTGTCCTTCAACTGGATCCCACCGAGGACAAATCCAAGCGCAGTGGAGAAGCACCGTGAGGTGCGCCGCCGTTCCTCGGAGGAATGTCTGGACGACAGCGTGGGCAACCGTCAGCAGCACGAGAGAGACAGTCCCGAGAGAGGAGATCGCGCGACGTCCCATCCGCTGAGAAAGTACTCGTCGCAGCAACGTCAGCAGAATCACGAGATCATGAAGTCGAGCAGCGTGGAGGACCGTCTGCTGATGAACAGGGGCTCGGACGCGAAGGACGCGTCGTCGTCGGCGACGCAACGCCGGAGTCGCAACGACTCGGATTCGAGCGAGGGCCGATTCTCGAGGAATTCCGAGTCCGAGAGCCGGTCGTCGATACCGCGCTCGAGCTCGGTTAGCGTCGAGCGTTTCTCGATGCGCGCCAACTGCGACTCGTCCGACTTCTCACGCGCCAACTCCACGTCCAACGAGCGCTTCCACTCGGACTTCTCGATAGCGGTGGCGAGCGCGAGCTCCAACGACCACGTATCCGTGCCGACCTCCGACCCGTTCTCCATAAGGAATCTCGATTTCGTCTCCTACTCGCGCGCGGATTCGTGCGAGCGCTTCTCCGCACCGACCTCTGATCGTTGCTCCGAGGAACGCTACTCCGACCTATTTTCCACCCGTAACTCGGACTTCTCCGCCCGCAACTCGGCCGACTTCAGGACGCAATCCGAGGAGGAACGCTTCTCCGATGACTCTCTGGAAGAGTTGCTGCCACCACCGCCGCCCATCAGCAAGAGACACTCCATCGCGTGGGAGGTGTCTCTGGAAGACGATCCCCTGTACGCGCCTGGTAGCACCAAGGTCGTCGGTAGGAGACGACGAAAGAGCAGCGATGTCTCGAGTAAGTGCTCCTTGCTCGTTTCTTTTACCTCGAAAAAAGACAATATTCTATTCCAAATTAAATATATTATTATAACTTTTGGTTTTTGAAAGAAATTTATTGTGAAAATTAGAATCAATAAGATTTTTATAATTAAATAATTGAATTTATTACAGAAAACATTAGGAAATAAACAATAGGATATAAATATTAATAATTGAATTTGTTCTAGGCGTAGGTTCTGCGTCAAAGCTGCGCGACTTCGATGATTGGCAGGATCCACGGCTATCGACAACCGACGATGATCTGATTTCACCGTACTCGGATTCGTCCACGAATGATCTTGATCAGATACGACCGCAGGAACTCACAAAGAACGGCACGTATGTTATAAGACGCGGCCGCAAGAAGGAACGCAAGGTTCTACCGAAAACACCGACTAAGACCAAGAGTCTATCCTTCGAAAACGGCGAGGAAAGCCGATTGTCGGATGTGAAGCGATACTCGAGCACCTTCGACAACATCAAGAGTCTGTTGAAGGAGAGTAAACTCGAGGGTCTGGACGAGCCGCCGCCGGAATTTGCTGCTTCGATACCGCCGCCGGATCTCATCCGGGTCGTGTCGATGCCGGCGATCAACAACGATCCCAACAATCGAGCACAACTGGAAATTACCGTGGAGGAGGAGGAAACGTCCGATGTCTCCGACAAGGACAAGGAGCGTGACAATATCGAGCTACCGCGACTACCGCCACTACCACCATCGCCACTCGATGAGGATCCAACAAATCTATCGCGTCTGAATAGATCGAGAGATTGCAATGTCGTACCGACGGCGCCTAATCTGGAAACCGGCAACTCATCGGCGAACCCTGGGGAATCGCAGACGACGAAGAAGAAACTCGGAGCTGCGGTGAGCGAAGAGCGACTGGTCTCCAAAATTCCGGTAAATTTATTGATCGAGGATCAGATCGTGAAAAAGGCGCTCAAAGAGAACCGTCGGCAGCTGGAGAAGGTGAGCGACGCGATCAAGGAGATCGAAAACGTGAGGAATAGCGAGTCGTATAGCGAGAACAAGCGCTGGCGGAACGGCGATCTGAGGCAGAATAGCTCGAAGCGCAATAGCTTCGAGAATGAGCTGCCGATACCGCACGATGGCCGGAAACCCGTGACGGTCGATGGCAGTCCCTTTGATGGCAGGACCCGCAAGCAACAGCAGCAACAGCAGTACAGTTCCGATTCCGAGACGTCCAAGGCCAGTTCGGATGCGGATTTTGCCGACCGGAAAAAATTGAATGGCGTCGCCGACGTAGTCTATTCATCCGGTAGACGGCTGCGCCAGAATGGCATCGAGAGCCACAAGAACGATCAGAAGGAAATCGAGAATGTGATCGATGCCATCCTGGAGGACTCGAAGAATCCGGAGTTCCAGGTAGGTAGATGGATCGTTGGGTCAGAAGTGAATTCTACTGGTTACGCGTCACCACGTACTAGAATATTTCGAGTTATCCGCGCGCGTCGATCAAAACGCAAAGAGAGACAGACGAAACGAAAATAAAAATTTCGCCTTTCCAACGGCAGGCTATTAAGTTGTATCTACATGAAAAATGTAAGGCAGGAAATATATACGGCATACGCCGCGATAGGCATCGAGCAGCTGAGACCAGAGCGCCCCATATACATATAAATTGAGCGTAGCTCTGTAATATAGAATACTATTATCGATGCCGCGCAATCATATTTCTCGTCATAAAACGCAGAAGTAACTAAGAGGTCGAGTCCTTTCTTTTTCCACACGCGAATCCGTTTTTATTGATTCTCGCATATAATTAGCTCCGATAAAAGATACATTTGTTATAGCACAAAAAATGTCAAAAATATAAATTTTCAGAGAATTTATATTGTACACAATACGTTTGGTTACATAATCTTGTTTAGCTCGCCTAATTCAAAAAAATTTAAATTAATTACGGTTGTAATTGATAATTTCGAGCACAAGTAAATAAATCGCGGGGAATTCCCATTTTGATTAAAAATGTAAAGAATGACAGATAATCTATGATCCGCTAAAGATATGCCTCGAGAGTAAGCATGCGCTTGCCATGAATTGTTTAGCTGTGAATTACCTTCGTTGATTCACAAGTCGATGAAAATATTAAACGAACTCGTTGAACAATCATCCAGTTGAATGGCTATTCATACGCATCATTACGAGGGTTCTTCATCGATCAACTGGTTCTGGGTCAAGCTAATTTCAATTGGAAATTTGCATTTGCAGGCTCTTTAGCTCGAAGCTTTTTGTGCTGATTTCTGAAAATATCCTTCTTACATCGAAATATTCGATGACAACATCAATGCGCGATATCATTTATCGTATTATATTTTATCTACTGCTTACGATGCAATATATTTGAACCATATGATTATATCGTTTCGAATAATTAATCTTTCAAATTCTATCGCAAAGTTGACAGCTAATATTTGAAACTCATCAGAAATCACGGATGCTTAGTTGCTGAATTCTCAGGTCGAGTCATCTGAATAAATCGGTTCATTCTCATGTCAAAAAAAAGTTTGAATCGTGTTATTACCTCGGCAGGTGAGCGTCGAAGTGATGGAGTTTCCGCCGTTACCGCCCTCGCCCGTCGAAGAGGCCGATGAGGAGAGCTGCTCGGATATCGGTCAAGGTGTTATGATGACACCGCCCAAGTCCAAAAGTCACAACCGGACCATGGAGTATAGGCCGAGGGTACCGCCTCATCGTGTCCCGCCGGTCATCGACCCGAAGGAGCAGGCTTCCTTAAACACCAGGTCCATGGACGCCGGCTACGCCAGGGGGAGACGCACACCAACCACCAGTAATTCCAGGCGAGAGGTGAGTTGGTTAAAAATATTCAGCAACTATCGCGTTTTTTCACTTTGATGCCCTTTAATATTTTGAATATGCCACGTATATAAAATTTCTTTTATAAATATTGCTTATTTAATTTACAATTTGTATTAAATTTCCAAAACTATCGCATGTATTTTTAATAGCATATTCTTTGACCAATTTGGAATCGATATTTTCTTAGCAAAATGTGAGAGAGATCAGTATTTTTTACAGATTTTCTTCCAGTCTCTTCCATTGTGTTCGTAACTAATTGTAAACTTAAAATTCTATCAAAGTAAACTCCACCTGAAATTAACTTAAGAATATAGTTCCATTAGCCTTTTAACTCCACAAAGTTTAATTTGCGAGCATCCTTTCTCTCTCTTTTCACTCTTGAGTTTCTAACTCAAAAATTATTGATACCTCGACATTTTCGCTCAGAAAAAATCGTTTCTAAATTGACCAGAGAATCAGTTATTAAAAGGACATTTGATAATTTTAAAAGATCCTATGTTATATACGTAGCAAAATATAGATTTTTATTTAATATTTGTAGTGAAAACAGTTCATTTTATAATATTAAATATTTATAACACATAATTTCTATTACACGATACATAAAAACACTAATAAGTGCTGTCGAGAGCACTCAGTTTTCTAGGAAAAAAACCACCGAGCTTCGAGAGCACTGGGAATAGTTTCCACCGTGAATAAACGTAGAGATGAAAGAAGGAAGGGACGAGGAAGGAGAGAGAGAAATAGAGAACGCAATAAGCTGGCAATGTACCAATTTCTCCTATTGCCGTAATAAAATAGTACGATGTACTCTCATTGTATTCTGGAAGAATATCTCCATGTTAAGTGCAACATTCGGCATAAATTGCGTTCAGGGTTGCGAATCGATGACACGGAAAGACATCACGCTGGAAAAATGTTCACGGTATACACAGATTCATTCTGCAAGCGCAAAATGTCTATGTCGTGAAACTTTGACGCGAAACAATGAAAATTCGATTTCGAATAATCGGTATAAATAGATGCTCGATGTATCGAATTCGATATTCCGAGTAGACTTGAACAATATAAAATATCATGGAATTCACTGAAGAGACGACAATGATTAATATCGATCATCACGATCTATCGGGGTCGTATGTATTCGTAGTTGGATTATTTATCGATGATGATACACGGGTCATTACGCACAACGCGCCAACGCCTTGACGTTATATAGATATCAATGTACGTCGAGAGAGACAATGAGATCCCCCCGGCGAGATATCGTGTACCCTCCCGCAGCAGACAGTCCTTGAAAAAAAGGTACACGAGGGATAAAAACATAAAGAGAAAAAGAGAGAAAGAGGCACAGAGTTGTTCTTTCCGTCGTTGTGTGTGTCGTGCGCGTATTGTCTCGTCCGGTGGACCGGCTGGGAAGCTGCAAGAGGATAAAAGGGCGGCATGGCCCGGGAGCGGCGGAGGAGAAAGAGACAGAGCGATAAAGGGACGCCGGTGAATGAGTAGGGACCCGGGCGCGCGCGTGTCCCTGCGATAAATAAAATGTCCACGTCTCTCTCTCTCTCTCTATGCACATTGTGCATAATGAAAAGTAAAGGCGAGCGTGATGCGAGGCATACGTGAGGGTGCATCGTTTTGTCGAAGGGGACACGTGCAGATTCGCTCGATACAGAATGTATCCCGGAATTGTCGGGATTAATCCAGATACGCTCGGACTTTTTAGTTTTTGTTTAGTTTTCAACTTTTTTTTTTGTTAATCGAAATACTTTAGATGCTTTAAAAATTAGTAATTCTTGAATCAGACTAATCGAACAATTGCGACGAGTTGTATGCATCGCGTGCAAAAAGATATAAGAATCGAACTCTGATTTTAATTTTACATTGATGTTTTTCTTGAATTCTAAGATTTTGAAATTTCATTTTTTTTCCTGATAATATTAAATATTGTGAAGAGACAATTATAATTTTGCTTAATTTAATATATAGTTTCTGTATAATATATTAAATTATTAAAAACATATTTAAATAAGCATACACTGAAATTAATATAATATTTCTAATATTTTACTAATCTAATATTTCTAAAATTAAAGGATCAATTAGAATGTAAAAAATTAAACGTTAAAAATTAATTGAAAAAATAAAACAATAAAATTATATATCAAATAATTTAGAAGTATCTCTATGCATATATATGTATTTTATATTGCTCAAAAAATTATCTACGATGGACAAAATCATGTTTTGTCGTGCATCTTTTGGTAAGATGAACGAATCTCGAAGTACAAACATCGCGTTTAGACTCATTACGTATTCAAGTACACGTCAACCGCGAGAGAATGATATAGTTGAATCTCTTCTGGAATATTCCCGCGACGACATATCAACAACCTGTCTCCCTCAACCTGCGTTTTCCGGCCTTTGACTTTAAATACATTTTAAACAGATTTATTCCGTTTTCTCGCCGTGAGTTTTAAAATTCTTCCGTTTCTGTGACCTTACAATTTTTATCGTGATCATTACCACGACATTTCGCATGCTATCCGTTTGTTTTCTTTCTTCCCTTTTTTTTTTATTTGTACATGTATTGTAAATTCAGATCTCGATATGTTTCGAAATAGAGAAGAAAAGAAAATATTTCTGCGATGACAAAAAAATAAAAGCGAGGAAACGAATGAAAAATCTCGAATTGTTTTACAGTATAGATACGAAACAGATGCGCAATATCTAAAAATATCAAATTTTATTATGTTGTGTAATAATTGCAAGAGACGAGGAGTCAATTTATCCAATATCATTAACTCGAATTAAAGAATGTTCGTGTAATTGATGAAGAATTTCGAATTTATGAAAAAATGAATTCGCCGAATTCTCGCGATATTCCATTCGTTTCCCCGATATGTCATCGAGAAAGGCTCTTGTGCGCGATCGTCGAGTGCTCGATCATCGAAATGACGGACGTGCATCGCTGGAGTGACGTTTTATCGGCGCAATAACCCGCGAGTTGCACCGAACTAGAGTTTCAGTAGTGAACGATGAAATTGTAAAACTCTTTCTCTTCTTGCGATATAAAAAATCTCAATAGAAGTAAAAAGAAAGTGTTCTCTTCCGAATCTGATTAAAGTAATAACATTTTTATTTTTTTTTTTTTTTCAGTTTCAGTTAAAGTACTGATTTTTAGTGCAAATACTTAGATTTTGCCCCTTCGTCTTCTTTCATTGATCACATAAGATTTCACTGAAAAATCAGCCTAATTGATTTTTCTCATAATCAGTAAGATTTCTGTTTGCAATGTTCTCATTATAACTGAAACCACTGCTTATCAATGATAATAAACTAATTCCACTGAAAAATATTACAACGCATCCGTAACATATTTATATTTTGTTATGAGAATAAAAATCTATCGGCATGTGATTTCGATTGAAAGGAAAGATCTGTACGACACACCATCCCTTGTAGGTAGTCGTTACTATTATGCACCCCTGTCTGGGGCCAGGGATCGCGATGAAAGGTTGACGTGAAAAAAAAAAAAAAAATGCGGGGGAAGAAAACGGAGCGATACGAAGCTCGCTCGCATTGTAGCCGCAAATATTGGCAATTTTTTCAACGATCCGTCCTTGAAAGCGTCGATCGAGCGGAGCTTGAAATGAAAGCTCTCGAACAGGGGGAGTCCCTAACCGATCTCTGATACAGCTTTCGAATACAGGATCTCAATGCCGAGGACTTGTGCAGGAGGGTAAAAAGGGGAGGGGGAGATCGACAAGGAGGGAGAAGGTTACATCATGTATCCCTGTAATCCTGCCGTAGATAGAATTCAACCTGCGCACGAGCTATGTCGCAAGATACATTTCGCAAAGCGCCTCTACAGGGTGTCTCCGAATTATCGCGTAAAGGCTGTTCCTTGTAGGCGGAGATTATGTTCATCCCCTTAAATTCTCCCCTTTCTGTTTCGTGATAAATTTGAACGATCGAAAGAGAATGATGACCGCAACAGCTGATCCCTATTTCTTTAGATTGATCTCAATTAAATTATTTGGGTGAAATTTGAACTCGCGCGGTTTAATTTTCGGGAGATCCAAGTTTGAAAACTAAAATAACGTGAAAGTATATTAAAGTATCTTCTTTTGAAGTTTCAAAGTTCGGCTCCTGGAAATCCAATGAGTGTGTTCGATGTGGAAAATTTAAAAGTTTACGAGAAAATATAGATTTTTCTCTCTCGCGTTCTCTCTATATAAGCGTACACCACATCAATCTTGACTTTGAAGAGAATGAACCGAATGGATCGATTATGCATAGATTCATCGACAAGGTCAAATTATTTCTGCATTATATTCCGTCGTGTATTGGAGGAAAGCGGATATCTTGTGCAACTTGAAAGGGATCCTCGTTCGAAAGAGATGAAAAGAGGAAAGGAGGAAAACTGACTCGTCCTCGGCGTCTTATGCCCCCCCTCCCCATCCCTCCCCTCCCCTCCTCCCTCCTCTCGTTTTATTCCTACGATCGAGTACACCCTTCAATCGCGTTATGAGAATCGAAGGACGTATTTCGAGAGAACGAAGACGATTGCTCTTCTTCGAGAGGCAATGCGATTTCGCCGTTTATTTATGCCGTTGAGGCACGATTCTTCGGAATCCTCTGAATTTAAAATCCTAAATAAGTTCCGAATAATCTGGAAATAATACCATCTCATCGATATTTTAATACAATCTTTCCCTCTTATTATAAACTCGCGGATTGTATTTTATCTTCCATCTACGTGCTCATCAAGTAAATAAACGAGGTTGTTAAAAATCATATTACATCGCTGTGATAAAATATTACAATCAAGTCTTCTCTTACACATAAAAGAATTAATATACCCACGCGACAAATAATGTCTCTTTACTTTAAAGATCAATATCCGTCACTTCCTTTCCGCATGTGATAATTTTACACAAGACAAGACGTGATGTATCGAAGAGGAGAAAAGAAACAATGCGAAGATTGCAACGCGAAAAGTTTTTCAGAAAGAGAGAGAGAGAGAGAGAGAGAGAGAGAGAGAGAGAGAGAGAGAGAGAGAGAGAGCGAGCAAGGGAATATTGGCATCCGACTTGCTTACTTTTACATTCAGATTTGTTTCTCTTCGGGCTGCGAGACGCAATTACCTTCGATTCGAATAATGAAACGAAGAAGGGGGTTAGTGAATGGGGGAGAGAGATATTTTAAAATCTCTCGATTGGTAAAGCACGAGCGAGACAGTCCCGTCGAGGCAAGTAAAATGATCCGAATTCATTTACTTACTACGCGAACCGGCCGACCGTCCTTCCTCTCGATAGAAATCAAGAAATAAAAATAAAACCCTCGTATCGAGACAGATCTAGTCTTTCGACGCGATCTTACGGAATGAATGAATAAGTTTGCACACCCCCTTGGGCGCTCCGAGATATTCCGCTCGTTTAATTGGAACGCGGAGTGTGTACTAAAAAAAAAAAATCTGCGCGAATAAGTTATTCCTTTCTACAAAGTAGGACTTTACTCCTTCAATTTCAAAGTCTACAGCATCTATCTGCGCGAAAGTCTTAAAAGCTAGAGGAAAGATATTGTAGGAAAGAGATGAGAGAGAAAGAGAGAGAGAGAGAGAATATTCCGTCAATATGTATTTCTGAAATAAGTTTACTCGTCTTTATTGTACGCTATTTTCTTCAATATTTGATGTAAAATTAAAATGTGTGTGCGACCTGTCGGAAATGCTTGCCGAGGAAGAATGTCCGCCCCGCGTACTGTTGAACTTTTCCGCGGAATATGTTATGATAACGCGATGTGTGGTATATATATATATATATATATAACACGATAAAGAGAAACTCTGCTCACGCATATTGCGTATTTTCTCTGCCGGATAACTCCTCCCCATTCGTGCGGCAGGATGTAAACATTGTAAACAAATGTCGACAGCGTGTTGTTGGAGGAACGAAGGCGCAATTTATACGCCGTCAGTGTCGAGATTTTGTCCTGACGAGCGAGAGAAAAACGCTACTATATTATCGAAGGGACAAAGAGAGGGAAGTTTGTCGAGATTACGAAGGAGGTGAGGAGAGTGCGGGACATCCGGAGGGGGAAGAAGACGTAGACGAGAAATTGTAAGGAGAGGAGGATAGAGCGGAAGGAAGTTTGGCTGAACTGCGTAAAGTTTTCATTAGGGATATTTGCCTCCCCTTTTTTTCTCCTTCTCCATGAGCTTTCGCTCCACCGAATGAAGCCGACCATGCTAATTTTAATCTAACAACAGGCGGAGAAGATCACCAGGATAATCGGATATAATATAAGAGACTGATCAACTGTAATACAGTTCCTTCTTATTTTCATAACTATTGATACTACGCTTATCAAAATCGTTTGTTTAGCTCATTTACATATTTTTCTTAAATAATTTGATGTGATGGAGATCCCTTCTAGTTCAGATAGTCGACTTTGTCTGGATAAAAATTTAAAATCCACATCGATCAATATGTAATTTTTGATACTTCTTTGTTATTTGATTTTTTATTCAAAATGATGCAAATCAAGTGTCAATCAAAATATCGTTGTCAAGTTTATACGCATTGCATGTAGAAACATTAAATGGATTGCTGTTCTTTGAAAGGGAACATTTCTCGCGGCAAGCTGGCGAAATACGGCGCATTCGGTTAATAATTATTGCCGTAATAAAAGTTGCGGCAAAGGTTTCCTGGTGTTGTACCGCGCTGATGATGCTCGAATGGAGTGCGATAAAAATGATTTACAGTGCAATAATTATAATCCGCCTCGCCTCGCAGTGCTAGAATTGCGCGGATTTTTATGAAGGCGCATCTCTTTTTCGCGCTTTCTCTCTCTTCTCCTGGAGTATTGTGGCATCAGCAATAGACAAAGATGTTTTATATCGAAATGTGAAAATGGATATTCGAATAGTATTTTCAGATATTCGAGAATTATCATTGCATCACGTAATTTGAACGCGCATATATCAGCATCCGTCAATCATATGTACGAGTTATTTCCATTATACTGGAAACACGTACAAAATTCTATTGCTTTAGGAAGGACGCTTACTATTTATTAATATTACACTTGTAAAGAAAATTAAAATTTTAATTTAATTTATAAGTATTGTTATTACATTGTTTTATTAAGAGATAAATTGTTCTTTCTCTCTCTGGAATAATTATTCTTGATACGCGATAATATCGTATTTGTGATCTTAATATAATTTTGCTCGATAATATCTTTCTTCGTCATTTTAATTCTGAGATTAATTTTATTAGGAAGTCATCGTTTGATACATTTCCTCATTAACGTCCTCTTTTTGTCCCAGGTACCTGTGGAGAGAAGGACTCTGCCCACTGATTTACCGGGACCCTCTCGTCGGCGACCGTTTACGAAGAGACATTCGCCATCGGCGGAGGCATGCTCCTCCGGAGGTAGCAGCGGCGGTGGTGGTGGCGGCGGCGGCGGCGGTGGTAGTAGTGGCGGTGGAGGCGGCAGCGGTAGCGGCGGCGGGGGCAGCGTCGTCACCAGCACCGGTTCCGGGATGCAGACATCGTGTTCTCTACCAGAGACCCCGGTGTTCGCAAGAGGCAGCGACATCCCTAGAACACCTCAGCACGCCGGCAATCCGACGCAGTCGAGGCGACAACCCGGTTGGTACGCACCCACCACGGCTACCGGGTGAGTATTCACGTGTTATTTCGTTCTCTTTCTCGTGCAATGAGAGGGAAAAGGACGATTGTATATTCGAATTGTATAGCGAATAGGAGAGATATTTTTTGGAAAGTTGACTTTATTACGTTACTTTCAGCTATCGACGGAACAATCCCGGCCTGGAGCAAGCCATAATCGGCACCGAGCTACTTCGATTGGCGGGGGGTCCGAATCGCGGATGGTATCCCACGAGAAAGGCGAATCAACCGCGACCGGCGTCGATTGAGCATCTCGAGCGACTCAACAACGCCTATGACGCGCGACTGCCCGGCACCGGGGACCAGAGGAAGCCGCTGACCCTGCCGACGAACATCACTCCCAACAAATACTTCGGCCAAAGTAAGCACAGCTCCGCCTCCAGCACTCGCGAGGCGCTACGGAGGGTCACTAGCTTGCTCATCAAGAAAGGTAAGCGCCGGAGATTTGCGCTATTAGAAAAAAGTGAAAGCACCACGCCTTAAATGTACGCGCGTGGCACAGACGTGGAGAGCACGACGTTGTCCGATGACTACCTGGTTGAAAAATCATTGGATCCTGCTTGCGTCCAAGATGGGATTTCACGGTTCCTCTCTCTGTTCTTTTTTTCTTTCTCGGCAGTGCTATTACGAATGCTTGAGCGCGCTTTTAATAGACCGTGTTAAGAGAAAAAGAATAGATGAGATTCTTATATCTGAGAATTTCTTTATAGAATCATTTCTTGGCATTCGTACTAATAGCACTGTCGGGGAATCGTGCAATGTTGCTTGGGACGCAAATGTGGACATGATTTCGGGTGTTGCCGTGAAAGAGAGATTTTGTAAGCGATAAGTGACAATTTTGGATCAATATATGTGATAAGATTATACGTTTGTTAGTTTTATAATAATTCAGGGAAATACTTTGAATATCACTCAACTATAACCGTACGTACATAAGCAAATTTTAAAAAATTTTAAAAATAAAAAAATACAATCTATTATGATAATCTCTTATTATATGTCCGTGTATATTTTGCGATTTTCAAAGAATATCTCTACAACTTGTAAAGAGAAGATTCCAAAAAAAAAGTTAAAGTTAAGAATAAAAATGATAGTGCTATGTAATTTTATCAATATATTTATGTATTTCAATGCAAGTTAATTAATAAATGTAAATATAAAATTGCACATCATATTAAAACAAAATAATTGAATTGTTTAATGATAAATATATCGTGTATCAAAAATGTTTAAGTAAAGAAAGTTAAACTAAAAAAATAAAAAATATATCGCACAATCAGTGCAATATTTATAACAAATTGTCTTTATCGCTTTAAATCACATCTACGTCGTGTTTTCCACAGATGTGACTATTTGAAAGCTCGTAATCTTTGATAAGTAACTTGCGAAAGAGTTTTCTGACTTGTATCTTGTGTGACCTTTCGTGGCACTTGAGTGCCACCAATTTAATGCTATCTCTTTGACAATTTGGAATGCTTGCTTCTAAGTTTCTTAGAGTAAAGTTATAAAAAAGTAGAGAGATTATGTCGATGACTCAATGTTCTGTATTTGGTATCTTGATGTTTCGTACATATAATGTTGACAATGATCTTGCAGTGTTTCACAAAAAGATCACCCTATTTATTATTTCACTATCTAGCCTTGATTGAAATATGTTTATCACACAATGATCAAATCATTTTAAAATTTTTTGTCCAAGTATATGCGTAATCTTCATCTTATGATATTTTTAAATATAACTTTTTTACATGTCTATCAAATATGTCTTATTATCTGTTGCATGTAATGTTTCTGCAGCAACTCTTTCCACACATATAATCTTTATGATATTTTTAATTTATTAGAAATGATATAATATATTAATCAATTTGAGATTTCTTATAATGCAGCAGTAAACAATGCATGTCTAATGTGTAGTTGATTTAATGAATGGGAATTTGGGAATGGGGAATGCTGTATGGAGTTTGGCTAGTAACGATATATTTGACTTGATCCCACGTGGATTGTTTTTGTGGAATGTTTCAATATTCAACATTATAACATACAAAACAAGATCTTAAATCGTCATTCATAGAAAATATAGTTACCGACCGCTGATTCTCATGAATCGTTGATAAATTTATAATCTACAAAGCTTGTTTTATCTTAAAATATCGATATTATCGACATAAGATAATGTAAGTTTAGCTGAGAATCTCGTATTCTTCTCACTCTCATCCTCCCTCAATTCTCGATATGATTATTTGAAGGTCTCTACATATGATTAATTAAATAGGAATGGGAAAAAAAGAGATAGAAAATCGATTCTGTAGAATGTACGCACCTGCGGTATCTCGTAGAGAATCCGAACACACCTTGTCCCCAGAACTATAGGGAATATCTATTGCAACAAGTGAGAATATTGCTTTCCCTCTCCCCGACAATAGCGCGATTTCTGTCGCACCACGTGTTCCACAAGCGCCGTAACGTGGTGCCGTCTGGCGGTGTCTCGACGAGCGATTTTCCAGCTGAATGTGACCGACCTTGAAAGCTCGTCCGCGCGGTTAGAACATGGCGGCAGGAAGAGGGGAAGAGAGAGAGAGAGAGAGAGAGAGAGAGAGAGAGAGAGAGAGAGAGAGACAAGGCCTCGGCCATGTTACACGTTGCGAGTCGTCCCGTGCCCGTCCTCCCCGACCAGTGACGTAATTGATAAACCGGCACCTCTCCCCCTATATTTTTTCCTCAACCGAGAGACTCTTTAGTAATTCACATTCTTACCTGGTCCTGGAAGATTAATGAATATTTCATATGTAAATGTGTACATATAATTATTTTTTATATATGAATATTCTAAACCTCGTAGGATGATAATCCTGCTTTTGTTCACTCAACATTACATTTTTCCGCCCGATATAAATGCCCGTCGTGTGACGTGGTCCGCTGACCCTTATTTCGTATGGACCACCGGCTCGCGTGTGTAATAAGAAAAATAAACGTCCGAAATCTCCGCGCAAGAAAACTCGAGGGTCTCGCGACTACCTGCGCCCGCGACGAAACTGGATTTTCTTTCGTGGCGCGGGGGGATGGGAGAGAAGGGCGCGCGCAGAGGGCACGCCGCATCGTGCGTGGGACATCCCCGCGTGCGGGTCCGCCGCCGCCGCCACCGCCGCCGAGGTGCCTCCTTCACACCCGAGGGTTCCCGTTATTGATTCGTCCGACGTAGGTAGGTTCATCCGCAAATGTTTCCGCGTTTCGGCCGCCTGCGCGCGCTTCTCGTCTATAAACCTTGTCAAATTTTCAGATTCGCGCGCCGGAGGAAAGCACCGTGTACGTTTAACAAGGTTGAAAGAAGGAGGGAGAGAGAGAGAGAGAAATAACGAAATGATTTTCATTTTTGTTTAATTTATAGACCCTTCTCGAATAATGTAATTCCCATCTAGTCTTACTCGCTAATGTCTCCTTAATTGTATTGTGACTGAGAAGGAAAGGAGGTCCTCGCGAATTCTCAAAATGCGACAAGATGGCCGACGAAGATTTTTGGTCAATATAAAATAGATTTTATATTTCACACGTAGAATTCTTGGATTCGCGTCTTTGTGCACGTCGACCGGACTCCTTTCCCTCGCGGCGCGTATCGACATCGCGCTCTATAAATAACCGTCGACGATAACACGGTGATTTAATTTTAATGCATTCGCGACATTGTGTCGCGTAGAGTCTCGTTCGGCGATACCTTCTACAGAGTTATTCTTAACAAGCCCCTTTGCTTTTTACGTGTGTGCGGACGAAGTGTTTACTCGATAAATATATTTAAGCAACAAAGTATCTTTCGAAAGCGATGAACAAACGATTCGAATAAATCTGATAATTCGACTTTCACTACATTAAATATCCAAATTTCGAAATATCTGAATAAGACAAAATCGATAACGGG
Organism: Cataglyphis hispanica; assembly: GCF_021464435.1. Lineage (NCBI taxonomy): Eukaryota > Metazoa > Arthropoda > Insecta > Hymenoptera > Formicidae > Cataglyphis > Cataglyphis hispanica. The sequence goes on from NC_065963.1 coordinate 6,750,868, forward strand.
TAATCGGAAGTATTTATGTGATAAAGCATCTCTCACAGATGCTAAAAGCATTACATTCATTATAACACGAGAGTATAAATTATTATCAGTTTTCTGAGAAAGAAAATTAATTTTGAATTAATCATCTCGATATCTTTCATAAAGGTCAAAAAGAGCGAAGAATTTAGGAATTAAAGGAGTAAAAAAAAAAATTATGATTCGCACTAATTAATCTATTTTTATGCGGGAGAATGTTTAAATTTTCTTTGTAAAATATTATTCGATATTATTGAGGCATTCATGATTTCAAGAAGGCTGACCGTGGCCGATAAGTTTCGACTTAAGAAATATGTGTGCGTGTTGAATGCGTGATGAGAGAGAGAGAGAGAGAGACAGAGACAGAGAGAGCGTGCAGATTCGTCTGGCTCTCCGGTGAATAATATTACACGAATTCTCGCGTCAGTCAAGGACACGGAGATCCGATTTAAGGCAGATGACACACGGGCTGAATATCGATCGCGAGAACTAGCCATTATGAAGCAATTAAAAAGGACACTGTGACCCTCTTGTTCCCCGAATTTTCATGTTCGGTGGATCAAAATTAAATCCTCGAAAATTGAATTTTTTTTTTTCTGTAAAGTATAAAATTTTCTTTCGCCATTTAAATAGCTGTGGAAAAAAAATCATAATTTCCGTAAAAATCAAGATCGAAGATAGAACATCATCATTCCTTTTCAAAACATTGCGCGAACAGTTGTTGAAATATCTATCGAAATTTTGAGTCACTTTCCTTGCAAGATATGTTAACCGATTAACGCATTCGAAACGTTTATCGATACTTCCTCAGATAAGGAAGCCCACAGATTCCGGTCACGCGGTTCTTCATTTTTTTTTTATGAAACGTCACACAAGCACCTTCGCTTTATTTGCGGGAAATGACCATCCGAGAAGGATGTTTTTCGATCGGTTAGTAGGTGGTGGATGTTGGTGGGTTAAAGGCGGGGGCGCGAGCGGCCGAGGGGGCGCGAGCATCCCTCTCGTCAAGAAGGGGTGATGGTGATGGTGGGTGGCACACAATCGTTACTCCCGTCTGCTGGTTCGTCTACTAACCCCGCGGGCGGCGAGCGAATGCCGGTATCACGGTCGAGCATTCACCGACCTCGACGACGACGACGATTACGATGACGATGACTTTGAGCGTGTTTTCTGCAATGATCTAATGGAGTGATTTTTCAGAATCGAAAGGCGCCGCAAAATCGGAATTTTTATAAATTTTATTTAAAAAATTTTTATAAACTCGAGTGTTTTAATCCATCTTTGTCTTTCTTTCTCTCCTCATTCAACGGAATCATTTGACAGAATTTTGTTATTCATATTTTGGAGCGGAAAAATGTGTGAATCGTAATCGTTGTATAAGAACGAGAAAGATCATTATTTACCTGTACGTGATATTTTTAGCGCGATCAATCCTGCGAATTGAAATCCCTGATATAACATTTTTAATGCGCGACAAATCGCGTTGAAGTCACGAGCCTGTAATCTGCGTGATTTACGAAACAACGTGCCTCGATATATACCGGTTTTATCGCCGGCATTATATCGAATTTATAAATTAAAACTCCGTCATCATCGATTCGGTCCAGCTAGTATTCGGAATAATTAATAAGCGCAATCGAAAATCAAGTCAAACGATGATTATGTACTTCTTGAAACAGAAATACAGAACAAAAATATATAAATAAAATAATTATTATAAATTTAATTATCAAAAATTCTAAATTACAAAATTATAAAAAAAAAAGAAAATATAAAATATGCGAAAAAAAATCATGATTTAGAAATATTGAAGAAAAATTGAGTTCTCGAAAACCAAGATAAAACTCATCTCACTTGGATATTATCACCTCGCATCGGCGACGAAAATCTTGTTGTCATATAACGTGACGATCACATCTCTCGGAAAGACGGGGCAAGGTCGTTTTCGTTTCCGTCGAAGGTTAAACGCTAGTCCAAGTCCATTAATTCCGCTCCTCACCTCGCGTGAGACACGGCGATCGCTGCACGTGCCGTTAATCATGCGAACTATGAGAGCTCTCGGTTTTCACGGCCGCAGGTGGATTCGAGAGCCGTTAAAGGAAGCAAACTCGATCCAGTAACGTACCGTTAAAGTCGACAGATTTCCCTCGTCAATTAGAAATTCATTCGTGGATTTGATCGCAAACAGCGAATATCGGAAGAGAATGTATCGTCGAGGATTGATCGATGAATAGTTTCGTATATATATTAATACGCGAATTAGTCGTTTTAATTTTTTGCAGCCCACGCTTTTTTCCTGTTTCCTAGAAATTCTTTTTTTTTCTTTATATATTCGCATTCCTTTACATTTCGACGACTAGCGACTGATCTCTTTCATATGGAGTTCTCTCATTCATCTCGAGACCTGGTTTCGAAGGAGATGCAGAGGCACTTGGTTTCTGCTTCGTTCGCAAAAGATAAGGGCAGCGATGTCAGCTCTTGACTCTAGCTATGCGCGAATCCACCTCGCGAAGGATCAGAACTCTTACCCACGACGATTCTTTGAAAATAAGTCAGTTTCTTGAAAAAAATTGAAATAGAGAAGAAAAAGTTTGTCGCAGCATAATATGATATTATACATATAAGTAAGAGAGAAAACATATATCTTGCAAGAGATATGCAAATTTCTTTCTGGAGTATAAATCTTTTTTACTTATAAATCGTGTTTTAAATAGAGTGTTTACTCTCTTAAATCTTGTAAATAAATTCCTTCTAAGAATTTCCTGATTTTTTAAATATTTTTGTTTAACATTCCAAAGAAAATTAAAGAATTTTTAGATGCAACTTTCTAAAATAAATTTCTTCATTGTATACGTTTTCTGTTTTTTATTGATACAATTAAGAAAGAGAAAAATAAAGAGCCACCTAAGTTTCAAATTTTTTAATTTGATAAAGTAAACTCCCTAATTTTTCCAAACAAAAAAACGTTCCGTGTTTTTCCCGAGAGTAGACACTCTGTTTGATGATATCGGAGAACAGATTGTTGCGAATAATTAATTATTACAATTCTAATGCGCTTCAATTGCCGGGTAAATCTTATGTTCAGTGCCCAATTTTATCTAAATACTCGTTTTACTTTCGACTGGAAAGCGTTGTATCGCTGTATAATTACATGCTTGGAAAATTCAGCTCGGCAAGATCACTCTCGCGAGCAGACACTACGTTGCATTATTTATAACGTCATTCATTACACGTAGTTACCATTAATAGTACAAGTGAAACTTCAAGAAGCGGGAGGAAAGTTTGACCTCGAAGAGCGCATTTTTTCAATACAACTCCTGCATCGGTTATCGTTGCACTAATAATTGTAACAATCCCTCAATTCCTATAATTATCTTGTATTATTAAGTTAGAAGCGATAAGGACGATAATAAAACACAACTTGGCTTTCAGCTGGAAAATTAAAATGTGCTCTAATAATTCGTCGTTAAAATGCAACGGAAAAAAAAAAAGATAGAGCGAGCAAAAGTTAATCGATAAATTGTTAGCTAATTAGGAAGTCCCAATTAGTTTCGAGGATAGATTAGTTTGGTATGTTCGCAAGCTAGTTTGCAAGGATACGTGATTTCGCTAAGAACGGAAGTTTCCATTGTAATCCTCTTGTGTGTGCAAATCATGAGGCTTATACGTGATTTAGAGAAGCCTTAATTAGAGAATACTTTATATCTTATGACGATTAGATTGCAAATCAAAATATAATTAAGCAAAATCTTTCTGTTCTACGTTTCAATATTGACATCGAACAGAGAGATTTTTAAAAAGAAGGGTTTTCTTTATTTTTTTTTGTACCTCTAAGAAACTCATGATTCGCATACAAATTATCAATATTTCGACTTAAAAAAAAAAAAACAGACTGAATTATTTGGGAAATTGTTTCTCAACTAGTGCATTCGTATATTTCAACATTTTTCGAGAAGAAAACGATGCGTTTCAAGGTATTTAGCTTTAGCGAGACCCGAGTATTTTCCAATGGTACGCATCTCGTATCGCGAAGGCGACTTGGACTTCCAAGAGTCCGCCGCGCGTACGGTACGTCCTATAAATAGAATAAATTTTAAGGGCATCCCACGCGTCGCGCGCGACAGCTGCCGCAGCTCGACCGTGATATCGAGGAGTTCGCCATCGTGCATTTACCACTGCGCGCGCTTTTCCTGCAGATAACGTAATAACACGTGCGTCATGCGGTGCGTTACGCACCGTGTGAGGTACAGTTACGCCATTGAATTGTCGTGTAAGAGTAAGTGAAGAAAAAAAGAAATATGTCAGTAGTTTCTCCCTTCTTCGTATATTTTATTCGGCAAGATATTTGAATTCACTGACACTCTGATTTTTCTCCTATTTTAAGAAACAACTAGCTGCAATTTAACCAAATCGTATAGTTCTAAAAAAAAAATAATAATATATTTTGTAAATTTTTTTTTTTTCATGTATACAGAATGTCGACGTCTATCTCTCACATTTCTTGCTCGCAGAGATTCATTTTGTTCAGCGATAATAAATTCCTTCGCTCTCCTCTATCAGGGAAGTTTTAATCAAAAACTATTACGTGAAGGATCAACTTTGTACCGAGTCTCCGGCTTCGGGCATCACCGTCGTATCTTCGTAAATGTCATGTCTTTCCTGCAATCTTTATCAGCCGGCCCGAAATGTAAGGTCTACTGGCGCATTTTCCTCCGCAAGTCTGAAAATTATGACTGAGCGATATTGTTTTATTCATAAGAGCGCTTCTAAGGCCTACGACAGAATCGATATCGGTTGCGGTACGTATGTACTTGAAAAGGTTACGTAAAATTCATCGTTTGACACGGCAGCCTAGCGTATGCGGATCCTATTTGATTAGCCTATTGATTATCGTGTATTAAATTTTGTCCGGATGGAGAGAAAGAGAGAGTATGCACGTGAATAAGTCGGTAGAATTCTCTGAACGCCAGCTGGGCCCAACATGTTGTGGAAACGGACCCCTACTTATTTTCCAAGGCCTTAATCCCTCGGCGAATTTTCGGGAAGTGGGGAAGATCCTTTGAGCTCGCTTTACCTTCCTCAAATTCCTCTCCCTCTCCCTCTCTCTCTCTCTCTTTCTTTCTAATCCCTCTTTCCCAGAGAATTCTAAAAATGTGTAAACTTAATATTATTATTATTTTTTATTATTAATATGATTATTTATTTAAAAAAATTATTCGTGATATTTAAGAAAACTATCATACTATCTTATCGAGTAACAAAATGTGGCAGTAACATTTGATTTTGCGAAATTTACTTCATTATTGCGATGGAGGAATATTATATTAATTAAAAACATCGATATTATTTTTCATCAATAGTGATTGCTCGAAACTAGTATTCCGACGATTGCGCTTTGTTGAAGAGCGTGTATGAAGGCTGGGCCGGGGACTTATTGATTTATTCAGAGGGTGAACACAACCCCCATTACCATCCCCGCCCTCTCCTACCCCTCTCCCCCCACCCCACCCGGACAAGCAACGTTGGGGGGCACGCGCGTCATTGTCCTCGACCACTCTCACTATCTCCACAACCCCCGACGAGGCAGCCTTGCGAAATTGCAGCTGATGCCGTACCTCCAACAAGTTGCCGGCTATCCCGTCACGCCTGGCCAATCACATGTCCGGTAGCATGTATAATGTTTAAAAAAGAAACAGTTTGTCGATCCGAAAGTTCTCGCCAAAAAAAAAGGGGGGGACAGAGACATTAACCAGCAACGTTACACATAAAATATTGTAGATGATAAAAAATAACTAAAAAAAAAATTATACAGTTTTAATTTGTATCTGCCATGTATATGAGGGAATTAATAACGAGGGAAAAGAAATTTTGCACTCGGGAAAAATGTCTTTGTTTGTATTATAATAATTGAATTTGAGCTAATCGCGATCTTATCCTCTTCGTGTCACAAAGACAAATTGTCATCTCGGCGACACTCGCGGACCGACCTTCGCCGTAACCTTGACGGATCTACACGTGTCTCGCGTTTCTAATCTCTCTCCTGTCTAATCGGCGGACGCGAAGAAATCTCGAGACTCCGATCGCTCCGTGTCTTAAATATGGCAAGCAAATGACATTTCGGTGAATCCAATCTTTCTTGGGACGATTTGTGTAAATTAATCATTTGACTTGTACAAAATTAAACTCTTATTTTTTTTTATATTAATCTACGCTACTCTTTCCGGTATTTTTATTTGGGATGTAAAAAATATTTTTATATAGCTGGTTTTTTCTGCAAAATATTTTTTTAGGAATTTGATTACTCGATTCAAACAACGGATAAATAAAATACACGCAAATGAAGCATTATTACCAAGAAATGTCAGGTCAATGAACTCGGTGCATTCGAGTCAGGAACGTTACGAGAAATGTCAGGGCAGATCTTCAGTAGGGATTGAAAAGGTCACGCTTTCGTTGTAGATTAGGGCTCTTTAAGGACATATACAGTCCAACTGGTATATTCCGAACGGCAATCGCATTCCACGACCAGTTTAATAGTCGTGTCCCTATTCCCCAGGTATGGACCGTCCCTCTTTTTCCGACACCCTCCTCCTCTTCTTCCTCCCTCCAGTGATGATGTCATCGACGCTCTTTCATCATTCTTTTGTCGTATATAGACTGTCTTCGGTCTCGCCTGCGAACCGAAAAACTTGTTGCGCGAAGAAAAACATCCTACCTGCACCCACGGAATATATTCCAATCTCGCGGATCGAAATATTTTCAAACAAGTAAAGCTACTTGCACGTAAAAGACAATGGAAGAAGAAGGCGAATTTAAAAAGCAAAGTAGGCTCAAATTGCGGAGAAAAGCAGCCAAGAAAGCGTGAACATTAAAATTCCTTTGCAATTTTTAATTACAGGATTGCCGATCGCAAATTATAAATAATTGTAGAACAATTTACTCTTTTAATTATACAACTTATTAGATTAAAAAAAAAATAACACACACACAAAGATTCTTACATTTTTTTAAATATCAAATCACGGGGATTATAACTAATCCCAACAAATCGCGAGACCTGGCATCGATCGCCGAACGAGCTAAGACGAATGACACGAAGGCCTGAGTTTCTTTCTTACCTCGTGGATTTCATTTCCGACTGACCGAGTTTACACGACGGATTTATCAACCCACCGGAAAACGATCATGCTTATCGATCGATCGCGCGTCTTATTTTTCGCTCTCTTAATAATCGATGTTCTATATTACTTCTATGACGCTCTATCTGTCTGTCCGCTGTAAGCATTTAAGATGAAAAATGTGAGATTTCCTCCTCGTTTGCCAAAGTAGATAGAACTTAAATGTCAAATTGTGACAAAGTTCAACACTGCATCTTCCTTTAAACTTCGCTTATAAGCAAAATAATAATAATTTAATTCACGCGTTTTATATATGTATATACATATAAAAACAAGTTATTTAAATATATATAATAAATGTATATTTTAATGATATTTATATACGCATATACATATATTTATGAAAAATTTTTCAATGCCAATACATTTTATAATATAATATTCTACGTTTTATAATTTTAATATCTCTTTCTTTTTCTTTGTAACTATATTTTCTTTGTTTTTCCATGCACACCCATTACGTACTGGAATCTGCTTCGCGATGAAAGCCGGCTTGGGGATACCGCCTGCTGCGAATAAAGCAACCGTCCCATTCCGAATAATTGGCCTAATGCATTATTGCTCCTTATCTTCTCGACCGAGTCATCTAACCGACCCATCAGATGATATGCGCTCGTTGGAGAACGCATACATTTCAAGACTCTATTATGCATTTATGCTCTTACCCCTTCGATTACTGCGTCTTTCATAACTGAACGCGCCCTCACTTTGCATGCCGCACATTTCTTTCAATCTGCTCGATGCATTTTGATATTTTTACGCATTTTGAAACGTTTTCCTGCACATTTGATTATATATTTATCTTGTTATCAGAGTTGAATTTTTTCTCTTGTTTATACAAACTTAACATAGATATTCAAATAAGGGAATTTGGTAAAATTCCACTTTTAATAATACCTGTAGCTATGTTTGGTGAACGAGTTTATGTATCCTTAAAATATAAATATGTCTTCCTTATATGTACATTGTTATCTTGCGTTTCTATCCCATTGTAATTTCGAGTTATTCTTTGCTGTTGCAGGAAGCGGCAGCAAAGATGGGAAAAACAACAAGGACAACAACTCACCCTCTGGTCCTTATGCCGGTAAGTTGAATAATCATTTTTTTTTCACCTATATTTAAATAATATTTTGTATATATATATATATATATATATATATATATATATAAAAATTTTAATTCTCTATTTAAAATCTTGGTTTTTGTAGCTATACTTTTTTTTCTGTCAGAAAGCTTCATAAAATGTGTTCTGTGTTTGAAAAAAAAGATGTATAGAGCCATGTTAATATTATGGGGATAGATTTGCTGTGTTTGCTGGGAAATAAATATTTTAGACCTTTTCCCTTTCCTCGAAACGAACGGTTCACTTGCAAGATGCCGATGTGTTTGTTAAGAGGTCAAAGAGAGAGAATGGCAGCGAGACGTGCAGCGCGTCTCCCGCTAGAAAATATGTTCTCTCCCTCCGTTTTATTTCAGTCGCGGATCCTCGTGTGGGCAATATTTCGGCTGCTTCTTAGTCGCCGGCTTCCTTTCTCTCTCTTCGACGGTGGAGCCCGACTCGAAAATAACCGAGAGCGTATATGTCAGCCCCCTGGAAATGAAATCCCATGGCGTCGCCCGTACAGAACAATGTGTCAAGCCGCGAACTTGACAGTCGCGATCATTCTAATGACACGTCATGTACGGAACACAAAGACGATCGTCGTCCAATGACGACGATACACCGAGGGGAGATCGGCTACGCGACGTTATTAACAGCATCGTCGCACGACTTAAATCTAGCATGCATATCGTTCTACATATAGCATATTAGCAAGGAACAGTATTTTCCGTTTCAAGAGAAAGAAAGAGAAAGAGAGATATCGTGTATAGAACAATTTAACAAAAGAATATATAAGAGAAGAATAATTTTTTTTTTTATAGTTATAATCTAACAGAAATTCAAAAAAATTAGCTTAACTTCTCTTTATTTAGCGAAAGTAATATTTTATTATAATTCTAATTCAAAAAATTCAAGAGAAGAATATATTTCATAATCGAAAAATTACGTAGCACATTTTTCCAGACTTGGTACAGACAAATACATAAAATGTAAAAATGTATATTTTGCAGTCTATATCTAATCTTAATTATACTATAACATGAAGAAGAGAAGACGCTTCCCTTCTCTTTCTATCGGTTGATATGATCGTATGCTTTCTTATATTCCGTTCGTAACCGAATTTAGTGCGCATCGCGGCACGGAACGACTATAGGATTGTGGGTTCCAAAATATCGCGGTCCTCTCTTGCGTGTTCGCCCCTCCGTCTCCTCCATCGAGTGAATCTAACGCATCTATTAATATTCACCGGTTATTTTCGGAAACGAGTGCTCACCGAGAAGGAAGGCCTGCTTTTTAATGTGCATAAAATTACATGTCCGTGCATCCTTGGAGACATTCCTGAGAGCGCTCAATCGATCGCGAACGATCACTTGCTCGAGTTAAGTTGCCGGTTTTAAACACGTTGCTTAAATGTCATATCTATCCATTATTTCGTAACTATTTTATCGAAGAAAAAATAGTTTTTCTGTCGTGAATTACCTCTTAACAGTTGAAAGCCGATAAAGAGAGTTAATGTATTTCCTTTATACTTGGCATATCTTATCGTCGATAAGCCACGATAACTCGATCAAATTTACGATTTAATTGCGTGGATTATAATTCGATGCGAATCCTCAAATCTTTGTGAATTTGAAATTTGATGAATGTACTTTTGAAAAAGTTGAGAAATTTTTTTTATTGATTTCAACCGTTACGCTTAGACGGTGCATGAGCGCTAGGATTTTCAAATAAGATAATATTAATAGCTTGACCGACTTGGATCGCGTCCAATAATAGCAAATTCATCCTGCATATAACTGTGCGACTAGATATTTGCAAGGATTAGACGATCATTGTCGCGAAAATATAATTTTAAATCAAATTTCGCTAAATTACAAAGATATTTTTAAATATTTAAAAGAGTAATTCTTTCTAAAACTTCCAGAAAAATTAAAAAATTAGAAATTAAAAATTATGGAGTAGATTTAAAAAAAGAAGACGTCATATTCAACGATAATCGCCGTTTATAATAAAATTGATTGAAATCCGAAAATCGTTTTTAAAGTTTTCGCTTCATATTATATCTTGAATAAGGAGAATCGATAAACTTTTATTTCATAATTTTTTTTATAAATTTGTCAGGGAAGAGAGGGTGGGGCAATAACAATTACAACTTATATAGTTCAAGATCTAAAATTAATAACTTCTTCTCGAAATCGAAATATGGAGTATCGAGATTTATATCCTCTTCTTTCCAATCTCCATCACTGTAATATAGCCTCGTAATTTCATGAAATGGAATCCCGAGAATCTTCCCGCTGCTCCATCAGCTGACGGCCACACGAGAATGACTTTACGAGTAGGTGAAGCACGAGACTTTACCCATAGAGGGTTTAATGAACCCCCGAGGTTCGACGTCCCTTCGAAGGAATCGACCATTGGCAAGGAAAAGCGACCGATCGGTTGAGACAGGTGCGGAATAGAAAGAAAGAGAGAGAGAGAGAGAGAGAGTACGCACACGACATAAACGCCGGGATACTGCGCGCGGGAGATCGGACACACCCAAGAGAGCTGCGTCTCTACGTCCTATAGGTATACACTATCGGTATTGATCGCACGCACCGGCTCTCCTCCACGGCAGGGGCCATCTTCCTTCCTTCCTTTCATCCCTCGGCCGTTCATTGGCCCACCGTGCTGTCACGTCACATATACACATGCAAATATTTTCTCTCTCTCTCTGCTTCTCGACATGACCCTTTATGACCTCGATCACGGGTCAATCACTGTCTCAACTTTCGAAATATTCAGATGGAAAATCGCAGACTTGAGGAAATTTCCACGTAATCGTCTGATTTTCCCGAGAGATAACGTTATACGTGATCTTCGCGTAAGACCGACGAAGCTGTCGAGGAAATCTCTTAGTACCTCGGATTTAACGCTAATCTCGTGCAAATTCCGGCGCGTTAGTGAAAGCAAACATTGCGAAGGCTCGCGCGTGTGTGAAATCACAATCAATCACGAGCGCAATGAAGAATCAACGTGTTTAATCAATTATATCAATAACTTGCGATGCAAAACGCTCGCGTGAATGCATATATGTAGAAAGTCTCAGTGAGACGTGTGACGATTTTCTGCCACAGCTGGAAAGGTATTGATTGTCGCGAAGCGAGGGTAATGTTTCGTCGTCTTGTAAGAACGGCTCAATTTTGCTTTCCCAACGTTTTCTGCACGGTTTTCTATCTTGCATGCTCAGGAAAAACGAGACATCTAAATTTTCTGTCTAACCAGAACGTTAAAAAAAAAATACCAAAAAAAGAAATTCACACAATTGTCGAACGTGACAAATAGACCAACTTTTTTCTTTCGATTTGTCATTTTTCCAACATTAGCATAAAGGCATCGATATTTTCTCAATAGAAACTAAATGTATATTTTATTTGGATAGAAATTATCACTAAACAATATTTTAAATAGATTATTCAAAAAAATATTGTCATCTTACTCGCTGAACTTTGTCGCCCTTCATTTGATTACATTCTTTCGCGTTAACATATTTAGATTCGAAAATACGAATTGCTTAGATATCTCGTTATTAGCGAGCGAGACCTGTATGTCGACTGAATCCACGCAATTAATACGCAGATCGAGCAGCCGTCTAGGTCTATGCACGGACGTTACCTTGACACGCTATGGCGCCGCTCAAAGTCATGGCCAATCGAAGACACGTAGTCGTGCCGCGTGTTCTCCAGAGAGGTCGAACAAATAACATATGCGATTTTGATGCTTATCACCGGGAAAAACATGCGTGTGCGTGCGTGTATTGTATAATTGTAATTGGCACTGATGTCTCGAGTGATTGCATCACGGGATTTTTCTTTTGGCGAAGATAGCATTGAATAGAAAAAAATATTTTAATCGGTTAACTGAGAAATTCTTAATAGTATAAGAAAGTTCGGATTCTCAAAAACGTTGATAAAATTGCGCGAAACTCGCGCAGGAGAAAAGAGGAGAGAGAACAACCGGCAACAGACGTCGCGTTGATAACGACGTAGATCCTTTTAATCTGACGGCCATTGTTATGCGACCGGCGAGAGGATCATCTCAGGATCTTCTTGACTGCTTAACATATGGCGCGGTCCGCACTTGAAATACGTGAAAGCGTGATGTGTCTGTGTGCGATATCGAGTTACGTGGCGCTTTTGTGATGCACACAGTACACGACAACTGCAGTCGTCGACTGCAACCGCGAATCACGATCGCGAGGAAGACGCGCGTACCTTGCCGCATTTTACATCTTATTAATTGGAGTCTTTTTGAGCAATTTTATTCTGCGGTACGATGTATAAAATCTGCCTCTTTCAGACATAGAAAAACACGCATTTTCAAATATTAACCGCAAAGTATGACGTTACTGTTACATTAAATAATAAGAGTAGATCTCGAGGGAAATCCGTTTGAATGAATAATAAAATAATGTATCTCTACTGTTTTTCTCCACGCATAACATGCTGTTCAAATCTTTAAAATAATGGCCAAAAAATCGATTACGATACAAATAAAGTAAATCTATTGCTATTATTATTACTCTTGTTACGAAATACATGGATGAAAATAAATGTTTTCTTTTGTAGATCGATTTCTAAGAAATTCTCCATCCAGTGACATATCGCGAAATATCTCACGGCGCGTACGTGACGGCATCGATTTATCTTGACGTCGTTCTCGGCGCGAGGATGCGAATGCTCTTTTTTTTGTCGTGCTTTTCGAAGACGATGTATCTCGAGTAACTTGAAATCCGTAAAGCTAGAGTGTGCCATATCAGTTACGATTGTACATGTATTTGTTTTTCCTCTTTACAGAGAAGCAATTAATTACTGCTTTGCCACACAAGCGAGGAAGATTCGAGATTCATCCATTGCAATGCAGTTCGCTAAGGATCAGATGGATCGGCTTCAAAGAGGCAAACTATATACATATACGCGAGCGATTGTCAGAAAGAGATGGGAAAATAGCTCGATTTTCATTCGCACGTCACATTTTCGGATCTTTGATGTCCTATAGAATCCAGATGGAAATGAACGCTCCCTCTGCTAAGTTCTTTGTCTCCTTGTTAATGAGCAGCCTCGGTGATTTCGGGCACGCATATCGATTTTCATGATACAACCATGCTACCGTTTTGCTCGATCGGCTGATTACGATCTCGAGAGATGGTGCCGAAAGACCCTCCTTGGAGTCTTGTCAGATTATGATGAATGTGGACCAACTGAGCCTTGTCGCATATTAATTTCGTACCGTCGAATGATGATTCGCAATAAATTCCGACAAATATCTATTATAGATTTGTGATATCTCAGAGATTAATTTTTCTCCTATATTAATAATTCGTTACCTCATACTCTATCCGATCTTCTTCCTTCAAATCAGTTTGATTCTGCGTATTGTGTGTTATTTTTCACTTCAAATATAATTATTAAAAATTAATTTATTGATTTTGCGAAGAGAAAATGTGAACACAGTCGATAGAATACAATATGCAAAAATATAAATATCGCCCGTGTCACGACGTCTAAAGTCGATGTAATGATTTTTGTTCGCGATAATTGGACGTGTCAGCGAATTGATCAGTCCTGTAAGACACTGTGTTCTCTAGCATGTCCGGCAACGGTAACGAAACCGCGATGCAAAGTGCTTTGCAGAAGCGGACGTGCTTCTCGCCGGCTGCAACGCGATCGTGATCGATCGATGAACCAGTGATGGAATCCGCTCACTCGCTGCTTCTAATTTCAGCGATTTCTATTTCGTACATGTCCGTCCCGATAACCATAGCTAAAGCCTTTTTTATTTTTGTATTTTTTTTTTCTTTTTTTTTTCAACGCATTAACGGATCACGAAATTGAAAATGTTTCAAAATCGAATGTCCTTTTAACAGCAGATTCTTTAGACAATTTAAATTTCCTTCATTAAATTCTATCTGAACTTAATCGAAGAATATAAATTTGTTTGTCTTGGCTCTGTAAACAGGGAGAAACGCTTCTGTTTCAGGCGCGGACAGCGGCGACGCGCCCAAGAAGAAGGGTTTTTTCAAGGGCTTTTGGAAGAGGTCGCGCCACTACTCCCTGGAGAACCAATAGCCCAGGTGCGCGAGGGTGACGAGCCACCAGCGGAACAGGCAGCTGCGGCAGCAGCGACAGCGGAGCATCGCCACCACGACGACCCTCGCGAACAATCCCTGCTGCTGCATCGTCCAGTAACCCCGATTTACACGTGTACCGACCGCGACCCTCATCCCTCCCCCTCATCAATCGGATGTTGTCTTCTCGCGTGCACGCTCTCGACACGATGCTGCTATTCGCGCGTGCATATCCAATTAATTACGTTTATTTTAATGAACGTGAATCTACCAGTTACTAATGATGAAATATGATGCTCTTTATTTTGCCTTTGAGTTTATTAAACATCAACTCGCGCGAAAGATTATTCTTAGAAAATTATATTATTTTCCCTCTTTTTGAGATCTGAATCTAACGTCTGTATATAAATTAGAATGGCATAATTGACTTTTATATTCGCCATTGACAGATTTCAAATGAGATCCTTTCCTGTCTGATCCTGCCGGGGAACCAAGCGACATGATTTTTCAGGTTCGCCGCAAAAGGGTGAGTCTTTGCGTGTTATTCGGTTTCGCTTTCGTAAGTTGATTTTTCTTTTTTCTTACATCTCGTAATAAATTAATCATTTTAACCGAGAATATAGACAAGAACAATTTTCCAAAAATTTCAGAACTCTTCCGCACAAGATACTAGCCTTTATCGATATTACGTTATTCATCTTACATTAATCATCTTAAAGAGATTCGCACGATGTCGGGTCACTTTCGCGAGAGAACGTGTCACGGTCTAGAGAGCTGGAACGCGAGAGTCGTCCCAGATCGCAATGCTTCTTCATGGTGTCTTCGTCACGCTGCCTGTTACGCCACGTTAAGTTCTCTCGCTACGCGTTATCATAAGCCTAAAGTGATTCGCGATTCGCGTTCACGACGAATCGCGTGCGGACGTGATTCTCGCTAATCGACGAAAGTCGGGAGATGCTCTTTGGAATACGTTCCTTTCTTTTCTTTCTAAAGCAACGATGTCTAATTAAATCTTCTTTTTCGACCAAATTATTTTTTACTATCATTAATTTTTACAAGAAGACAAATTTTAATTTTTTTTTTAACGCACGAGATTTTTTCGGAAACATCATGTATAATTGATGTGTTTGTGGAAGAGAATATGAAATGCGCATCGCGCGCTTTCATCTGTTTTTTAGCTTTTATTATCCTATTTAAATTGACCTAATTAGAATCATTAACATAGCAATTGTTTAATTTTATTTTATTAAAAAACCGAATTTGTCTCCCGAAAAAGAAGAACCTAATTTTTAAATGAACATTTTTATATAGTGTCGTTTCAATTTTCGACACGATAACAGATCAAATGTTTATTTTTTTTTAACGCTACGATAAATATTCTTTGTCATCAGTCGCGTTTTCGTCGATTGGCGAAATCATATGCTTTCAGTTCGAATCTTTCCACCATCCTTCTTTTATAATCGAGAAATAATGCACACCGCGCGCGTTGTAGAAATGAGAAAGATAACAGAGTAATAAAATAATAAACGATTCAATATACAGAGTATTCGAGTATATGTATTTGAGTATACTCAAACTTTTATTATTACGCGTGCGAGACAGAGAAGTATAAGAGCGAGAGAGTGAGAGAGAGAGAGAGAGAGAGAAAATGAGAGAAGCGGGCGCGAATGAGAAATGAAAGATGATATCACATCGCGCATTATTATTGATTACGATTGTAAGTTTATAGAATCATTAATACGTTGTAACGTTATTATTAATGGGACGATCACACAAACGCATACATATATAGGCGCCACACAATACATACACATACATATACACACTCCGAGATACGCGTTAACGATAACAATAAGAATAAAATATTATTGATTAACATTATTACCGATAATATAATTAATTGAAGTTAATAGCCGATAATGTAACGAAGAGAAAAGTGACGATAATGATGATAACTACGATCGCATGTATTTAATAGAGTTTTTAAGTCAATGTGTCGCGTTCATCCCCTCGGATATCTGACAAAGACGACCGGCAAGAGACTACAATCGAAAATCGGTCGAATGCCAAAGATTGTTCCGTGGTGTGTCGAGCTCGAAGAAACTATAGGAGAGAAAACTGTCGACGAACCTTTCAGCCCGCGCGTTACATATATTTATATATAGATTTGTAAATTATTTTCTATCTCTCTAGAATTTTCGTATATACTCGCGATTTCGACGTTTATATTTGAGACGATTAAAAATGAAAAAAAAAAAAAAAAGGAAATTCATCTTCCTTTTACATCGATCGAGTGCGAACGAAAAAAAATATTCACTTTCTTTTCAGATAACAATATTTGAATGTACAGAATAATTCAGGAAGAAAGTCTCAGGGGCAATAGGATATTTATTATTATTGAAAATTTTCCCGGACGAAAAATGATATTTCGCTTTAGCGGAATGTGTTAATCCTCCTGCCTCTCTGACATTCTCGATTACTCACCAAATGTTAGACAAATTTTTTGAGACGCTTGAGAAATATAATTTATCTTATTAAATGTATCCTACTTTTCTTTACATTCATTTCTCTCTAGAGTTCGTCAAACTCCGCCAACAGATTTACAAGGCTGTTAAACTGTTCATTTTATTTCTCTATTCGTTGTGTCATCGAGAACGATTTGTATCCCGTTAATAGAGGAAAAGAAGCAAGATGATAATTGCGTGACGGTGCGTTTTGGACAAAATCTCGGTTAATCGCGAAATTTTCGAAACGGTACGCGACAGCGAGGTTCCTCGATCGGCAATGGACAATGGGCATTCACGGAGCGTCCGTCACGGCAAGGTACAAACTGTTGGCGAAAACTTTGTCGCTCATCCGTCGACGTTATCGATAAGTCTTAAAGGTAATCTAGATAAGCGTAAACTGCGGAGCGTTAACGATTTTGCGCGCTGCTCCCATTTAAGTCTGTCTCATCACTGCCGCGTCTCGCAGGTCAGATCAGGTCAAGTTAAACCTTGACGATCCGAAAGCATGGATGGATATTAGGAGTGAGAATTCAATCTGATCAATTTTTATATCTGAATAAATTTTTTATTAATTAAATAAGTTTTGTATTTTTTAATTAAATAATCGATTTTAGATACTAGAATCTGAATAATTATAGAGATAAAAATAAAGAATTACGCCTTAAAAAGTCTCAAATGTGGCATGTAAACCATAAAGAACGACACTCCAATCTTTTTCTTATACATCTTTTAAAAACTTAATCTTGGTACAGAATCAAATTAAAAGATCAAGCGATGCAAGAACGAGATAGATGCACTTGTCTCACTCTTGAATTAAAGATTTAAGTTGGTTTTGCAATGTCATTTAGTTTATTCTCATGCCAAGATTAGGAAGCTAAGAGGATAGTGCACTCCGTTAATGCAGCGTATCGTACGTAATAAAATAAAAATACGCCGCACTATGTATGCGTTCCCCACTATCCGCAGAGATCCGGTGTCATCTGCGAGACGCTGCTTGACGAACGGCCTCATATTGAGGTCACGTAATCAAGATCAACGAGATCACGTTTGAGACATGATCCCCAACGAGACTGCAGCGTCTTCGAATACGAGCTGGGATCTATCGATTCCGCGAGAGAATCCATTTTCCAAATGAAATGCGCTTTTTCTTTCAGAATAATTTCGCACATTTCTGGAAATAACTTTAACTCTGTACGTTTTCATTACCATTTGATATTTTTATAAATAAATGTCCTCGCGACAGAATCGCAGATTGCAGTCTCCCGTAGATCACGTCTGTCGGATAACAAACGAATCGCAATGCGATGACTAATATCGCGAAATAGTTTCGCTTTCACTGTTAGATCATCGATTCTTCGTCGTTCTTTCACGTCATGTCACGAAGGCGAACTCGGAAACGCGCCGGGATGAATCGCGGCGAAGAGAAAGAGACCCGTCTTTTTTCACGAGCGTAGATATAGAATCGATAGACGAGGGTATTCGCGCAGAGACGAACCTCGACGCGACACGCGGTGAACCGAATCACCGCGTCAAAATCCTTTGAGAGAAGGAAGAGAATCCACAGGCTCGGAAAAAATAGAAGTAGTAGCTAAGCACCAAACCGCATGCCTTATACGCGAGGATCCGCGCGCCGACACTAGATCCCCGAAGGGACGCGATCTTCTCTCCATATAATCTCGATATAATATATATTATTTTATTTTATTATATATAATTTATATATATGTACCTATGTATGTATATTACAATACATAGTTACGTCTTGCAACATTTTTAACTCCATTAATATCTGAAAATAAAAGTCGCAAATGAAATTCAAACCACGATTGTATATTTATCGGTCAGGCAAAAAAAAAAATGAAAGAATTTAGAAATCATGTATCTTTTTTTTCTTCTCGTCAATCATATGTATACGCGGAATGCATTTCTCTCCCTTCGAAGGACCGAAATCACGGCGTTGGCGCGCGGATCTTAGGATACACTACCTGATCCGTGTGTTACAAAGCGACCCGGCGAAAGTAACTCCAACTCATGTTGCGCTTCGACAATCCTTCGGCTGATCGTGGTTTCATCGAACGAAGGCTCTCTCTCCCGGAAGCTAACCGATGTCTCCGCACCGGGAAGAAATCTATCATGCGGCATGGAAGATCGCATCGAGATGCAATTGCACGCGCACAAATTGGGGAGACCTTCGCGCGCGTCCTCGTTATGTTATATAAATTTTGAAATTCCACACACATACATAAACACGCATTATTACGTACATATACGGAATACACGTTTGCGCGATAAGGAAAAGTCTATAAATATATATAAATATAATATATTGTATTATACGTGCTCTCGTAACTTATCTCGCCTACATTACTTAGATTACGATGTAACTCTATGTAAAATTACATTACGTACGGCGCACATCTATCGCGCTACAATAGTGTTTAACTATGATGTTACGCCAGACGCGTGTGTCCGATCGGGCGCTCTCTTCCCTCGCCGGCGCTAAGCGTCGTCGAATGAAATTCCGTTTCGAAGAGAAAGTGAGAGATCTCGCGACAATGATCAGACATTTTAGAAAGAAACGTCAGGCGAAAATTCGAATTTTTTTTTTTTTTTTTCAGAAAACGAGAGAGATATTCGATATGTATAAAGACATTCCCATCATCGTTCATTCCATCTTATATTCTACAGTCAAAGTGGAAGCTTTTAGAGAGACACTGTAAAACTGTCCGAAATATTTGACATTTTTGACAGAAAAACGCTTTCTGAAATGAGTGAAGATGAGTTCGGAGAGTGGATCTTTGGATCCGTGTCTCGTAAAGTCGGGAAGCTTACGCGGGATTACGGATCTTGCTCCGAGTCCGGATGGACCGACAGGTGGAGGAGTAACGGGACGGAATAAACCGCCGGTTCTCCTCGAGGATCTAGTACAAAATCGTAGGATACGCTTTACGTTATTTCGAGGGAAGGGGGGGGGAGAGGAGGGAAACTCTGCGAAGAAGACGCGAGATGAGTCTCTCTCGGACGCGAAACACACCGGCATGAGATCGGAGCGCCCGACAGCATCACGGCGTCGACATCGACGAAATAACTGCCCCGATGAATTTGTATAAGCCGAGGTTGATTGGAATTATTATCTCCCGTCTCTCCTCTCACCCCGAGAGGGGACGGGATATAGAAAATATATCGACATTTTTAGACTAAAAAAAAAAAAAACCAATGGTGGTGTATTTATTTGCGCACGATACGACGAATCGAATATTGTTGCCAATAAATTTATTACAGTCGGATTTATCTCCTTCAGTACTTTGCACTTGTGTACGTTCATTTCGATGACCGATAATATATATGTATATATTCGTCGTTGGATGCAAATGAGACCGCAATGGGCCGTAATTAATGTATATGTCGAGAGATAATTCAGGGACGATCTCGACATATCAACTTAAAAATAGAACGTAAAAATAATGCTGGATTAATTTGTTCATATCTTGCTTCACAAACTCAAAATAAAAAGATATTTAAAATATTTCGATTTTATAAATCGAAATTTAAAAGATCAAGCAAAGTATTAAAGCTTTAGATAGAGAAATGTCCGATGAAATTACAACTTTTTTTTTCTTTTTTAAAACACGGTTTTTATGATCATCTCTTTCATATTTTTTTTTTTTATTAAAGCTGCTCTCGAGTCTTGGATATTTTTACCTATAGTAACATTATTATAAAGAGGAAGAAAACGACGTAGCCAAAATCTACTTACAATCTCTCGGTGAACCACTATTTCGCGCGGAAATGCGGCAGTCTTTCGCGGAAATGTCCGCCGCAATTTCCGTCGATAAAATAACAGCGGAGCTATAGCTTTGAAAGGTCAGAAGACTTATTCCTGCCTAGAAACAGTGTTTGGAGAGATTTATTAAATTTCTGTTTCACGCGAGAAAATTTTTCCATTTCTTATTATTTTACTATTTAAATGTTATAATATATATCTGGCACACATACACACACACAAGTTTTATGTATATATATTATTATTATTTTAATATATTTTATCAAAAGAAAAAATATTCTAGTATTCTAACATTTTCTATAAATAATAATATTTCTAATTTGTTAGCAATTATAGGAAATTTTTTTATATAAAGAATACAAAGCGTAAATATTTATAAGAAAAATCCTTTAAAGAAAAAACAAATGAAATGTTATACTTACCTTGATTACGCTTCGATGGTCGCATCAGTATTTCGTATTGATTATCAGCGGCTCGCAATTTAGACGCAAACATCAAACGCCTTAATTTTTTCTCCTTTTTTTTTTACACCACTTTATACAAATTTATTATTCTCTTGAACACAGTTTCGCTTTGTTCGGTTGTGAGTCGTTTCTCGTCGACGTGATGCGAAAGAGAAAAAGTATATATATGGTATTTCGGCTTTACAAAAGTATATCTAGTTATCCGGCGCGTATCTGTACTAACTCGATCTTTTTTTTTACCCTTCTTTTTCTCTTTTCTTTTTTCTCTCGTCTGTATATATCCTTCTCCCTTTCCGCGGTCCTTTCCTCTCGCTGGATGATGCAAATCGTTGTTGAATTTCGATAATATAAAAAAGCAAACGCGACGATGATGTGAAAAAAATGATATTATATATAAAAGATGACGATTTTTCTCATTCGCTCGTATAACAAAGGTCAGATCACGTCCAACGGAATCTTTACGACGATAGGAAAAATACGCTTATTAGTATGAGTAATGTTTTATTAGCACAGCTGTTTCGGGCATCAAGGAGCGAGCCATCCTCGTTTTCGTCGGACCATTCGAAAGACGAATGTGCCCGGAATAAGGAAAAGAATATGTATAAGAACGGCGAAAATAATTGTTATTATACTTCTGAAAAATGCTGTTTAATGAATAAAGGTAAAGTATCAACTTTTTTCGTCTTTTTAGTTTTATCTTTTCTCTGAAAAGAGACGAGGAATCGATTGTTAAAGTCGATCTACCGGCGCCGAGAGGAAAAGGACACACGCACGCAGTTATATCCTATGCCAGAAAATGAAGAAACGCGGAAATTGAAGAGCGAGATTGTGATACGAGTACCTAGGAGTCACTTCGTCTTCTTTTCGTTTTTTTTCTTTTTTATTACAATTATTTTACTTCAATGTTTATTCCTTCCTTTGTTATCAATAAAAATCGTTACATAGTAGTTTGGGCCGCTGCTTGGCGTCAGACGAATCGACAAGCAACCAATTATAGTAATAATAGTAGCAGTAGAGTAGAGTAATAGTAGTAGTAATAATTGATAGCGGTATTGTGTGTACATGCTGTGTGTATATGTGTGTGTGTGTGTGTGTGCGTGAGGTTGTTCCGTGCATCGAATGAATACGCGCTTGCAGATGCACGGCAGGAATTCGCGGATACATTCGTCGATTCGTTTTCGCATACGAGAGGAGGAATCCTCCTCCTCTTCTTCCTTTTCGGAAATGGATTCTCTCGCGCAGTCAATTGCCAATGAACGCTGCGTTTCTCGCTTTTTGTTTGTCAGACCGTTTGTAGACGAAGGAAACTCTCCAAAGGCCGAGGAAACCGACGCATCGGATGCGAAAGCGAAAGATAAGACGACGCGACCGCGCGATGCCGACGTCGGCGAGTATAGCCAAGATAAGACCGCGACAGGGGGATAAGAGCGCGAATAAAAACACCGATCAGAACCGATCCTCGTGTGCAAATGATAATGAACTCGTTATCCGACAGAGACGTACAAAGGGAGTCGGGCGGAGGCTTCCGGCGATATACCTTATCGTACATCTGTTGACGGAATGGTAGAGAGATGATCGGAGAGAAAGGAATATATAAAATATATTTTATAAAAAAAAAAAAAAAACAGTGTGAAATAAAAAAATATTTAATAATTGCGAAACATTAATAACGAAATATTAAATTCAGCGTTTTTATGTATAAATGCATATTAATGATTGAAACTAGATTAAAGACTACGGTCTTTATAATCGAAATATAAACTAATCGAGAAAAGAATTTATCCTTTTATTACGCCTTTTTATTCTCTCCCCCTTCCCTTCTGTTCGAACTTTTTGAAAGTTGACTTTAAAAGGAATCTTTATTAGGCTCGTTTGCTGGACCTTCTCGAGAAATCTCGCTATAACTCGATATACCTGCGAATGCATCTGCTGTGTAAAACACTATTCTCGCATGCACGTAAATGTGGCTGTACATGTGCGTGTATATGTTTATAAATGTCGGTGTAAATGTGTTCTTTTTTTTTATGCGACTTTCTCTCTCTCTCTCTTTCTCTCTTATTCTCTCGCTCTTTCTCTCTCTCTCTCTCTCTTTCTCTCTCTCTCTCTCTCTCTCCTTTTCATCGATAAAAATCTCAGCAGTTTATGACACATCGTTCGCCATTTTGTTTTATTCTTCTTACACATAGCAATAATAAAGACAGTAAATAGCTAAAAGGACCGTATCAATTCTTGGGGGTTGGGGGAGGCGGCCAGTATTTTGGCCAATCCGTGCCGTATCACCCGCTGCCGCATGCTCGCCCGCATTGTCATCGTTTTATCATCATGTTATTATCGCCGCCGCCATCGTTATCGCCATCATTATACTGCACTGACTTTGATCTCGATCTGATTCTATTCGATTCGATCTTATCTTTCGATTTCGATCCGCGATCTTGATGCGATTGATCCGATCTGATTCGACGGATCTCTTTACTCTCATGACTTCGATCCGCGATCACTCCTTTCATCCTCGAAAAGATTGTAAGCCTAACACACAATAGTTTATTATTATTTATTATCATTACTTCTTATATTTAATTCATACGTGTATATGTGTGTGTATCGTTTTTTTTTTCGTCAGCGAAACACCGCATAAGCGGTTACAAAAGTTCGACGTGTCGCGCTCTTTCTCTCTTTTCCACTTTCACTCTCCATCTCTCTTTCGCGTCTTTTCTCTCTCTCTCTCTCTCTCTCCCTTTCTTTGATATTCATCAATCGATCGTCGATGTCGTACTTTGTGCGCGCGTGAAGCTGGGTGCGTGAACGAAGCGGGTGTGTTGAGTGTATGATACAAGAAGGGATCGCTTCCGCGTACGCCGCACGCACATGATCCGCGGACACGTGTCCTCGAAACGAGGACAGCCGAATTTTCTCGCGCGGAAACGATCGCGCTTCCTCTCCGTAGAAGAAGCCGAACAAAAAGTGGAAGTCGCGTCCAAAAGATCCTCGCTGATCGCTTTCGTCGCGCGACAAATTGCGACCGCGCGCTTCACAATCCGTCGCGTTTTGTGCGTTTTTTTTTCTTCCCGATGGGATAAAGACACACTCGATCAGATGTTGTCAGAAAAGATCGCGAAGAATTTCGTCACGCGCGATTGTCGCAATTTATCGCGCTCTCGCATACTTTTGCGCTCCATCGAGAACAGCACGCGCGCGGGCGCATCGCTCGCAAATCCTACAATCGAATCCCGCGACGTCGATGTCATCACGCGTGATGCACAATATCACTCTATCATCGTACGGTATCGGCTTTCCGGTACTGATCGTCGCGCCATCGATTTTCATCCGTCATCTCGGATATGCGATCTCGCGCCAACAGCCTCGTCACAGCCGTTTGCGGAGTTTGGGAGTATAGAGAGCAGGTGTGTGGCACAATGATATCGGGGTATCGGCATATCGATCATACGTGCCGATACGATTTTTTTCGCGCTTGTCACGCATCACCGATCATACACGCGCCTACGAGGATCTTAAACGTAGATGCTTAAGTACGTTATACGTATTTCGTCATTTGTGAGAGAAGAGCTCCGGGGAAGGGTTAAAAGGAGGGCCGCAAGGATACCAGATTGCGTGAGAGAAAGGAGAGGGGAGAGGGAAGATGGGTGCATCTCGTTGTTTACGTATGGTGCGTGCGTAGATTCGCGCGCGTGCCTCTATCTTCCCCGTTCTGTGCGCGTCGCGTCCAAAGGGCGGAAAAAAAAAGGAAAAAAAAAAGAAACAGAAATCGAAGAGAAGAGAATGATGACTGAAGCAGTAATGATAGTGGATTACTACTGTCGTCGCTCTGTGTGTTGTTGCTGTTGTTGCTGTTCTTCATTCGTGGGTTGTCGCGCGGCAGGGCTTGCGGCAGTTCCGGCGCGACTCGTGCGGCATGGCGCATTCCATTCGCTGTTCATTAAAATAATCCGACCGATATCGTTTATTATTAATATTAGATATTTGTGTTGGGTCCCAGAGGTTACTGCAACAGAAAGCAGGATTAGAGCGCAGGTTAGTCGGTTGCGGACGTAATCGCGTAATGTTATTTAATTAATCGCGAGATTAGATATAAAAATAGAAAGATTGCAACTTCAATCAACTTATATTGATCAGGAAAAAATATGTACAGTTTCAAAGCGGCTAAAGAGAGTCCATTTAATTTATATCATCGGAGTGCGATGGAATTGATAAGATAAACATGCGGTAATCGCGACAAATGGAATCTAATGTTTAGCTTTACGAGGATAAGAATCGGTATCTTACTTCCTCCTTTATACGACAATCGAAGAACTTTTACATCAGAATTTAATCCATATTTTTTTTTTTTTTTAAATAAGATTTTAACGCGAATAATTATTCACGAAACAGAAGCAACATTCTTCGCGTTCTTCGCGTGAAAAAAAAAAAGAAAATATTTATCGCGTCGCGATGCCACCTCGCTGCTGGAACGAATACGCAAGTGCAGCGTGATTAGTCATCGCGGCAAGCTGATATCAAGCTAAAACGTTCGCCGAGAATTATCCGCGTGAGTCACGCAGAGCTGTGGCGTTGCGTCGTGTCGCCTGAAAGCCGAGCGTTCTCGAATACCGCGTGTCACCAAGATCATTTATTCGTCGCCCGAGCCTCTCTCGCGACGATGACGTGGAAAATTTGCCTCGTCACATTCTCACAGAAAAGCTTGATTTCATTTTTCTGCAAATACATGACAAGATTCAAATACAGTACAGATTCAATAATTATTCGACACAAAAACGAGATATAAAACGGATATTTAACGTCGGAAAATGCCGCTCATATTTTTTATAATTTCCGGAAAATATTATAAAATAAACGATTTCCTAAATTATTTCTAATCTCGTTATCAACAATATTAATCATCATCATTTAAATTATTTAAATTCCGTTATACATGTCTGATTAATAGGCGCGTTATTTTCTCTGTTTCGAATAACGCTGTTGGTCGTTCGATTATCGGAATGCAATATACGAATCTTGTTCGCGTATACAAGCGAAGCATGTATGCACACGACTAGCTTGTATTCGAATTTGCGATACTGGAATATCGGGGGCGCGAGTAACAATATCTAGCGCTGACAAAGCGCTCACAAAGTGCAACCGTATGTTGAATTCTGTCACAAGAAATAACCGGGTAAAATCGATTTTTTTTTATACCGCTTTATAATTTTTCGCCCTACATATGCAGGCTGCGTTGGAATTCGAATATTTCTACAATTTTATAAGCGGACAAATATGATAACATGTAAGACATGTGCGTATAATATATTAATTAATTATACTGGATATATATTAAAATAAATATGTAATATTATTTATAGCTCTATTGTGATTATTAATTAAAAATATTAAATAGATTTATATAGATTGTCGATCAACGCTTATAATCACGAGAATGCTCGAGCCATTATTTAAACAAGTCGATAAGAGTTCGATAAGTTTACTTAAAGCATAAGATTTTCGATAAATCGACAAACTCTACATCCTAGAAAATCCAAATCTAGTCATTCGAAAATACTCTCTTTCCGAATAAATGCGCGCTGTCGATTGCAATTTACACGAATTACAGGAACGTAAACGAGAATGAAGCAACGACCCGGTGGAGGAGGAGAGAGTGTTTTTCACAGTTATGCTTGACAGACACGCGAAAACGCAACGGAGCGCACAATAGCGCCTCTCTCGACGCGAGTGCGTCGCGGGATGCACTATTGAGTGACAAGCCGATAATGATAAGCCCGTAATACACGACGGGTGGCTGCGGCAGGGAAACTCGTCTGTTAAATCGATGCGAGGGAGAGTCGTGAATAAACGTCGCGTTTAATCAGCGACGCGAACCGGCACCCGATTTCGCACGCGGATACGTAGAGTGACGGTGTCTGAGCGAGAAATGTGCATGCCAGTTCATATCGTAAAACCTCGTCCAACTCGTTCTGCGAAGGAATACTTGATAAAATCAAGAGCATTCCGTAAAATTTTACTGCCACGAGTCTGATGAATCCTGACGATAAGAGTAGAAAATCGAATTAGAAAATATTTGGCAGTATTAAAATATATCGCGTTGAATGATCGGAAATCGAAGAATTTGGAATAAATCGAGGAGTAAATGAGGACTGAATTTTATTCGATCCGAAATTTTTATACGTTTATTATATAATATTCCTCGATATAAAATAATAATAATATATTATTTGAATATAGAAGATAATAATTCTCTTGAAAATAATAGTAATACCTTATTAATTTGCTAAAAATATTCGTGGCATTTTTGTGCTATTTAAATCTTTTAGTATCTTCTACAGTATGGAAGATTTTCCAACATATTTGTAGAGTTAATTAAATTTCATCATCAGGCAGACGCAGCGAATACAGGGTTGAAAACTTTTGTCCGTGTAAGCGATATTGGAAAGATTCCTTGAGCGCGAATTTAAAGGAAGTAGATTAGAGTATCTCCGCTGCCTATGCCTGCGTGAAAGTAAGAATATATGTACAAATTTAAAATATATATTTTCGAAATGAAATATTTCCCAAATTTCTGACGATAAGATAACGAAATCGCGAGATCGCGACAGTAAGATTTATTTCGAGGATGAAAATGTCTCTTTATTATCATACTGACCTAATAGCCGCAGGACACGAGGTACTCGCCCAATTTTTCAACGACAGATGCGGCCTGTTGAGGCTGTATGGGGTCCTCGTATAGGGAGACAACTACGGCCTGCGTCGTCTTCATGCAGTGCACGCCGATTTTGCCAAGCTTTGCCCTTATCACACGGTCCGTGCCCGATAGGTAGATGTACCTGCTGCCGGCTAAGGTAACGCCCGACGACGTCAGGATGTCCTGCTCCTCGAAGCTCTGCACTAATTTCGCGAGCTCTTCTTTACTTACCTGAAAATAGAGAGAAAAGCCTCTTATATTATCAGTGACAGCGCAGTGACAGCGCAGTGACAGCGTAATAACGCGCTTAAGCTTTTCAGAGGAATATAAATCCCAGAAGCTACGACACTATCCGTGTCACATAAGAGAGTATCATATTATATTATTACACGAGATTATATTATTATTATACAACGGATGTATGATGGACACAATTTTGGTTTAGACATTCGTTAAGTTTAGAATGAAGATCCCTTAATTTAAAAATAAGATACGCACTTTTCGAATAAAAATTTTTTCCCAAAATTAATCGTAAAAATTTTAAGCTATACCAAATTAATATATACACAAATTGTTCTGTAATATTAAAAAAAGTTAATTTAAAAATGATAAAAAATTAATAAAAAATTTGAAAATTTTTAATTCCTTTCACAGAAAAAAAAACTGTCAATGAAAAGTTCCCCAATGAAGAAATTAAGCGAATTGAGGAAGAGAGAGAAAGAGTAATGGGACCAGCTATCCTTTGCATTTATTAATTTCATTTAATAGTAAAGTACGCGCACATTTGCGACATTATCTATTATTATATCACTGCGAATTGTGATGTTGACTCTTGATTACGCGAGAGCGAGCACACCGGTACTTGTGGCAATCTGCAAACAAACGATCGTCTCTCGTCATTCATACTGAATACTACACACACATACACACATACACATGAACGAATCTGTGTTGAAGTCTAGACATTTAGAAACGCTGTCTATTTTATTCTCGCACAGATGTTCCCGAACCTTGCAAATGCATAAATAAGCGTCTGCGCGCATTGTCTATCGAAGAATGCTTCTTTGTGATCCAATATAAGTCGAGTCCTTTCCACCTCATTCTCATGATTACAGGATTTAAAAAAAAATTATTTTTAAAACTATAATAAAGATTTAAATATCGCATTGTGACTTCGATAGAGTCCTTTTGAGATTGATTCGAGGAATATAATTATTAATTATTTTCCATTCTACATCTCGATTCTCACTGAGATTTTTAGATAATTGCGAAGTTATTTTGGGACTGATTGAATTTTAAGAAAAAAAATTAAAGCAATAATAGAATGTAAATTGCGCGAAAATATATGGAACAATCTCGTGTCTCTCAAACAATCGGTAATATATCCAGCCGCAATTATCGTGATCTGAAGTATCTCAAGATTATCCGAGGATCAAACTTACGTATAAAAGAAGTACGTATATAAGAAGAAGTGCAATATCGTCGATGCACACGTTATTGGAATCTTCATAAGAGCAGAACTAGTTGCTAAACCAACGTCATCCTTCCCCCTTCGCCCCCTCCTCTCCCCCTCCTTCCCTCCCGGGCGACGTTTTCTATCAAAAATTTATTTCTGCGAAAAGCTCTAAGTTCACTACTGAATTGTACTCGCGATACTATTTCAGAGACATATTATGTCAAATGAATTGCGCGAAATCCACATGCTAATCTATTTTTCATATATATGAAAAAGCATAACAAACATTGTTGACACCTTCCTCTGCGCTTTTTTTCGAAATCTGATACAGGATTTATGTGCGCATAAACAAATAAGAAACGTCCCGCAATTATTTATCGTTAAATTATCATAATTATTTGTGCTCGTGATATTATTGTTAATAAAGTTATCAGTTATGCCTGATGCACAGGCTACTTAGAAACAATGTTTTTTAATGATAGTATAAAACACTTCTGATTATAAATAACTTGGAAATATAGGATGATTCATGTTACTGAAATATGTTAATATATCATTTTATGGCTCGCGTATAAAGAAACAAATATATCGTATTTTTAAAATTACTATTTCATATTTTAATCTGCGTTTTTTTTACCTGTGGATAAAAGTTTAAAGTTACATCGTGAAAATAATTAATATGAAACATTAAACTCCAATGCAATGATCTTTTTCATATTACAAAGAAATCGTCTGCGAATTCCAAGAATTCGCTATTGGAGCGACGAGAAGCTTTGGGACGGCTTTGTGTAAAAGAATTTGTTCCTCTATTCTCGGCGACAAATGCGATAAAGGAAGACTTTGAAAAAACCAACGCGATGATCCCGGAAGAGATATCTTGGAAATATATACAAGTGACAGATCTCCGAGAAAAGATCACAGATTTTAAAGTCAAGTGTCTCCAAGTCAATTACTCCTTTAACCTTTCGTGTCTGACGGATCAGCTGACATGGACGAGAGATAATGACACGATAAGAGACACATTCGCGTCAGCGAATCGATCGTATACTACTTGCAGTCGAGCATAGCTACGTAAGGCTTGATAACGACGAGCCCTGTCGAAGCTGACACATCTACAAAGATCCTTAAAGAATTTCTCTCATTTCGCAAAAGCGACACGAATGTGAAATGGCTCGATGGCCCACCAACTTTCCTCTGTCGATTCTTCAGTCACGGATTTCTTTGTCGAATTTAGAAAATGGATTTCTTTTCAACACGGGAGGGAAAACTCGATAAATTCTGATGTAAATAAGCGTCTCTTTTTTTTTTCTTCCTTCTAAAGAGCGCGCGAAGAACTAGCTATTCTTCACGAGACTAGTAAGAGAGCTATTCTCTCCATAAAGAGTGACGTAGACGGATAGCGTCCGTGAAAGCGGATCGATGCACGCCTAAATGTCGGCGGCGCGTTGCAGTTAATCCGAGATGATCTAAGACGGCCTTGAACTATAAGTGCACTCGATTACGAGCGTCTTTGTATGGCAGACCCCGCCGTCTTCTTTCTCACGCTCGTGCTCACGCCCGAGACTGGCTTTATCGTCCCTCGCTCGCTATTTCCGCCGAAACATCGCATTAAAATATGTTCCGGTGTGAAGTGCAAAATACGCCTCGTGAAAATCACATCTTTTTCACAAAATTCTGTCAAAATTGTTTCCTCTATCTCGATAAATAAGAGTATTTTATTCTTTGGTCAATTTCACGGAACTTACTTTGGCGAAATATTGATTTACCGCTAAGCTCTCTCGGTATTTAAGATTATTTAATAATTGAAATAAATATAAAGCTTTTTTCGTTAAGCAACGGATTTTGTATACAACTCGAATCGACGAAGAATTAATTAATCGAGATAAAGAACGTGTAACTTTTGTACTTCCGGCTCACAATACGTAGAAAAGAGATAATCTTTCTCGTTATCATTGTTAAGATCCACTCTTTTAACGTGTATGGGGAAAAAAAATCTCTATGTTCTTTAATTTTCTTATCCTAAAAAATATACATAATCGCAATACACGAATCTGCAAAGTGTGTTTAATTGCTTCTTAATGTCACTTATTATCGTCCGTTTGGCTAATGTTTATGAGTCACAACTGTATGATTACGTTTTTCCTTGGCTTGCTATCGATAACGGAAAAAAAGCTCGTCCCACGTTTATCAGTGAGTCGATAAAGGCGTACTCCACACCATCAAGAATATCTTATCCTGTTGCGCGTTGGCGGAAAAATTAATGTCCGCTTTCTGTTTAACTCTAGCTTGCTTCTCGTATCGTCCCCGTGATGACAATGCAGTTTCTGCATATTTAATTATTTTTGCTCGCTTACTATATTCTCGTAAAATTACAAAAGATTTCGAGAAAATCGTATCTGATTATTGAGAATACAAAAGATACCAAAAAAGTTTTTGATAAATCATACATTTTTTTTTTTTCAGAATTTTATAATCTCGTTTGATATTAATTATTGCAGAACAAAGTTTAGAGTCATCCTTTTGTTAATTTTTGAAAAGGTGACGAAAAAAAACTTTCAAAAATTTCTCGAAAGAGGAGACTAAACTCGCCTCAAGCATAAAACGTGGAAAGAGAATAATACTTGTACTCGTGCGTGGAAAGAAGTTCACTTGAATATTTGCATTTCGATCGAAACGCATCGTTCGAGAATAATTAACTCGGAGTCATCGAACTTGCGACAAACTGTCTCCGCAACAACTGTATGATCGCAAAGACGATAAACAAAATTCCGCCACTCGTTTTGCGCGGAAACTTATATTTAGCAGCGTCCGGACTTGGGAGATATTCTCGTCGGGCCAGACGAGAATAGTGTCCCCTCTGGCATATCGATTTGAGACGGTTTGAGAATGCTAAACCAGGCGTGTGAGTCATGATAAGACCCCGAGATGGATGACACGGGCCCAGCTTCCGGTATGCTACGGCCCTGAGAGCGATGAATCACTCGAGCAAAGCTAATGCTTCATATTCTGGTTTAACCCTTCAAGTATGAACATCGAGATTAAGTGCAATTTTCCTTAAATGCGAACGATAAAATTACGAATATAATATTTTACAAATTATAAAAAATATATATATATAGATTTCTTTAATTATTTATAAGCACACGAGATACTTAAAAGCTTGATGCGTGATAGTAATGTCATTGTATGCTGATGGAAAATAAATTTTGATTGTGTGCCATGCGGTGGCAAAAAGAGAACATTTTCACAGCTCAAAGGTTAAAGGTTTGTCGATCCGACTTGGACTGGTTTTACGAGCCGGATTAACGAACGCTCTCGTCAGCTTGATCCTCTCTCTCGTCAATCGAGGAAATTAATTGCGATAATTAACACGAGTTAATCAAGAAGGAATTTAACTAACTTTGTAACGTTGTAAGAAACGGCGAATTATATCAGTCGTGTGATAAATGCAAGATATGTTTCTCCTGTGATTTTATTTTAACTATGGATAAAATAATCAATTTTTAATTTTATATTTTTTATGGATAATTTTATCGATAATAAATATAAACTCTAGACTACAATAAAATTTTATGCTTGCGTCGATAAAAGTAAAACTTCACTATTATAATTCATCTTCTGGATTAAATTACGAGTATAATTTCTCAGATTTTCTAAAAGATATAAGAGATAATTTGATAAAAAGAATGTATTAAATATAAAATGAAATATATATATTTTTTTAAATTGCACACTATGATATATACACATATGTATATAAACAGAATTAAAAACTAGAAATATATAAAGAAATATTTTTTTTTAACTACACACAATAAAACGACCTTAATTTGCTACGTAATAAAATAAATTTTATTCTCCTTCGTTATTACGAGCATTATTATTTCAAGACGCGAAAAGGAGGCATACCATCGTTCTCTTCCATTTAATCTCAAAGAAATAAAATTGGATTAATAAGGCCATTCGATTAATAAGGTCGAGTCTGCCGCTCGTAGCTCGTCTTTCCTCGAAGCATCCGAATAAGTGATTTCCGTCTTATAAGGAGCGCTAATTTATATATCCGATCTCGGCGAAGGCCTTGTCCCGAATCGGGCTCTCCATGCACCCGGTCTCGCGACACAGCACTGCGGGAGAAGGTTTTGCCGGCCGGCATCGCCATTTTTGCGACCGGAAAGTGCGCGCGGGGCCACAGGCTGCAGCTGGCGGCGACCTTATCTCCCGATCTCTCTCTCTCTCTCTCTCTCTCGTCTAGCCGTGACTTCAGTGAGAGTAGCCATGTGTGACCGCACTCCTAACCTATCCTAATCTAATCGACGACTGTCCTGCGAGGAAGCAGTTTCCCCGATCCGCTAAAAGCTCCTCCATTCTCTCTGCTCCGTTCCGCTTTTGTTCTTCAACGAAAGTTTGGATATTCTCTTTGAGTTTCTAATCTAATCTATATATAGCTATGAGAGAGAGAGAGAGAGAATTTTTAAATATAGTCTTTTTATATTAGAAATTAGATTTAATGTCGAGCTTTTGATGTGATTCTTTTTTTCTTCTTTTCTTTCCAACCGTAATAATGCTACGTAATTTAATCACTTCGGGAAGAATTAATTGAATCCGTCAACTCTAATATTTTATGCCGAGAACGATCTCTTAATAAAAAAATTAATAAATAAAAAATAAAGAAATTATATTTTTTGTCTGGATAATAAGAATCTCTTAAAATACTTTATATTCTCTCTCTCTTTCTGAAATTTTGAACAGAATTTTTCTTAATCTTCTATTCCCTTAATCCTATCAATCGACATTTAACGAGTCAACAATCGCCGCCAGTTTTGCTTCCATTGTCACGAACGTAGGCTCATCACTTCCGCGTGTCGGTGGCATCGAGATCCGAACCGGTTTCAATGCCAGCTTGGCGAGGAGCCGAAGTCTTTCGCGATGATTATCCCGCTGACAGATTTACCGACAGGATTCGCGACGAGTTTCAGAAAGTGCAACGCCGAGGGCGCGTCGATCACAATCGCTTTCACTGCGATTCGAAGAGAGGCCACGAGAAGAAACATATTTTTCTTTTTTTTTTCTTTTTTTTTCTTTTCTATTTTTCTTTATGAAGAACCGACCATTGTGCGACGACGA
The DNA here is from genome assembly GCF_021464435.1 of Cataglyphis hispanica. Classification (NCBI taxonomy): domain Eukaryota; kingdom Metazoa; phylum Arthropoda; class Insecta; order Hymenoptera; family Formicidae; genus Cataglyphis; species Cataglyphis hispanica. Next base: position 6,785,295 of record NC_065963.1, read on the forward strand.
GATAGAAGTCTGAGCAAAATATTAGGAAAAAAAGATTACCGTGAAGTCGAGAAACGTCCTAAACGATGCAAAATTATCTCTCACACGTGATAATTGCCGGGGCTTAAGATTCTTGTGATATCTCAATGTGTCATTTTTCCTGTAATCACCGATATTATTAGCCTAATGATTGAGGACGTGCTGCAAAATATAGCTAATTTACATTTGCAAGGAAAATTCAAAGGGAATCTGGACTTTTCTTGAAAATATTTATCTGGACAAGAGTCGGATTAATTGTAGTTGTGAAATGTCTGTTGAAATAGAGGATTATAAAAGTTTTATAAATATGATTGCATTCTCTCTACATATAATAAAAATATTATATGCAAAGAGATAAGAATTTACTAGGAAAATGCTTTTTTAAAAATATTAAATAATAGTTATAGATTAAATATCATAATATCATAATATCATAATCGTTGATAAAAAAACTCTTTGAGGAAGATTTCAATTTTGTTCTTATCAAGAGCGCGGATTAAGAAAGATAATGAATTTATCAGACTTTTATTATTGCTAAAAAACAACAAAGCATGCAATGTAAAATGAAACACATGTGTGACAGACATAAAGATTAATTAAAATATTTGACTTTAGCTCGAACAGAATAATGCTTGGACGACAAGTAGTTATCGACGGTAATACAATATATCGATAATAATTCGAAAAAGCTTTATGAGAGCCGGATACTCGCGACGAGAGACACATCGGGGATTGCGGGAAGAAAAAAAAAAGAAAGATCGTCCCACTCGGTCGCACAACCTCTCTCGCGCCTACGTGCCTACCGCTCATCGTCAGGCTAACCTAAAATTTCGATTCGCCCCGTCCGGCGGATGCTCGTTCTCGTCCGTTCTCGTCCGGAAATCCTCGCGGACTCACCGATACTACACGTCGATCGCGATCCTGCTCGACCGTCGTCGATTAAGAAACGTCGTGATCGCAGACAATGGACCACCATTTCCACGTCGCGATGCGACAGCGCAACGTGCCCGGCGCGTTGATAGAAGGCGGCCATGTTAAGCGTCGCCATCGTCGCCGAAAAAGCCGTTGCATATATTTCGAGAAGGAGCGAGAAAGCGTGCGTTATAAGCTCCATTTCGGAAGAGTCTAGCCTCGACTATAAACGCTCATCTCTTTGACGAAGATGGTTCCCGTCGTCGTAAGGTTGGTCGCGTTTCTCCCATACGCGCGACGAAAGATCGTCGTTGTCCCGTCGCTGAAATCATCAGGCACCGATTTTTCGAAGCGCCGCACGTCCCGAAGGCGGGAGGAATTTTTGAGCGAATACCTATTGCCACACCCTGTCCGAGGCGCTCGATACACGAATCGATCCTCTGCCGGCTTACTCACGCCACGCACGCCCCATGTGCTCTCGCCGTCGTCGATTTCGACGGGGAAATCGTCTCGCCGACGAGGGCACTCGTTGCGTGCACTTGACTCGAGTCGATCGATTCGTCGCGCACCTCCGGGGATCGCGAGAGAGATAGATAGAGAGAGAGAGAGAGAGAGAGAGAGAGAGATGGAGTTAGCCGGTCAAAGCGAAACATGTCCGCCGCCCCCGAGAACGTGCGACTCCATCCGTCGTCGCCTCCCGCGGACTCTCTCGCAGAGGCCGACGACGATGACGCGACGATCGCCTCGCGACCGGCCGGCCGCTGGCTGGCTGACGGAGCCGGATACGTCTACGTGGCACTTGCATTTCGGGGTTAGAAAGTCCGATCGACGGACGGACGACATGCCGCGCGACGCTCACTCGAACCGGTTCGCATAGAGGAGTCCGAAAGAAGGTTCGGGCGAGCCGCGCGGACAATCTCGCCGGAGCATCTGTCCTCTCTCTCTCTCTCTTTTTCCTTCTCGCTCTCTCATTATCCTCGCGCGTTCTCTGTCTCTTTTTCTCGCGTCGACGAAGCGCGTTTTACTCGCGATCGAGGAGGGCTCTCTTTACTCCGCGCACTTTCCCTTTTATCGAGGGGGCGTGCTACCGGTTGTATGATGCTTCTCCCTGCGTTCTTATCCGCCCCGTCACTCGTTCTCTCGTTCTCTCTTTCTGGCTCGCTCCTCGGTTATTTCTCATTCACTCGCTCTCTCTCTCTCTTCCTCGCGCGCGCGTTTGTCGGAATATTCTCTTTTAAAATTGTACTCACTTCGAAGCCCTCGGATTTTGCCCATACGTTGCCATCGTGTCCGGCGATCGCCGCTTTGGTAACACATCTCGACGCGAGCAACTGCTTATCAACGTAATCCTGCCAGCTCATTTTTGAACACAAGGGGGAAAGGAGACAATCGAAAAATTGTTCACACTACGCCACACTAGACGACCGCAACCCGTCACCGACTGTCTCGTCTCGCGACTACCGATACGCGGCTCTGAAACGCCGGTCGTGCTGCCACCCTCCTCTCCTCTCCGCCCCCTCCCCCTCCCTCCGCCGCCCCACCCCTTCGTCGATCCGCCGTCATCGCCGAGTCGTCCTTCGCACGATCTGCGGCTGTCGCGCCCCCTATCCGATATTTCCATAACCAATGGTTGCATTCTAGGGATATTCGGATAATCGAATTGTCAAAAAGTATTTTACTATTCGATACATTTCGATCGTTTGTATTTATTGGCTATCGAATAGAGAATTTTTTATATTCCAAAAATTTTTTTATTTGATAGCCAATCATGTGACAGTGTTTCGCGCAAATTGTCCAAAAAAAAAAAGAAAACCGTTTCACTTGGAAACACTTCTAGTTTGATTTTTGTTATAGAATTTTTAGTCCACTGATCTATAATATCTATATAATCATAGTTTTAAGCTTCCTAGGCGGGACAGTCTACGAACTTTGAAAATCGTTTTACACGTGTTTGAAATAACCTAACCTACAATTGTATTGGATAATTAAATGTTAAGATGTACATGTGCTAAATAATATATATAATAATAAATATTTTTAGAAGCAGCGTCTTATAAAAAAGAAAAGAAACAATGGACGATGACACAGTAAAACATAAGAGTCATAGAGATCGCAATGCGGGCCGCAAGGCAGAAAAGAAAAAGGCTAAGAAGGAGCAGGACTCGACATCGGATAAACCGAAGAATCCAAAAGCATTCACATTCAATTCTGCGATTAAAGCGGCAAGGAAATTTAGGCGCAAACAAGATCTCGAGACAAAGAAGCAGCACATACCTTTAATAGATAGAACACCTTTAGAGCCGCCACCAATCTTGGTGGCCGTGGTAGGTCCACCGAAAGTGGGAAAATCTCTGGTTATTCAATGCTTAATTAAGAGTTATGTCAGACAGCCTTTGACCAATATTCTTGGTCCAGTCACTGTTGTGTCTGGCAAGAAACGAAGAATCACATTCATGGAATGCAACAATGATGTGAACAGCATGATTGATATTGCCAAGGTAGCAGACTTGGTGTTACTGCTGGTGGATGCCTCCTTTGGATTTGAAATGGAGATATTTGAGTTTCTAAATATATGTCAGGTTCATGGCATGCCTAGAATAATGGGTGTTCTTACTCACCTAGATTTGATAAAGAATGCGAAACAAATGAGAAAAACTAAAAAGACACTGAAGCATCGTTTCTGGACAGAAGTATATGCTGGTTCCAAATTGTTCTATCTCTCTGGATTGCTGCACGATGAATATCTTCGTACGGAAATCAAGAATTTAGCGCGTTTTATTTCGGTAATAAAATTTAGACCATTGACTTGGCGCACCACTCATCCCTATATGCTTGCTGACAGAATAGAAGACTTGACATCACCAGAATTAATTAGAAAAAATCCAAAGGTTGATAGAACCGTTAGTTTGTATGGGTATGTATAAAAGATATTTTGAATTTTTTATTTTAAATTGTGCTTGTATCCGAAATATTTTATGTAACTAATATTTTTGTATATTAAAATCTTAATCATATATTTTAAAAAATAACTATATTTGTTTTTAGATATGTCAGAGGAATTCCTTTGAACAAGGAGACATCCATTCATATACCAGGTTGTGGAGATATGAGAATCAAGGACGTGAATTTTCTACCAGATCCCTGTCCACTTCCAGAACAGATAAAGAAGCGAGCTTTAGTAGAAAAGGAACGGCTAATTTATGCCCCATTTTCCGGCGTTGGCGGTATAGTTTACGACAAGGACGCAGTGTATGTAGAGTTGGGTGGAAGCCATTCTTACAAAGATGAAGATACAGGATTAGCGGGCGCTTTGATAGATACACAGGAGACACTTGATCAGAAATTGCAACACAGTGAACTGCAATTGTTCAGTGACGCTGCGCCGATAAAATCAGAAGATGTGAATGAAAGCATGACTCCTTACACGGGCGAATTAGTGATGGATAATGGAAGAATTCGGCGGAGAGTAATTTTTAATGATGAAGCAGACGTGGAATCTGAGAATGTCCAAGACGAAGATGACGATAATGATCAGGCGAAACATGAAAATGAAGACGATGAAGACGATGATGTCGATGATGACAATGATGACGATGAAATAAATGAAAATGATGAAAATGACGAAGAAGATGAATCCAGTGATGAGGAAATTTCGGGAAAACCAAATGGAAAATCCGTTAAGAGAAAAAATAATGAAGAAGGCAATGTAAGACAGAAGAAAAAGAAGAAAACTTCGATCAATGCAACTATTGAAAATGACAATCTCGATGAATCTGAATTAACAGACGTTAAGAAGAATGTTTTTGAAAAAACTACAGATGTATATCATTCCCTAAGTAAGGAATCAGATAAATTGATAAAGAATAAGATTTCAGAAGCATTGAATTTTCTAGAGTCAACTAAGGAAAACTCGAAACAGAACAATGATGACGAAAGTTTTGACGAGCTCAGCGATGAAGATTCGCGCGCGGGATTAGAGATGAACGATCGGGCTAGCGATTTCGAGGAAAATATATCCGAAAAAGACGATGAAGAAAGAGAAGAAAAAGATGACATTGAGATGGACGAGAGCGAAGAGGAAGTCGCGGATGAGTTAAAATGGAAGAAAAATTTAGCTGAGAAAGCGAAAGAAGCGTTCGTTAATCGTCAACAGAGCAACGTAAATTTGATGAAGATGGTTTACGGTGTTTTTGACAAGAGCGCAAATGTGACGGAAGAGAAGAAAGAAGAGGAAGATAATGAGAAGTCTGACGATTTAGGCGGGATATTCCGAGTAGTTCAAGAGCAGCAAAAACAGAAGATACAGGAGCGAGAGTTGCAAAATCAAGAAGAGTCTGTTTTTTTTTCGACAGAGAGCCCACGCGATTGGCTGGAAGAGGAGAACAAGGCACTAATAATTAATTATTTTGTGTCGGGTAAGTGGAAGGATTTGGAAGATGCTGAAGAGCTTTTGAAATTGGACAACGAGGACCTATACGGTGACTTCGAGGATCTGGAGACCGGAGAGAAGCACAAAGCGGAAGACGCCACTCCTAAGGAGCTATCAGCGGAAGAGGGGGAAGAAAAGAAAAAACTGTTGGAAAAGAAGAGGAAGCTGAAGGAGCAGTTTGATGCGGAGTACGATGATACGGAAAAGAAAACATATTACGACGAGCTAAAAGCCGAAGTGGAGAGACAAGCGGGCATCAACAAGTCCGAATTCGAAGGGTTGGACGACGATATCAGAGTCCAGCTAGAAGGTTACCGTCCCGGCATGTATGTACGTTTGGAGCTCGAAGCGGTACCGTGTGAGTTGATCACGAATCTGGATCCAACGTATCCAATCATCATCGGCGGTTTGTTGCACGGCGAGGAGAACATCGGTTACGTGCAGGCACGGATCAAGAAGCACCGATGGTATTCGAAGATTCTGAAGAGTCGCGATCCGCTCATATTTTCTGTGGGCTGGCGTAGATTCCAATCGTTGCCAATCTACTCAAAACTGGAGGACAATCTGCGCCATAGAATGTTAAAGTACACGCCGGAACATGTGGCGTGCATTAGCCACTTTTGGGGCCCGATCACTCCGCAAAGTACTGGAATTTTGGCGATACAGGACGTCGCGAGTAGGGAACCAGGCTTCCGTATCGCGGCGACTGGTTCGATCGTGGAGCTGGACAAGAGCACACAGGTGGTGAAGAAACTTAAGCTTACTGGCGTACCCATGAAGATCTATCGCAAGACTGCGTTTATCAAAGATATGTTCAATAGCGCGCTCGAGGTCGCCAAGTTCGAGGGTGCTCGGATCAAGACGGTTTCGGGTATTCGCGGTCAGATCAAGAAGGCGGTTGCCAAACCGGAAGGCTGCTTCCGTGCTACTTTCGAAGATAAAATCATGCTAAGCGACATAGTATTTTGCAGGACATGGTATAAGGTGGACGTGCCACGCTTCTACAATTCGGTCACGTCGTTACTACTCCCACCCGCAGAGAAGAATCAATGGCGAGGAATGAAGACTACAGGTCAGTTGAAGCGAGAGAGAAACATTCACGCCGTGGCCAACAAGGACTCCATGTATACGCCGATTACACGGGACGTCAAAGTATTTAAACCGCTATCCATCCCACGCAAGTTGCAAAAGGAACTCCCGTACAGGGACAAACCTAAGCTCCAGTCCGTGCCGCACTTGCGCAAGGCCAAGTTCAAACAAGGCCGAGTGGCCGTAGTACGCGAGCCCGATGAAGAGAACGTCGCGCGTTTAATGAGGATGATCAGGACGAATTATGCGAAGAAGCAGAAGCAGACAAAAGAGGCCATGACGAAGAGAATAACGGCGTATCAGGCGCGAGTAGCGGAGGAGGAAGCCAAAAAGATGAAGAAGCAAAAGCAGATGAAGAAGGAGATATTTAGAGATCTCAGCAAACTGGAAAAGAAGAAGAGCCGGTGAAGATTTCTAAGGAAGGATATGAATAGACTGATATTTTCCAATACAGAACATCATCGTTTAGATTAGATTGTGTTATTATACACCCGATATTGTTAAATAATGTATATAATAACGTATTAATAATAAAAATGTGTTTAATAATTCTAATAAAATCTCCAATAAATTTAAATTCTTATTTTGTGCAATATAGTTTTTCAACCAAAAGAAAGAAAATGTCAATTTTAGAATAATATACTATATTCTATATATTCTATATATATTATATTCTATATATAATATAGAATAATAATATATATTCATTGAACGATGAGTTTTTCGAATATATCGATTAGTGATCGAATAGGGAATTTCTAGAGTTCCTAGGAAGTTTCTCGCATCAACTTTTGACAGGTGGTAATTTGTTTTCGTATTTCGTATCATTTTGCGTTCATCGAGTGAGTTGAGGTTAGTCCCCACGTGCTCTCACGTTTATAAAAGAGTTTGAGCATCCCAACTAAAATGCAGGTTTCCGCACCGAATAATATAAAAATTTACAACCTTAGCGCTGGAAAATCTCTTCCTGAGGTAAAATTATTATGATGTATATATACACATCTTTGCATAAAGTTGTAGGTTAGCATAGAATTTCATAGTATTTAATGTTTTACAGTGGTTGTCCGAGCGAAAGAGAAGAAGCTTATCAAAAAAGAATGTTGGTAAGAAGGAATTATTTAATCTACAAAAATTTATCAAGTTATGCATATTTAGAATATTTTATATAGTATACATTTTATATATACAAGTTTATAATATAATAAATTTAAATATATATTATATGTAGAAAGAATGTAACTATAAAAATTCTAGTAGTAAGTAATTTTATACTAAAAAAAATTGCTTTTTTTAAAAATATATTTGATATAATGATTATTAATAGATATACGACGACGTATCGATCTTATACAAGACTTTGACATGCCTGGTGTAAGCACATCTCTTAAAATATCAAAAGATGAGCAGCATATCCTAGTGACAGGCATTTACAAACCACGTGTAAAGTGTTTTGATGTTCATAATCTGGCATTGAAATTCGAGAGGTGTTTTGATTCTGAAGTGGTTGCTTTTGAAATATTATCAGATGATTATAGTAAAGTAAGTATGAAAGTTGTGAAGAAAAGTCTTATATAAAATAGTTTGTATAAATTAATATTTGACTCAGTTAATTATACTTTAATTCTTTAATACTGTTTAAAAAATTTGCAATTCTTAAACTAATGCTTATAGAATGATTAAATAATCTGAATAGTCTGCTTATTTTTATTATATCTTATTCCAGTTAATATTTCTACACTGTGATCGCCATGTGGAATTTCATGCTGCACATGGAAAATATTATAGACTCAGGGTACCAAATTTTGGAAGAGATCTAAAATATCATTATCCATCGTGTGATACTTTTATTGTAGGCGATAGGTAAATTTTCCAAAACTTCTGATTGCATATATATATATATATATATATATATATATATATATATATATATATATATATGCTATAATTATTATTTAAATAAATTTATATATGTTTATATATATTATTAATAAATATCATACATTTATGTATATATATTTAAAAATACATATACTTTGTGAAATACAATAAAAAATTATTATATCTTTTTGCAGTAATAAGATATATAGAATAAACCTTGAACGGGGTCAATTTCTGCAACCGTTTGAAACGGAAGCAACATCAATAAATAAATGTGAAATAAATCCATTGCATCATTTACTCATAGTTGGCACTCAGGAAGGAAAAGTTGAAGCTTGGGATCCAAGAGTCAGGAATAGAGTCGGCGTACTTGACTGTGCCTTACATTGTATTACTCAAAACAAGTAAGACATAAGACTAAAAGTTTTTTTTTCTTTAAATGCAATTCCCAAATTAATTAATACAATTACTATCATTCTATAATTATTAATACAATAAATTAATACAATTTATTAGATTAGAAACAGTTCCTGCTATTACGGCATTGAAATTTCAAGGAGGTTTGAACTTAGGAGTTGGCACATCAACCGGGCAAGTACTATTATTTGACATAAGATCTAGTAAACCATTTTTGGTTAAAGATCATATGTATGAATTACCAATTAAATGCATAGAGTTTCACCAAAAGATGGATCTTGTTTATTCTATGGACAGTTCTATAGTAAAAATATGGGAGAAAGATACTGTAAGTAAAGTTTCTTTAAATTTTCATGTTTTTGTTGAAATCTCAAAGCATTCCACAAAATCATGATTTATTAAAATTATATAATATAATAATTTTATTATATAATTATTATGTGTTTTATTTTTATTTTCAGGGAAAAAATTATACTTCCATAGAAGCTCAACATAGCTTTAATGATTTATGTGTTATTCCAAATACTGGAATGCTTTTGATGTCTAATGAAACTACAAAGATGCAAATATATTATATTCCTAGTCTTGGCCCTGCTCCTTACTGGTGCAGTTTCCTCGACAATCTCACAGAAGAATTGGAAGAATTGAATTATGACATTATTTATGATGATTATAAATTTATAACTGAGAAGGAATTGGATGAATTAGGTCTTTCACATCTGAAAGGCACTAATTTACTTAGGGCTTATATGCATGGTTATTTTGTAGATATACGATTATATAGAAAAGCAAGAGATGTAATGAAACCGTTTGAATTTGAAGAATATAAAAAGAGAAGAATCCGCGAGAAGATTAAAGAGGAAACTGTCAGTAGAGTACAGGTATCATTTAATTTATACTCCATCTTAGTCATTTTTTCTCATTTAATTTAATTTTAGTTTATATATTTAATATGTAATATATTGAGATTGCATTTTTTTATAACATATTTTTTGAAATAAATAGGTACAAAAATTACCAAGTGTAAATCAAGAATTGGCATTGAAGCTGATGGACACAAGCATTAAAAACAAGAAGAAACAAGCGTCTTCTAATCTATTGAAAGATGAACGATTTAAAGCTCTCTTTAGTAATCCTGAATTCCAAATTGATAAAAATTCTGAGGAGTTTGCTTTATTAAATCCTGTCATTTCTCAACTTGATAAAAATAAAGCTAAAAAATTAAAGCAGCAATTGGCACAAGAGGAAGAGGCACAAGATAAACCTGACGAGGATGAACCACAAGGTAAAAAAAAAAATTCAAAATTACATTCTTTATGAGAGAAAATTCTTATTTAATATATATATATATATATATATATAATTTTTTGTACTGAACCATTTTTCTCTTTTCATAAAGGCAATAGCTCGGATGAAAGCTTTATACATGATAGTCCTGATGATGATAGTTCAGATGATGATAAAGGGTGGGTTAAAGAAGTGCGGAAGAATTATCGATTAGTGAGAAAAAATGAAAGAGAGAAGGAGCAAGAGAGTGACGACGAGGATAATGATGTGACTGCAAAGAATGAAACAGAATTAGATGAAATTAAACATAATGTAAAGTTCCAAGAGGGTGGATTGGAGAAAAAGAAACAAAACAAGTAAATATGTTATGTTATTTCGGTTTATATATTATAAGTGTTTGAATTATTTTCATTCTTATTTAAAATTGTAATGTTCCCTATAGAGCGACATTTGGTGAGAGATTGGAAAGTGAAGAGATACATAACATTAAAGTATCTGGTTCGCGTGGCAGCAGAGAAATGACCTTTGTTGTTGGAAAGGTGCGTCCATTAATTTAATTTAATCAGAATAAAACAATATCGATGCATTCTTTATTTTATCATTTTCTTTTTATTTGTATAGAGGAAACGATCCGCGGAAACGAAACATCACCGGAAAGAATACAATGTATTACGACCTGCAAGAAGTATTTTCAAAAAAAAATATTAGTTTACAAATTAACCCTAATGTTAAATTATTCTATTAAAATTTTTTGCAAATGTAAATAATTTTTCTATATGTAAATATATAAAAATTTTTATCTATTTATTACTTGCTTTATTGCGCCATATTAATTTTTGCTTATCGTTAGCCGTGATGTGCACAGATATCTCCAAACAAAGGTGAAATGTCATCAGAAAATTGATATAATTTATATTCATGTGCTAGGGTGAGCCACATGTCAAACATTCTATTGATACAAATATTTTCTTTTCAAGTTTTCAAGAGCAATGTATTCTCCTTGATCAAGGAGTTTCAAATGGCGTTGGTGAGTTGTCAACTATATTATTTTGATTGGCGAGTAAGGATTTATCAATAAATAACATTACAGTAGATAATCTTGTTGTTACAATTAAGCTTCTCAAAACTCAAATTAATCAACTTTATTTATGTATTTTTTTTTAATTTCTTAATTTTATGATTAGAGCATACGATTAACTCTGATAATAAAATCAAGAAACTTATAAAAATAAAGTTGATTAGTTTGAGAGATTCTATTACCACTTTACAAAATAACTGAAAATACAATTTTTCATTTCTCGATATATCGATTTAATTTCAGCTTAATATTAAATTAGAGATTTTAATGTAAACAAGATAATTGAATTTATTTTGTATGTATTTATAAAATGTGGCTAAAGTATAATTTCAAAATATTCTGTAAAATTATAAACATTCATAGAGTTTATTCAACTTCTTCTTTTATGATATATATTTATATATTTAAAATTGAACTCTCTTAATATATAGTTATTTTTAAGATATTAAAATTATTGAAATAAAGTGTGTAAGTAAATTTCTTTTTTTATATTTTATTTATAATTTGTAAAAAAATTTTAATAATTATAAAACTATTCAAATCTAAGGTAAAATCTAATAATAAGCCCAAAAATGGTAAAGATCCACCTCAGCAGAATCATGAGGAAGGTACAGAGATCTCCGCCCCCTCGATATTAACAAGTATAACAACAACTTTTCAAAGCACTGTAAGTTGCTATTTTTGTTAAATTCAGTACCATAATTTTCGATAAATTTTATATCTTCCTTTCATTATCTGATTTAGATTCTATGATATGCAGCATAGAGACTTTTAATAAATGCTCTGTCCATTGCACGCAGCAGGTGGATGAAATCACTGAGGATTATGAAAATTTTATCAGTACATCTGCGATACTTCATTATTGTAAACACAAAATACTCAGACCATACCTGAGATTGTTGAGTGTAATGGGATTAAGACCAACCAGCAGTGATGACTCTGACCATTCCTTACAATGTTCTATTCTGGCAAATCTTCATACTTTTCAAGTCACTATATTTATATGTATTGGATACGTTTTACAATATATGGCTTGTTTTAGGTAATATCATTTATTATCCTATTTTTTCGCATATGCTTTTTCGTCTTTACACATAAGAATAATATATATAAAAAAATTATATTTATATACATGTGTATATGTAATTAAATCTCAGTATATTATAATCTTGTTTTAATAAATAATTTATACATTTATACATAAAATAAAACAGATATGTTTGGCGTTTTGCAGGAGAGATCGAGGTTTTTGTTACAAAATATTAGTGCAAGAGCAAAATATTGATGGGAAAGAGTCATCCTGCTATGGAAATATAATATTCAGCTACTTGATTCCAAGTATACTACATCTAGTCGCATATCTATACACAATATACTTGTTTCGCGTTAAAGAAAACGAACAGCTGCAAAATCTCATGGAGAGAGCGTTCCTGCTCTCCTCGAATCCGATAAATAGGGGTAATCAGAAACGTCTTGTACATATATTATGGTTGTTCATAGCTTTGAGCATAGTGTGGATGATCACGGCATTAATTACTGTGAATATTCAGATGGCAAAGGGAAATATAACATTTCAGTGGGTAGAGAATAGGTAACTATATTGCTAATACACATCAATATCTTATTAATATCACATAGAATGAAAAATGTTGTTGAAAAAGATTGAGTTATTTTTATATTCTATTTTCTGTACCAAGTCCATACCAAGTGAAGACAATGCTGAAAGTATTGCTGGTTGTTTGTACCTTATGGCACGACATGATTCAGGGAACTATTATAACGAGTTATTGTTTGCAAGGACAGTTGTTGATGTCGCACCTTTACTTTCTACGTGGAAAGTTGCTCCAGCATATCTTACTACCTATCGATTGGATGAGGGTTTGTGATTCATATTGTATCAATAATCTTTTATCTTGTATCTTAAGAAAACTCTTCCCTTTTCCGTTTATATGACTTACAGGATATCGACGAATTCAAGAAATTGTTGAAATATTTCAATGATGGATTAGGTCCAGCTGTATGTATCTATACTATAGTGAATCTGTCATGGGCTACTGTGGGTATCATATGGTTATTTCAATATTATATCAATAATGCGAATGACATGTATCCAATCACGTATGTTAATGTGATGAATATCGTATTATGGATTTTGATATCGATTGCTCCATTTATACAGGTAAGATACACTGCATCCATACATATTATCATACATATCACGTTATCATTCTTCTTGACTTGTGCACATTCATTGCATATGTTACTTTCTTTCAGGCTGCGCGCTTAACGAATGCTTGCTCCATGATTCGAGCCGTAGGACACGAAATACGTATCCGGCCGTTCGTATATCAAACCACTCCAGGAGAAGATCTTGATAGTATACTTCTATATACATCTTCTCTGAAGATGTGCGCCAAATTGTTCAGAATACCTATCAAAGGTAGATACTTATGTCTTTTACTAACTATTGGCAGTATTTCTATCCTTACTTTAGGACAATGCCAATTTTTCTTATAATTATATATATAGCACTTTAATCGAAATTGTGTGATAAAATGCATCGAGTATTTTCAAAATATATAGATAATCTCTATAACACAATTATCTATAGAATATATATTATTAATACTTTATTTAGATAAATTATTTAGACCTAAAAATTTTCTTATAAATATATAAAGAGAGCATTATATATATGTACAATATGTAAATAATTGTAAATTGTACATTACATATAAAAAATACGTTTTATGTAAATTTAGATCAAGAATTTTAATAAGATTCCTTGTATTTTTTATATATTTTTTTATATACTTCTCTATGATATTGCAACATAACTTTTTAATCGATAATAGAAATCAAGAAAGATAAACGAAATATTGGAAAAGGTATTTTATTCACTCCTCATTATATCGTCCAATACATTACATTCTCCAGTGATGGCAGTAATATTGCAACAGATTGGAACGAATTATAATTTACATTTTTAACTTACTTGCAACATGTAAATCTACAAATATTCAATGAATATTTTCTTTCCAAAAATTTAATATTTATTGTATTTAGGAGCTATAAGAGAAATGCAAAAGTTATATGCATTGTTAATATGATACTAATTGCAATTATTTATAATAGAGGTACATGTACAAGAAAAATATTCAGAAATATATAAATATTCCCAAAATGGCATTAAAAATTGAACAAAAATCCTTGATCAATATTGTCGATTGCTATATATCTCCTTACATTTCATTCAAATTGATTTACAAGTGACTTTATTGACATATATAAATTCAAGTCAATTTCATAAATTCATAAAATGAGAGTTGCGCCATTTTACCAAACACAAATATATATATTTTATATAGTTATTTTATACAATCACCGCACACATACTTGATTTCGAAATATTCGCAAAAATTCTTGACGATGTGTGTGTGATTCGAAATATTAAGTCTTGAAGATTCGAGATGGTCGCAGAAATTGAATGAGATAATAGTCGATTTAGATACATACATTATTAATGATACTGGATAAAACAATGTTATTTTTATATCTAGAAGCGTATTAACAAGGAAACTTTTGTACGTGAATAATTATGAAATAAGTCTATCTTTTGTTCATAAATTTTGTTGCCTCCCCCTCCCCATTAATAAAGCATAAATTGTGATATCGGTAGAGATCGAGAAATAGTTGCATTGAATAAATATTATTGTGTTTTAATAAGAATTCGTTATTCTAATGTACATCCATAATTTTAGCATTTACAGGAATTATATTTAATTTTGACTAAATAGCGCATGATATTGACATTTTGTGGTACCATTTTTAGGAATACTAAACGTTGTAGTAGCACCTGTGTCATAATGTATATCTTATTTCTTTCACCAATGATTTCTACTTAATGATATTCGTATTTCCTAAATGTTTCTGATTGATAATATTATACATACCTAAATTTTGTAAAAAATGTCAGTATTACATAAGATTTGCAACACAGGTACACAAAAAGTTAACAGAATTTGTTAAAAAATTGTGAATATTTATAAATATACAGATATTATTAATTTAATTTATGGAATGTGAAAGTCATGTAACATGAAAGCCATGTAAAAGCATGGCAATTTATTTAAATGATATATATATATAATTTTATTGAAAAAATAACATGAAAAAAACCTTTATAATCTGCATTGACATAAAATGTGCAGTCTACAATCACTGGAAGTCAAATGGCAATCATTGTCTTAAATATTACACAATTTCAAAAAGTTGTATTATCCCAACTTACTATCCTTGAAAATTTATGATATCTCAAATTATTTTTACAAATTGCACAAGTAAATCTCTCTCTCTTATCAAAATAGTTTTATTTTTAATCACAAGTTTTTCTGCGACAAATCCTGAAGGATTAATTTGTAAATGGTGATAAATAACTGAGAGCGATATCAAACGAAGATTTTCAGCCGAGTCCGTATAGGAGATACTGAAAATCATATTAAGCTACTTACAATACGTTATTATCTGTTAAAAAAAGAAAGAAAAGAAAATTAGTATAAATGACGATAATTTAAGTGTTGCGAGATTATGATTTATGAACAGAAATTTTGTTATTAACAGAATATCATGATAAAGAAACAAATTGTTCTTATTTCAATGGACTATTCTTACAAGATCTTTCAGCTGCCTCTTGCTTCTATCGATGACGATGCCTCGCCTCGTTGAATTTTTAACCACTCAACAAATTCGTCGAGCATTACTGGCCCTAAAAGAATCATACATTATACAACAGAAAATGTATGCAAGATAATCTCTTTTGCTTTTAGTGAAATTAGCATTTTTCTTGTATACACTTACACGCTCCGTCTAAATCATAATTAGATAAATCATGATTGATTGTACGTGAAAATTCTAATATGTTGCACCATTGATCCTTATTGATCACTTTGTACTTGGATTGATCTAGGAACTGAGCAAACTGTGTGAATAGTGGCCAATGTTTCCCCAAAAGCAGCTGTAGCATTACTTTTGCGGTATCCATGTCCATACTTCGTTGATCTTTGTCCTATAAAATTAAAGTGAAATAAATCAGAAACACTGCACGGTGATATCCAAATGTACATTATATTTGTACACATCTATAATGTATATCTGTGTGCATTCTGATAACATCGCACATACTCGGGCAAAATCGTAAGCATATCTATAAATCCCTTTAAACGTGTGTGGATCGTTTAATTGATTCCTTAGGTACTCGAGCTTTTGTTGTACTTTACTAATAGAATCACACTGAAGTTCCGAGAAACCCTTCAGCCATTCGCTCAGAGTGAAAAAGCCCATTTGGCGAGCGTTCATTCTGTATGCAAGAACAAGCATTACTACGTTTTCGGGTTCCACACCGATATCCTCGCAAAATTTCTCCATTCCTTCCGGTCCAAGAGTATCCGGATCGTCTGGCGAGGTATATTCTCTAAACCAAGTGATGCAACGCTTCTGAGAGAACGCTGACACATTAGATATATCGTCAGTTTTTGTATATCTTCTGGCACTGTATAAAAATATTGTAAATGTATTTATAAAAAAAAATATGTTACCTCGCATATAATTTACATACATAAAAATGATAAAAAAGTATTACAATAAAGAGAATACTGTGAATATAATTGATATATATTAATATTATTCTTAATATTAATAATTTCTCTTGATATTTTTATACTATTACTATATAAAATGTCATCAATACATGCATTATATTATATAGAAGTAACTCTATATATTCAATGATTAATAATTAAGTATTAATACTTTTATATAAAAGATACAAAGTCTCAAATCTACCTAGAGGTATGTCTTAATCGTTTCGAAGGATGCCTAGGTAAACTGTCTTCATGTGCACCAGCTACTGACATATCAATAGGAGTATGATTTGTGCTAGGAGGTCCTCTACGCTTGCTACGTGGCATCCCTCTGTCTGCTGGAATACAAAAGTTTGCAATTTTTCGCTTAAATGTGCGATATTCTTCATTAAAATAATTCTTAAATTATAAGCTCCTCATTCAACTTTACTTCCAATATTACATATATATATATATACATACATACATACATACATACATACATACATATATATATATATATATATATATATATGTACATAAATACATACATACATACATAACATACATATATATCTTAATACAATATAATTATTTTGTAGGTATTATATATATATTTAGATATAAATATTACATATGTTTTTATATTAAAGAGTAGATTTGTTTATACATAAAATCTTACACGTACATGAAAGTCCATACATTGTGTTTGAATAATTAATCTAAAAAATTCGCCAAAAATGAGTCATTTACGAGTTTTATGGGAAGATCATCGGTTTTAGATTTCATTAAATCTGTCAATAATTGCCACAAAAATTACAGAATCGGAATCGGATATTACCAAAATATGTCGTTATACAAGATAATAAAAAGTCAAACTATGAGACAAGTGTATAAATTGTAGAAAAATAGACTTATAGAAGATGGAAAAAACGACAACAAATATTTTAAGAGAGAAAAAACAAAGCGATGTTTTTAATATAATCATTATGTAAACACAGAAACACAATTATATACCAATACGTGCATATAATTAGTATAAATATAAAATACATTAGCTTTTCAAAAATCAATGCATCAATTTAATTTGCGATGATAAAAAAAAAAAAAAAAACTTCCTTTCGAAGAACGATATCGCGGAAATGCGAGAAGCGTGGAATAATGGAAACGCAAGACGCAAAATTAATTCGCAGGGACTCGAGTTATTGATACGGGCTCGAGACACGAGACCAGGATAACGTGAGTATCCCGCAGAAGAGATGATTGAGCTTTTAACGCTCTTACGTACGTAATTATTAGGCGAATTAATTAAACACTATATTGAAATAATCGGGTGCAGTCGCGAGAGCAACGTATGTAACTGGACTTTTCTCGTCGGCGTTAAACTGACATCTCTCCGTGCCTGAGAAAGAGACAGAAAAGAGAGAGAGAGAGAGAAAGAGACGGAGATTGGAAAAGAAGAGAGAGAGAGGAGAGAGAGAGATAGCGCGACCGAGCGAGTTATCGCAGTTAAGTGAGGTTAGGGTCGCCAATTAAATTTGTGTATCACACAATTGTCGGACCGTTGAGTCGGCCAATCCCCGAGGCTACCTGGGGGACGAGAGTTAATAGTTATCTGTTTCGAAGAATGCGCGCGTGTTATTTATCTCGCGAACGTCGAAGGGACGATACGCGTTCGCGTGTGAAGATTGCGGTGAGAATTTCGCGACACGCGGACGACCCTCACACGTTCCACGAGCGTGACCAGCGAGTGCGTGTGAGTCATATCGTAACATTAGATGCGTTTTTATTCGCGACGATGATGATAATAATAATCACGAGGGATGCGTGGACTCTCTTTACCTTCCTCTCCGTCGGAGATCACAATTACTAGAGAACACTCGGAAATCTTCCTCTAGATGTGTATCGTTGTTTTGTGTCACTCCGTTAACGAGAAATCAACTTCATCGAGATCATAAATTTACGTCCATGGGCCGTTGCGATGCGTGCGAACGGTATCGATCATAGTGCCATCAACGACGGATACGCCCGTGATCGATCGCTTTTCAAGTTGAATTTAGTTTCAAATATCGCCTGAAATACCGCACGGCTAGAAGAATGACACCTCTCTCTCAATGAGCCCCGGTCGCGGTTTTATTTCATTCTATGTCGTTTTCGTAAACGACATGCCTTTCCCCCACCTTCCCTCGCACAGCAGGGGTGCCAAATTACGCAAATGTTCTTTTCGCTATCGGATTCGATTGCTCAAGAAAAGCATATATCGATTCGCGCGATATCGCTCGATCGCGTTTATAGTTTTTTTTTTTTTTTTTCCCCACAAAATTATGCCGTTTTAAATTATTTTATTCATTCGTGAAACTAAGAATCCTTGATTTCGCGACTTGATTAAAATAATTTATTAAAATTTATTAAAATAATTTAATATATATATATATGTGTATATATATATATATATATATATATATATATATATATTATATATAATACATCTTTATAATATAAATATTAACTCGATGTAAATAAATATAGGTATTTTTTCACATAGTTTTAATTAAAAAAATATTAACATGAGATTATAACAATGGTAAAATAGAAATTGTAATACATATTACATTATTGCTAATTAAATGAGACATTTATCTCGAATAATCACTTGCCTTTATCTCATAATGTTGCCAGTGCGATAGAATCATCCTCATCGATCTGATAATCCGTGAAATCCATACAGACCTCATGCTTCTGTTGGTGTATCTTTAACGAACTCATTTGCGTGAATCTCTTTGGACAATATACGCAAGCGTATGGTTTAATACCTGTATGTATGCGTTTATGACGAATAAAATGGCTCTGATGATGAAAGCTTTTGCTGCAGATGTTACACACGTACGGACGTTCATTTGTATGTGTCCTACTATGAATTTTTAGATCAAATCTCTTGAAAAAAGTCTTGCCACAGGTCAGGCAAACATGATCACGTTGCTTCAAATGATCCCTCTTTACATGCTCCTATGTAAAACAAATTATTAATTACCTTTACGATATACACATAGAATACAAAGGGCAATGAATTGCATATATATTGAATGACTTACATTTACTTGTGACAAAGTGCTGTAAACTTTCGGGCAAATTTCGCAAACGAATTTTTGTGGTCCATCCAAACTATGATTGTTCACAATATGCTTGTTCAGAGTAGATTTCCATGCAAATGATAGCCCACAGTCCTTACAATGAAATTTTTGTTGATCTGTAAAATGTATGCCAATATGCTGCTTGTAATTGTAGGCTGTCGAGAATGTTTTATTGCATACAGAGCAATGAAACTTTTTCAAGGTGATTTTCAGCTTTTTTGATTCTTCTGATGTCCCACCACAATTTTCGTTACTTATACTTTCATTGGTAATTATGTCTCTATACAAATGCTCTATACCACTGTCCACACACCTGTCATTATTCTCCATAGCTTGATTGCAATTAATATTTTCTTCTAATGGCATATTATTTTCGACATATGTGAAAAAGTCTGATTTACTCTTGGAACAATCAATTATTTTATTACTATCTTGCAAAACATTTGAACAGTCTTTATTGAGATTATTAGTTTGTATAAAATTTTGATTTTCTTGCTCAATAATTTGAGAATCCTGCAACAATTCCAATAGCTGTTCACCTTCATTTTGGATTAAACGTATCATTGAAGGTTCTTTGTACGTTGAAAATTCTACACCAATATCGGCAACTTCTAATTCTAAAAATTTCTCAAATTTTTCGTAATTTAATCTTTCAAACGCTTCAAAGCCCGTTTCGACATATTTGTCAAAATCCGTATGCGACTCCAATAATTCTAAATTCTCAAAATTGTAGGCCTGCTGTGAATTTTGTTGGAAATGTTCGCCATGACATAACACAGAGAAATTCTTTTCTCCTCCATGAGATTCAAGTTGCGTGTAATTAAATTCGTTATTTATAATAAGAGCTTCCAAACTTTGTTGATGTTCTATGTGATCATTCTTTTTATTACTTTCTCGCAAATTTAAAGTTGTTTTTTCATTATCTTCGAAAGCATTTGCAGTTTCCTCTGTTGTATTCTCAAAATTCTTTCCACATGAAACGTTTTGCATTTTTTCCACTAAATTATTTATTACATATTCATAAAATTGCTCACCAGTCTCAGTCTGTACTAAACGCAATATTGGTTCTTCATTATTTAACACTGCATTATTCAAGTTATTGAGAATCTCTTCATTTCGCTGCAATAAATTGTTTTGATCATCATTAGCAACAGAAGTGTATAATGTATCATTAGCAGCAATACTTTCAGAATTTTGGGATTTTTCTGTATGATTAACATTTACATTAATAAAATCTGTATTATGACAATACCGCGATTCATTTAATTTCAACATTCCCGAATCAGAAAATTCCAAATACAACTGATTATCATCATTTAATAATTTATTGCTTTTTCTATTTTCACTTATAATTTCTTTACATATATGCTTGGATAGAAATTTTTTGTTTGTTAAAACTTCATTGAAATTACAGATTTGCAAATTTGTTTCCACATTTGATGAATTCTTTACATCATTTGTGGTAATCTCTTTATAAGTTTCTTGGATTGCATATGTATCTGAGCAATTTAATCTCAAAATATTTTCATCATTATGAATGTTCGATTCAGTATTTGGTTCTCTATCTTGAGATAGAAAGGTACAATTGTTTTTAGAAAATTGATAAGCTATGTCTTTGGATTGTATTTGTTCGTTACATGCTCTATCTCGAGGAGAATTTGAAACAACAGTTTTATTCATGGGTAAGTTAATGGATTTAAGTCTTTCTTCAATCTCAGCAAAATGGTCCTGCAATAATTATAATTTGTACTCTTATTTTCTGTTAAATTACTTTCTTCAAACTTTTCATACATTTTATATCAGATGTATTTATCCATATTTTACAATAATTAAATCTAAAATATCAAATACTTACCTGTTTAGATACAGCATGAACAACAGTTCTCAAGGATAAACATGCTTTATTTCCAATATCAGTATTATGTTTTTCGACAATTATTTCATTTTTTTGTATATCTGAAACTCTAGCAGTATTCTGGCTGAAACATTTTTGTTCTATACAAAATGTCTCATGATTTTTATTTTGTATGTCATCATTTATTGTCTGAAAAATTCACAAAATAAGAAAATATATAAGTCTCAAATGTATTCAAGTGTTATATATTTAATCAGCATTGAAAAGTTATAAATTTAATCACTTTTCTACAACTATAACATTTTGATAATATAATGTTTTTAGAATAATTTTTTTATTTTGAAAATTTTTAACAGAAAACACAATCAAAACTTTGACAAGATTTTGCCACAGCATTGATATTTAGCAATCAATTATTGCTTTGTAGCAATATTTAAAATTTTCTATTGTGAATGATAATGTAAATAAAATCAATAAAAAATAAATTGTTACCTCATTCTTATTCAATGTACAATCCTTGACTTTTGATTTATTGTTGATAAGACTAGGATTACAATACTGCTGTATAAAGTCCTTTGGTGTATGTATTTGTTTGTGTTTTGCTAGTGAAGAAATTTGCGTGAAACGCTTATCACAAATTTGACATACATATGGCTTAATTCCTGCATGTGACATAAAAAAAAAAATACTACTAAGTTCTTAGAGTTATTATATTTTCATATTTGTATATCTTGAGCAAATTAATTTTATTTTTTATTTTATATATTCCAATGTAAAAAAAATCTATATTTTTGTTATATATTAGACATTCGATACTTTACCTGTATGTATTCTACAATGCCTTATAAGATTTGATATATGATTGAACTTTCTTCCACAGACCTCGCAAATATGAAAATTCGTACCAAGATGAATGTTCAAGTGCATACGCAAATCTGCTTTACGAAAGAAACCTTTTCCACAGATTTGGCATACGTGAGATCTTTCTCCCAGATGTTTACTCCGATAATGATAATCCAATTGCGAGGGACGATCAAAGCTCGAGTCACATTTAAAACACTTGAAAATTTTCAGCATTTTGTGACAGATGCTCTTTTGCAGTTTTACTGTCAATTGTGTAAATAAAATTTATTTTCTTGTCCGTGATAAATTTTTTTAGAAGAATATAAATGTATGTAATGAGGCGATTGTGTAAAAGTGATAGACTAGTAATCTTGGTTTCGATCCCGATCCTTGCTTTATGCGCCTCTATATGTGTGTACAAAGGTTGGAAATAAAAAATATCTCGAACCTTCAGAAGGATCAAAGAACGTAGATAGATTAGAGAAGGAAGAAGATCTTCTAAACTCTTATCTTCTAAAATCCTTTGTCACAAAATTTTCACAAATACTTATATTCTTAACCTTCAAAAAACAGGAGAGCCGAAATCTGTCTGAGATATTCATCATCATTCATCATTTATCTCATTATCTCGTAGTCCAGAAAACAACGCCCCTCAATGGCGATGTAAGCAAACTCGAGACTTTGCCTGGAACAAAGTTGTGTTCCGAAATACTATCCAGAGTAGCATTGAATTGACCAATCAAATAAAAGAAATTCTTACTCTTTTTGTTCTGATTGGTCAATTAAATGCTATTTTACTGTATAGGTACGATTTTTTACTAGGCGTATGATTGTCCATTTCATTATACGTTGGCAATGCTTGATTCTTGCATCTCCATCGCTGTTGGCATCATTCAAACGTTCATTATCTTTTGAAAGTAAACAGATTTAAAATCCGTTGGTTACAAATTTACATACGTCCGATTTTGTCTTATTTTCTTTGAGTTGTGCAATTTGTATAAGTACGTATCGCTGTATGGCTTATTTTAATTGAATAATAAATAATATTAGATGAAAATTGTTAAGAACACAGAATTAGTTTAGAATAAGTTTAATTAATCAAGAACCAAAACATTCGAACTCGTGCTCTGTCATTATATTCACGTGTTTATTATATTTCGGTATAATTTAGTTAAATATTTATTTGAAACTATATTTTGTTTAGAATTTTGCACACTTATCAATTTTTCTGTGCGTTTT
This sequence comes from Cataglyphis hispanica, assembly GCF_021464435.1. Classification (NCBI taxonomy): domain Eukaryota; kingdom Metazoa; phylum Arthropoda; class Insecta; order Hymenoptera; family Formicidae; genus Cataglyphis; species Cataglyphis hispanica. The sequence goes on from NC_065963.1 coordinate 6,809,089, forward strand.
AATTTTATTATTGTACGCGATCTGTGTTTATTATATTAACAGTCTTTGTTCTTGTTTATATGGTTTTCTTTTTTTTCAAGAGAGAAATAGAAGTTATAATATATTGTCACCTATTTAGATATAATGGGTAATTACATGACAAAGTTATTTCACCCAAATGAAAGCCAAAAAGAAAACGAGCTACAAGCTGTTAAGCAGCAAGTAGCTACAGATAGCAGTTTGTGTACACCATTGTCTCAGAAAAAGATGCTGTGTGATCCACGTTCAGTTTCAGCAGGAATCTTAAGAACCCCTATTGAGGTATATAATATTATATATTTAATTTTATGCTATAAAAACATATATAATATATGTATATGTTTATACAACAGGCAGTTATGCAAGATAGTGATATATGCACACCAACATTACCTAATAAAAAGGTGCTGTGCGATCCACGTTCAATTTCAGTAGAAATCTCAAGAACTCCAATTGAGGTAAATTTCTAACGATAATAAAATAAAGGAAAATCTGATACATATACTAGTTTTTTAAAAAAAGTCTAATATATATGTACTTAAATAGGTGAAGTGCACTCCTGTTACGACAACCAAAAGAACACTTAGTGCAATTCCAGAGTACTTACAGAAAAAAAAATATCTTGAAACCGACATGGATGTAGTGATGCCACCTTTAACACCAAAAAAATGTGTTATACCAAAAATAGATAGTGATCAGGGATCAGAATCAGTATGTGCTATTTACATAATACATTATATCTTTTTTTCTTATATTTGGTGAAACTGCATAATTAGATTTCTCAAATTTTAGTCAATATTTGTATATATGTACCAATAATACTATTAATTTGCAATTTAATTTTTTACTATTCAAAGTAAATATTTTATGCATATTGTGTATATAAATTGTTATTTTTATAAACAAATCCAATTACTTTTCAGGATGAAAAACTGTTTATCCATAATGTATATCTGTTTCAGGATGGAGCACAAGATTATTTAACACCAAATATTAATGTTATAGAAGGTCCAAAATCTATTACACCAATTGATAAGGAACGTTACACAATTTTAGGATTAGATCCCAGATCTCCCGCTGCAGACTTCGATAGAACGCCTATTTTAATGCCGAAGTCTCTTGTGTTAATAAAGGCGCGAGCGAAAGAAACTTTGAGTCGCAGAGGCAGTTATGAATCGGATATTTACAATCCAACAAACTCATATCGAGAAATCAATACATTTAATATTCCAAAAATACAAGTGTTGTCTGATACAGCTTCGGAAATTCCGGAAACATTAGATATGGAAACACAGAATGAATCGCATATACTCTGCACATCCCAACAATCTGATGTAAGTGTTATTGAAAGCGAGGAGGAAATTACAGTTATTAAGAATCCGAACTGCAAAAGTGAGAAGGAAAAATCATTGATATTGGGTGAACAGACAGTTGCAACTGGCAGGGAAGAAAACAAAGACAATGCAGACAAAAAGGATAATTGCAAAGATATTGAAGATGATATGAAAACAATGCATATAAAGGATGATAATAAAATTGAAGTATGGCATGATTCAGTATCATTGGAGGAAAATATTACAGGTAAGAAAGAGAAGGAAAACATTGTAGAAAAGTTATTGCAAAAAAAAGCTACTAGAGAAGATGTAATTATAATGTTTGATGAATGTGCTGTGATTAGTACTTTACCAAAACCAATAAAGACAGAAGAGGATTGTCAAAAAAAGGGAGATATTGTAGAAAAAAAGAAAAGCATGAAAATAGATGCTACAGTTTTATCAAATGAAAAAAAAATTTTCAATCCTGAGAATAAAATGCATGGAACGGAAATACTTAAGGTAATTTATAATATTAAATCATATAGATGGATGTGCATAAAGTTATATTATGTTTGTAAATATTAATAAGTAGTTTTCTTTCTTTAGAATCGAATACCTTTTGGCAATCGATCTAATAACGATCAAGTACAAAAAATAAACTCGCCAAAACACTTATCAAGAAATAAAACTGTATCTACACAGCAAGAAAATACACCACCATATAAAATGTACAATGCAAAGACTAAAAATGGACATCATTGGGATCCAAATGCTACAGTTCTTATTTAAGTAAAAGAGAGAGATAAAATAACATTTAAGTCAGTTTTAATTTATTTTAAAATAAAAAAATAGAATAGAAAGAAAATAGTAAAATTAAACTTATTTTAAATGTTATCACAATTGCAAGTAATGAGTTATGTCATATATATTCATTTTGAAATAAATAAATACCTGTAAAATATAAAAATCTCTATATTCCAAATTTATATTTATAAATAATTCAGTTTGTAAGATATTTAAGTATCGTGTTTCTGCATCGCTGAACGAATTTGAGATTTTGCCGCTTGAATCGAATATTGAAGATCTTTGCTGGATTGTATTAAATGTGTTACACTGAAAATACATTTGAAGACCAGATTAAAATAGTATAAGATTTAAGATGATACACATACAGAATAAAAAATTTATAATGTACAAAATATATAGAATATCTCAAGAGAATATTGTCACATTGTTTTATAGAAAATTTCAGTTGAAGCGAATTTGTACTTATATCATATTTTAAAGTTTGAGATATCCTATATGCAAATATATTGGGGATATATACTTTGGATCTTTTATAACAATCTTCTTCTTTGCAGTATCAGATTTTTCCAATAACTTCACAGTAATTCCGCTCTCTACTTTTTTTACGTTACAAAATACATTTGTTTTCTCAATGGAACTTGATTTCGCAATATTTCTGGTATCTATCAATCGCGGGCGAAAAATTTTAACTTTCGCATCACCATCGATATGTTGGCCTTTATAATTCTTCCTCTTTTGCATATTTAATTTTGAATTTCTGTTTGGCTGCTGAATCCCTGTTTGTATCACTGCTTCAGTTGGTTGATATGGTGCTGATAATGATTTTGATCCAGATGCGATGCTATTATTATAATTCCAGTTTATCGGTAAACGAGGTTCAAGCACAGGTCGTGGATCTATGTTCTGAGGTATTCCATTACAAATAGATGACAATGTTTCTCCAGGGTAACAATGTTTGAGTCGTTCTTCAGTGAGGGGCAAAGCAGGATTTTTCTTTTTTCTATGATATTGTTCTCTACAATTATATATTTAATATTAATTTGCGACTCTGCTGTAATACTCATACATAATATCTAAAATAATGTACTTATTTATCATTTATTTAAAAATTAATAATTTATCATTAAATATTAAAAAATTCATACAGTATTTACTGTACATATATATTACATATTATTTTTACTTTATGTACATGTAATATTATTGATAAAACATACTTTGGAACAAATTTTGCTGGGCTTATTAAGTCCTGCTGATTTCTTTTTATCCGTATCACTACATCTTTACGGCGTTGTATAAGTTTTGATTTTGTTTCTGCTAGAGTTTCTAATTCAGGAACATAAAAAACATGTAGAATTCCTCCAAAAAAGTTTTTATTATCAATCAATCTTTTTGCTACCCTGTATAGAGAATAATTCAAAAATTTAATATGTTATATATAATATATAAAAATATATTAAAAGTACTAGTGGTTTGTTAAACATTGTTTTTTTTTGACAGAGAAATATATACCTTGCGCTCTGAATACGCGCATAATGCACATGATATGTTTCTGTAAATTCCTCTGTGGGGTATTCAGTCACTAACTGGATTGCTTTCACATCTCCATAAGGATAAACAAGCTTTCCCACTTCTTCACCTAATTGCACTTTTGGTACTCCACATATTAGCAAATGCTGTGATTCATCGTTAATTGTGTAAACCTGTTACACAGAGCTACTACGTCAAGGAAATATTGCGGACAACATATATAATCATTTTTTAATATAATATTCTTGAAATTCTCATTTACAATTTAAAGTTTAAATATTCAATTTAAGTATTCAAAATTATTATAATTTATTCATAAATCAATTTTCAACAACATAACATGCTTGAAGTTAATATATAAATTGCTGAAAAAATATAATTATTATGTTTCCTAATTGATACTACAATATAAACAATAAATATATGTGTTGTACAAAAAAACATACACACAACATATATGTATATGTATATATTGCATTAATAACAATTCTTAGTGCGTTTCCATAAAACTAAAGTTGAGAAATTTGTTTTCTTGAAACCAAAGTAATTATAATCACAATTGCACACACATACACAATTATCAATATAGGTAAATTTAACTTTCTTAATCTAATATAATACAATAAGAAAGATTAATTCTAATGAGGCAAATAGAATAGAAATTTGATTTTAGAGTAGGATACAAGTTCCCAATGCTACCTTGACTGCTGTCAATCTTTTTCCTTGTCTGTAAGGCGGTCGGGTTTGACACAATCTTTGCTGCACATGATGTGGCATGTGCATTATCACAGTTCCTTTTCCTTCCTCTGTCATAACGTAAAGCAATATATATCCTTCCAACACTTTTTTTCTCGGTTAGCAATGAAGATAGTCTAAAAAAAAACATTAAATATAAACACATTAAATTACTGAATATGACAATACAATTAACAAGAATATTACTTTTGTAAAAATTTATTTATCTTTGAGGTTAAAAATTTACACTTGAGAATGAGAATTCAAGCCGCGCAAACTTTCGTCGAAGTACGCAAAAATGTTTCAAAACTCGGTGTTATTTTATTCTTCAGAGCGCGAATACGATTGTATGAGTTGCAAAAATATAACGTCGCGTTGACTTATAACTGTCACGGAATTGATAAAGCCGACCGTGGACACCCCGGCGATAATTGATTCAGGTTAGGTTATAGTTTCTTTTCTCCACATCAACGCGACATACTCCTAATTACACGATTATTACTATATAAATTATCGAAATAGCAGCTGAGCATCATCGAGAAAGGATCATCGTGTCACGCGCGCTCTAGTGATCATGTAGTACATTAAATTTACAAATATCCAAACAAGTGCATCCAACAGACAGAATAATTCGTTTCATCGTAGGATTTTTCAATTCAAACCGGAAGTGAAGGCATTCCTGATGCACGCTCTCGACACGACGCATGACCATCAAACTTTTTCGCGTGGCTAGTTTCCAATCTTGGTCACGCCAGCGGAAGTGGCGGCCGAAGTGACGGATGTCGTCGCCCAAGAGAGAGAGAAAGAGAGAGCGAGAGAGTAATGGCGTTCGCGGCGGGCGCACATTCTCGCAGTTCGTCTGTTACACGCTATTAACTGGAGAGGAACCAGCTTGGCTTCGCTTCTTGGCTCCGCTGACTCGTCTCGCCTCACCGTGAGCTCTCCCTCTCTCTCTGGATCGGGATCGAACACGTTGAACGGTTCGCGAGTGACGCTCGAGAAGCCGTCTCGGAAAGTTTCGCGGAAGCGTGGCGGCCGAACTGGTGGTTGTGTACGTTCTCATTTCGCGTCGCGTGAACAGAAGGAACTTCTAAGATTTATTCGTCTTGGCGATTTTGATTATATTAAATCCTGATGAGATCGATGAGGAACTGAGAATCTTTGAAATCTCATGCGCACGTCTTGACCGTACGGATTGTGTACTCTTCAGTCCAACGTGTTTTGTGGAGTATCGTGACGTGTATGTACATGCTTTCCTCGACTATTGGTCGATTATACGATATGTTAATTGATTATTCGATTAATAATTTTTTAATTAGAAAAAATATATCGAGATAGATTTTGTTAAAGAAAATATATATATTTTTTTCTTTTTATAATCGGGTTATGGTGACTCATTCGTGAAGAATGATACAAAATTGATATAAGTTTCTCTTTTTTCTCTTTAAATAAATTATAAGCTAAATTAAATTATATGCTATAAATGATAATTGACAATTAAATCAGATTGGAAAAAAGATTATAAGTTATCAATAAAATATAGTGCACAATTATATCAACTTTGATGAGTGTTGCTTTATTAATCAATTTGATTGTTATATACAAATTTTTAAAGTACAATAATTTAATATATAATTAATAAAAGATGAACAATATATATAACAATTTATATTTATTACAACAATAATAGAAGACTGATGGTATTTAAAATAATAAAAGAAAATATTTCTTGTCTTTTACAGATTCATTGCAAGAATGGATTCGTCACTTTAATGCTGTAATGTTATTGCAGGCATAAAACATGCCTGATTCTTGTTATATATACAAGTTGGATAAGAAGTTTAATTGAAATTATTCTGTACCTGCACGTGCACATCCTGTCATCATGTCTGCAACTACTCAGTTTGCAAATCCACCACCGGCTGTAAGCTTACCTAATATGTCTGTGCCACCGCCCACAGCTCCAAATTTATCAGCACCGCCGCCGAACTTAACTACGATAAACACATCGGGTAGCTATCAGCATCGTTATCCAAACCACAGAGAGGGCAGTCGCGGTTTCTTCAAACCGTTCAGACCTTATCATGCTCCAAAAGTCGTCGCTGGAGGACAAGATACTCTGCAGGACGAGTTTGATGGAAAAAGACTTAGGAAATCCGTTATGCGAAAGACTGTCGATTACAATTCAGCCATCATCAAAAGTTTAGAAGTAAATATCTGCATATACCTTGTTGCCTAAATTTGTCAAAATGATTTTCTCGAACTCATATAAACTCTTAAATGTTTGCAGAATCGCGTATGGCAGCGGGATTACAGGGATCGTCGCGCGCTTCAGCCAGATGTAATATACTATCCTGATTTACTCCCTCCACCAAGTTACATTGACAATCCAATAAATGCAGTTACCACGAGGTTCGTAAAAACGGCTACCAATAAAATGCGTTGTCCGATTTTTTGTATGGCCTGGACACCAGAGGGTAGACGTCTTGTCACTGGTGCTTCAAGTGGAGAATTCACACTGTGGAATGGCCTTACTTTCAATTTTGAAACCATTTTGCAGGTATATTATATATATGCACTAGAGAGATATAATTTTATTTTAAACAGTTACGATAAAAACTAAATACATTTAAAATGTAAATTATTTTTTATATATATTTTATGTTAAAACATTGCGCGAGTTTTTTAATTTTGATCCTCTGAGAATACTTTGCAGGATATAAAAAATCTTAAATTTATTAGAGATAAATTGAATATATATATATATATATATATATATATATATATATATATATATATATATATATATATATCATACATACATACATACATACATACATACATATATATATAGTTATAGGATTATCTTTCTGTGAGATAACTTAAATATAATTTTTTATTTAGTGTTGCTAAATAATCATATATTTGAATTTATATTTATATGACTTTTAGAAAAAAATTTCTAATAAGATATCATCATTTGCGCTTTGACAAGAAAAATTAATTCCTCTGTTTAGGCACACGACAGCCCGGTAAGGACAATGGTATGGTCGCACAATGAGAGCTGGATGGTAACAGGGGATCATGCAGGCTACGTGAAATATTGGCAGAGCAACATGAACAACGTCAAGATGTTTCAAGCGCACAAAGAAGCGATTAGAGGTCTCAGGTATACCATCCACCACACTAGTCCTTACGTCTCTCGCGCCACTGTTGCCGATGATCCGTCCATCCTTGCTGTAGTTAAGATATTGGACGTGACTCTTATTCTCTTATTCCTTTTCTGGTTTTGTGCCATTTCTGGCAGAGTAATAGAGATTCTTGTATGGGTACACAGGTGATTTTTAACAAATCGTTAGCATTGAATACATATATAAAATATAACGGTCGCGCGTCATGAACCATGTGGAATGAACCATATTCGTGAAAAATGCTAATGTTGAACGTTTTGATCAGATTCTACATAAAAGAAGTTTCAATATCTTTTGCCGAATTAAGAGATATTCAAATTGGAAAAATAAAAGTCTGAAGAGTCAAACTCCAATCTTTTTTTTTTTAATAATTTTTTAAATAATTTTTGATCGTAATAGAAAATATTTTCATTATGTAGTAGCAGATTTTTTAAGCGCAACGGTTTAAGGATAAATTTTCAATAGATTTTGCAGAACTTAATAAGTAAATATTTTTATCGCGATGTAGAAATTGATAACATAAGAGGATAGTGTAAATTTTTTTGCGTACATTATATTGCGCGTATTGATATATAATTTATGATTTGTATCTATAGAGTCTTAGGGACCTAACTTTCGATTTTACTGTTCTCTCCATATAATCGATAATGCGCTTATCATATATTGAGAAGTGGCACGCAAATTTTAATTAAGTTATCATATAGTGCTATTAGGTCCTTACGGCTCTCGTTTTAAGGAGTTTATGTGGCTAGATTATTTATTCGGCAAAGATGTATGCTTTAGAATAACAAATAAAAGAGAAATATATATATACATATCTATATATATATATATATTATATGGCAATACCTAGTCGAGATTCCTATATAATGATAAATAAAAGATGAAATATCCTGTGTCTCCTTCTTTATATCGTTTAAGTTTCAATAAAGTTAAATAAAGACGTCACATTATTATTGCATGGCTATGAAAATAAAATATTTTATCTTTCGTTTTGTGTCACTTGTGCTCTTTCGCAGACGAAAGAGAGAGAGAGAGCGAGAGAGGGAGAGAGAGAGCGTAACAGAGACAAATGATAAGATGAAATGATTCATGTACACTTCGGACATTTTTTTTGTGCAATAAATGTTAAATTTTGAAAAAAAATATTGCTCTTAATACATCACTCGGTGGTCATGTGGCATCAAAGGATAATATTTAGTTTCACCAAAATGAAACTGTGTTCGCACGCTTTGCCCAACACACAAAATGGGATCTTATTTGAGTGCCAGATATGACTGTCGCGGATGTTTTTTTGTTTATTTAAAAAATATATATATTTATACATATAAAAACATTCCTTTTATTATACTGATCTCTGTCTATTCCTCGATGGCGCATTCATAAGATTCGGCTATGTGTTCTCTATTTACATACGTTCGAAGTTATTTCAAGCCAATATACAATTCACTTACATATGTGTACTGCTCTTGTGTGTACACACTTGCTCGCATTTCTTTTTTCTGCTTCTTCACGCGTACAATGCTTTCGATATCAGCAAACAACAAACAAGGAGAATCATCAAACGGCAACTATGACCCATTACGAAAAATAACAGCTTGATATGTATTTAATATTATCTATATATAGATACATTTTTCTCGAAAAAATATATTAAAATCCGTAATTTCTATCATGTAATGCATTAATCATTTATATAAAGTCAGTAATTGTTCGCAAATTATCCATATTACAGTATATATTCAAGATATATATTTGTTATATAAATTAAAAATAAATATAAATCGATGCAATACTAAAATACATTTTTCTACACAGATATTTCTAGGAAAAAAATTTAATAACTTCACGAAAAAAAATTTCCGAGGACAGTATTGATAATTTTTTCTATTTTGCTTTCTTCATATAAATAAATAAATATATATATATATATATATATATATATAATTTACACATACATATATATACATATATCAACGTTGTGCATGCGGTAATAATTATAATACATATATTAATGAATTGATAATAAATATATAGTTGTATGTTTGATTTTCTAGTGGTTAATTTATTAGAGTCATTTTAATAAGTTATGTTGTCCGTAAGCTGTATCATATGTGTGTGTTTCTTTTCTTATTATATAGTTTTTTCTCTGTATCCGATAATCACTTTATCTTTCTTAATTTTTTTGCTTTGTCATACAGAACTATTTCTAATTCTGTAAAATAAGAGTTTTGATAAAAATACATAAAATAAGCAACTATATTCCATTATCATAGTCATTTCAAAATATTAAATTATTATTTTATTCTCTCAGATTAATTGTGAGTTTTTCGGTATGTAAGATAAAATTTATAATTCCTTTTGCCAATGTTTCTCGTAATCAATTGTCTGACTTTATTCATAACTCTTTACGTCATGGATATATCGGCAAATATAAAAAATTAACGCACTTATTTTTTTTATATTATATATGATAGTGTATTGTTCAAATGTAACTTGTTTCTTTTTTTGGGCGGGTAGTTTCAGTCCAACGGATCACAAGTTGGCGACCTGCAGCGATGACGGAACTGTTAGAATTTGGGATTTTCTTCGCTGTCATGAGGAACGAATTCTCAGAGGTAAATAAATCTTTCTTGTAATTTATCTATGAATATTACATAGAATTTATCATATTTTTTCATTTACTCAACTGCTTAAATATTTTTATTTCAACGTATCATTTCAATTTATTTGTTTTACATCTTTTAATTTATCATATATTACTATTTTTAATGTATCTCTCTTCTTATATATTTTCTATTTTTTAAGGAATTTTTATGTATAAAAAAAATTTATATATAAATAATTTTATATATAAAACAAAACATAATACTGAAAATCAAAATGTCTATTTTTCTGTTTCTGTCGATGTTCTTAGCAAATAAAGTTGACTCAGTATATTTTATATAATGTTCTTTTCCATAGGTCATGGTGCAGATGTCAAATGCGTTCACTGGCATCCGCAAAAGAGTCTAGTCATTTCCGGCAGCAAAGACAATCAGCAACCGGTGAAATTGTGGGATCCGAAGACTGGACAATCTCTAGCGACTCTGCATGCTCACAAGTCGACTGTGATGGATGTAAAGTGGAACGAGAACGGTAACTGGTTGGTGACTGCATCGAGAGATCATCTGTTAAAACTGTTCGATCTGAGGAATCTTAGCCAAGAAGTTCAAACGTTCCGCGGTCATAAGAAAGAGGCATCTAGCGTCGCTTGGCATCCGAGCCATGAAGGTCTCTTTTGTAGCGGTGGTAGCGACGGTGCCATACTTTTCTGGCATGTGGGGTACATATCGTATGCTTTCACAAGAATAATCACTCGATTGTTCAAGGCTAAATTTGCATATAATTTTTATCTTGAATTTTTTCAGAGCGGATAAAGAAGTAGGAGCGATAGAACAGGCACATGATAGCATAGTATGGACATTGGCTTGGCATCCGCTGGGACATATCCTGTGTTCTGGGAGCAACGATCACACATCCAAGTTTTGGACGCGCAACAGACCGGGAGACCTGATGAGAGACAAATACAATCTCAATACGTTACCGGCAGGATCGGCTGGCATTGACGATCATGAAATCGGTATGAGAATTAGAAATATTTTGTTAAAAACATTCAATATTTCAAATATTATATATATATATATATATATATGATATACAAAAATATTTTAATCCCTTTCACTCGCTTTAGCCGATGAAGCGGCGGTGATACCCGGTATGGGACCAGAGGATAGAATCAATGCCGATAGTGAATCCGAAGACAAGAGTGGCGGAATTCCAGGTCTAGACCTCGATCATGCCGTAGACGAAGGCAAGAAGTTTGCCAACAAAAAAGTTCCGTACAGCAAACCGATACCACGAAACTTCCAAGCTCAATGGAATGAAATGGAGGCTGAGGATATGGAACAGGTCGAAGCGCTTAACGCGTTTGTTAATCAATTAATAGAGACTACGCCGGGCGCCGTACCATTGAACGAAGTCACGCCCAACGCCATTATACTATATGGAAAAATGATTCCTGTGGAATGTGAGTATTACATAACGTGTTTCTAGAAAAATATGTAAAGGAGCATTTTAACACTGATAGTGCAATGAAAAAATACGCGTTTATTGATTTACTAATATACAATTGTGTTTTTTAGCGGATTCGAAATTGGCGGAGGCGATTAGTAAAGGAACCGAAGCCATAAACAAATTAGTATTCTCCGGTGAGATAGAGGAATTACGAGATGTGGTGGGTCCACCGGATAATGTAGACGAGGCCGAAGAATATCTGCAAGACGATGGTGAGATCGACTATTCCAAAGTACCGGATATAGATCTACCACCACCCTTACCCAGCTCAAAGTTCGCACAGAATCCCGAGCTGCTGAAAACACTGAATCGCGGCGGCAAACGTAAGTTCGATCAGCTAATCGGCTGGAGCGATGGCGGAGCTAGCGATCGTACGTCCAAGATCCATCAACCGGTCTTTGGCGGTATTCCGATTACGGAAGATTCGCAGTCCAGCGATACGGATTTAAGATTCGGCAAATCCAATGCCGCGGAGACCAACTTCCAGGACGAAGACCACAGGAGAGGCGGTTCGCATGGTGATTCCGCGAGGAGTGGTAGTCGCGGCGACGAGGATCTGAGGTTTGGTAGACCTGGTTCGCGTAACGAGTACGAGTTGTCGCGTGGCAACAATTTCGCGGACAAGGATTTCCGCAACATCGTTTTCCCGTCTAAAAAGCTGCTGGACATGGACGATATGTATGACGAGCGAGATCGCGACGGCGGTCGCTGGACCGATGATGAAAAGAGTATGGGTGACGGTCCGCGCAAGCCGGACGGCACATATGCCAGCTTCGGCGACAAACGCGATAATGGCATAGGTGCGATGGGTCCGGGCGGCATGAGCAATAGCATACACGGCCACATGGCAGGCATGCCGCATTTACAGACGAATCACCATAACATGCAGAATATCAATCCCAACATGCCGCCGCCGATACCGAGTTTGGTTCCACATCCTGGAATGACGCAACATCCCGGGATGCAGGGCAAGCCACCGCATCCCGGTTTGGATGGCCCCATACCGCCACATATGTTGCCACATCATCCAAGTATGCACCATCCAGGTTTCGGGCCCAACGGACCGCCACCACCCGGTGGCTTCGGGCCCAGCTTCCGGCCGCCTCCGAATGGTAATTTCGGGCCGAATCATTTCAGGCCGAGCCCGATGCCACCGTTCGGACCGAATCATCAGGGGCCACCGCCGCCGTTTGGCAACAATTTTCAGGGGCCGCCCAACGCCTTCCGTGGACCTAACGCTGGTCCTATGAACTTTGATCGGCCGGGTTTCGGGCCCAATTTTCGCGGCCAGAATCCGCAAGCTCAATTGAACAATTTCAATTCCAATTTTGGCAACTTTGGCAAGAACGGACCTAATCGCGGCATGAACCGCGGTGGGGACAATATGGGCAGGAGCGGCTACAGTAATCGCGGTAGAGGACGCGACAACGATCAATCGAGAGGAGGAAGAGGAAGGGACAATTATTAAATATGTTTCTTGGAACAATTATATTGACACATAAATTGGTACGTCACGTGAACTGTATTCACCGTACTTAGACATCAATGGTGATTTATTGTCAGTGTATAAAATTTATGTCGCGTCGAAAGCCATCGTTCGGATAACAATCGCGAATTCTTGTATTCGCATGTGTGAAAAAACTATATATATAAATATGGATTATATATATATACATGTATATTTTTACGATTCGCCCAGAAAAAGCGTGATAACGATCAGACGACCTACGCTGGGCCGATTGCACTCAATACGATTTGTTGAAGTGAATCTCCTTCCCCCTCGGGAAAGAGATAAACGAATTGCCAGTTTCGATTTTAATTATTCCGGATTTAGTCGATCCGGATTGACTGTGCGGTGCGAATCTGCCATGTATGAACAGCCTTCTTCGAAATAGACGAAAAATTGTAATATAATATGCATTAGAGGGATCGAATGGAACACACGAATAGATTATTCCGATAGAAACTGTTCACAAGCTGCCTTGCGAGGGAAATTTCTGTTCCGCGTTTGTGCAACTCTGAAAAAATGCATGCCAATCGCGTGATCCCGGTAGAAGTACGAATGAATACGATTCCGCGTCCTTTTGTTTGTCCGAGGAATGTGAGAGAAAGAGAGAGAAAGAGAGAGAGAGAGAAAGAGAGAATGTCGGAACAGTCTATCTATTATTAATAAAAAGAAATAACATACAACATTCTTTGTCTTTTTATAAATCTTCATTTCGCGTGTTGATATGTATCGATCTTATCTTATCCTTATATGATATGAGATTTTAATAATTTAGCAAATATTGGAATTGAAATATTGGAATCATGATAAATTTCAAAAAAAGAAAATGATTTGCGTGTGTTAATGATTGGAGCCGCGACGATAATGAGTTTTTATTACAGAGGTAAACGTAAGAATCATATTCGCGCGTCATTAGCTTAGCGAAATCTATGTTTTAAATCAGATTTAATTCACTCTGAATTACGTTACCGAATTAGACAAATAGTGTATTGTATAATACCGTTGTTTCAAGGGATATTCATATATACAAATATCTTGCGTTATTTATTAATCGTCAATAAAATTGCTTTTTCATTTTTTTACTAATAACTTGTATTCGAACGAGAGAAAGACAGAGCATTAGATTTTTTTCTTGCTCTGTATCAATCAAAATTCCCTTTTCCTCTTTTCATTTGCTGACATTTAAAAGTTTATTTTTTATATCTCATTTTTTCCAATTTTTTCTCATTTTCACTTGTATAAAAAGAGTAACGTAGTGAGTAGTGTAGCTACATCATTGATAATGTCTAGAGAACTATCGATAATTATCGATGATTTTAGCTATCGAAAATTATCGATGTTTTTTCTACAACTATCGATAGTTTTCGATATTTTTTGTGATTGTATATACTATGATTTATACTTAATGCTAAACCTCAAATGCTGCAGTGACCAATCATGAGCCAGGCACAGGTCAGGTTTCGGCAAGCGCCTGGCTCCCGATTGGTCACCGTAATTTTTGCCGCATATATTTCCACTACAGGTGCGTGTTGCTAGTGTGGGCAATGTGGGCATTCTAGTTCTGGCATCACTCTTAGTCTGGTGAAAAAAAAATCTATATATACTGTTTTAAATATAACACCATAATTTATTTTTATGTTTTTATTCGTATTTTTTAATCGAACGACTATCTACATTTGCTACATTACTATGAAATAGGGAAACTATTCTCGGTCTGCTATGATGTAATGTATAAGATTCAAAGAGGAAAAAATTAGAAAGTAAAACAGGCAAATGGGTTTTCATTCCAAAAGTAGGCAATTGATTGCGTTCATTGTTTTCAATTCTAGTATAACAATAAGCAAGTTGATATGTGTTTGTAATCTTTGCAAAACTATAAACTATCTTAGAATTGCATATTTTTAAAGGGTTTAATCTACAAGTAACGATCCTTGGTATATCCAGTTCTTGAAGAAATAATATACCTGAAAAAGGACAATTATCGAGTTTTCAAAACTAAATTTATATAACGTAAATCTATAACATACAATAAATTTATATATAATAAATTTGCACTCACCATTTTTTGAATTAACAAATTCTTTATGTCTCGCGATAAATAAATGAAAGAAAGCTTGACACACGGAGTAAAACACGGCATGTCGTTTCGTATCATCATCGATATATTTTAAATATTCTTGTATATTAATATAATTGTGTATCCATGTTATCAATTTGGACATTGTCAGCTTCACTAATCTGAAAAAAAATAGCGTTATAATGTGACATGTGCAAATTTATCATAAAATTGTTGTAGCCAGCACACATATTAAAGTAATAACTGACAGATATTATTAAAGTAATTACCCAGAAGAAATAAATGATGCGGTAGCGAGTAAGCTAGAAATGTAACAAACAGCCGATTGCCGTAGAACTGGCGCTACATTTGGATCGATTACTTTACACCATAACCAATCTGTGAAAGTCTCCGCAACTATGGCTTTGAAGCTGCAAATGTAGAACATGATATATTGCACATATTGACTGGCGTGCGTAGGTAATATTACTGTTTCGAATGTTCGTAAAATATCGACGTATAATATTTTCAGGGATTCTATCTGTAGAACGCCATTTACAAAACAGAACTCGTGCATGTACTTAAAAAATAATTCCATGCACGTGTCCATTGTATGCATAATTAAAGGGTCATTTTTTATTTTGTCTACGTCATTATTTACTGTTGTCGGATCGTCATCGTCAACTGTTTCATTAATACAATCGTCCATTACATCATCTGTTTCATCATCACTTCCTTCTTTACGAGGTATATTGACATCTAATATTGTCAACCTAAAATAGAAATTATTTTTGTATCAGTAAAATACAAAAATTATATTTTATCTGTTTATATATATATATATATATATATATATATATATATATATATATATATATATTTACCTATTAATAATTAAGGATAGAATGTCTGATCTAAGTTGAGGTGCATAATTTAATATTTGTAATAATGCATACATATAAATTTCATGTGTACAAGTGCCATGTGCAATATATGGAAATTGTGATGACAGAGATTGTAGTAAAACTTGGCTTGACCTAAAAAAAATTTAATATATAATTTGTACATAACAATAAATAAATAAAAAAAGAAGAAGGCATTCATTTTTCTATATCTTACATTGGTACTACTTCCAAAATTTTATGTAATATGTCATGTATATGATTTAGCTTTTCTATATCTTCATCTTTAAACTCTCCAGGCTTACGTTCTGCATTGTTATCTTCAACTGGAAAGAAATATAACATATATAAGTAACATATATTTCAATATTTTTTAAGTATATCATTAGATATAATTTTTACCTGATTTAAACAACTGAATCAAAGAATTTATTACAGTTTTTATATAGACTGTTTGCATACACACTAAGTCTTGTAAAAAGAGTTTATAAGCAGAAATCAGTTCTGATGATTTAGTTGTCCATTGAATCCGAAGAAGAATTTGAATAAACCAATCGTATCTAATATCTAATAAAGATACGCATTGTCTTGCTTCAGATAAAAATTCTGCTAAATCATTATCCTAAAGAACAGAAAGAATATTCTAAGTAAACTATCTAAGTAAACTATCTTGCATCATAATATGCAATTGACCAGGTCTTATATAAAGTATATGAAATATGCTCATCACATATTAAGAGATTGTAAAAAATTACTTGCATGCAAATTTTACAAATATTCCGTTTATTTTTACCTTTATAGCATCCTCTTTAAGTGAATGTATCAATTTTTCATATTCTTTAAGTCCATTATCTGTATTAAAATTATATAATATACTTTTAATATCTTTAGGCAATTTCAAGTACTGTATTCTGTTGTATTGTTTGTTGAGTTGCGTTCTAATCCCAGTAGCTTTTATTATAGATGACACACTGCTAATTCTTGAAGATGCCACAGACATCTGTTAACCGGATTCATCAGATAAATAAATATTAATTTTTGTCGGTTCTTTAATGACAAATTTATCTTGTAAAGTGTTATTGTTTTAAAATAATAGCAATTGAGAAATTTGGGTCTCTTTCTCTCAATATAAATAGAATATTGTGCAAAACGTCGAATCGACCAAAATGCAAAAAGAAAGGTTATAAATATTTTAAAATGAATCATACTTGGATTACTCACTTTGATAAATATAGCTTTCACTCTATATAATATTCACAATTTTCGACAATTGCTGTAAACACATCTATTTATGTTTTAAACGCATACTATTTCACTAATAACCTACATAGAAACGAATTTTATCCACCATGCACTCACCCGGTGACAAGCCACATGTTTTATGAATCACGGATTTACGTAAAAATATAGATTGTCTCACGCACATTAATTTTTGTTCTGCTTTCCGAGATCGGTATTTTCATGTCAGACACTACGCGTCTAGATATTCGTGTATCATGACTATTAGGTCTAAAAATTTATAAAAAGTTGGTAAGGTTATTAACGAACAGAAAATGAAAAAATTATGTTACGTTCTGTTAATTTTATATTTTATCCTAACAAAACGAAGAGTTGTCAAATTTGTAAATTGTACAATCAATCTCATTTTTATATTTATAAATGTCAAGCAAAAATGTCACTATACCTAAACTACATTCAGTGTTACCAATCAGATAAAATTGTTACTGCTTGCAGATAAAATGTCTCCATGATAATTTTTCATGCATATCATACGAAAATAAAGAAAATAATCAATAAATTTATTTTAGAGAGTATATAGAGTGTCCGTTCATAGATGCCAAATATCTCACAACTGATTAAAATTACAAAAAAGTTAAAGACTTTTTCCCTATTACTGCCACGTGCCAGGTTGAGGTTATGTTTTTAAAACAAACCATTTATATATTATATCAGCTGTTATTTCTGCGTGAGATAAATATCATTAACTGAAAATTATGGGTAAAAAAGTAAAGGAGGTAGCAATTTAGGAAAATCCTTGATCAGAGATCGTTTTGGATCTAGAAAAATCAAGAGAGGTGGCAATGAATCGTCTATGGTAAGATAATGCATTTTATTATAACCTCTTCATCCTCGAATATATCACGTGCATCTTCGTTCGCAAATATAACAAGATCATTGAAATTAACGTCTCAGAGAAGTTTCATGTAATATGATGCAATCTGGCATTCTGTCATTTTATTCTGTCATTTTTCGATCGTTATCAGAAATTCTTAAGACGCATTGACACTGTTCTTAATCTGTCATTAAATGATAGTTTGTTAATAGTTTATTGATAGTTATATTATTTATAGTTGTTTTTTTATAGCTCCACACCTCAGAGATCAATGATGGTTATGATTGGGGTCGACTCAACTTGCAATCGGTTACAGAGGAGAGCTCATTTCAAGATTTCTTGTCGACCGCTGAACTAGCAGGAACCGAATTCAATGCGGAGAAGTTAAATGTTAAATTCGTGCATCCTCACAGTCATGGCTTGCTCTCGAAAGATGTAATGAAAACAGTACTAAAAAAGCAAGAAGAAAATAAAGATTCCATCAAGATACCAAGAAGGCCGAAATGGGACAGTTCTATAAGCACCCACGAATTACAGACACGCGAAAAAGAGGCGTTCCTGGAGTGGCGACGTCATTTAGCTATGTTGCAAGAAGAGGAAGGTTTAATGTTGACACCTTACGAGAAAAATTTAGAATTTTGGCGTCAATTGTGGCGGGTAGTAGAACGCAGCGATGTGGTTGTACAAATTGTAGACGCGCGTAATCCGCTTCTTTTTCGCTGTGAGGACTTGGAGCGTTACGTTAAGGAGATTGATCCTAACAAATTAAATATGATTCTCCTTAATAAAGCAGATTTCTTAACAGATGTGCAAAGACAGGCATGGGCAAAATATTTTACAGACCTAAATATACGGGTAGCATTCTTTTCCGCTACATTAGCAGCGGAGAGACAGGTGATTCAAGAAGAGGACGAAGATGAAGCGAGATCGACTGATAAGGATGACCACAAACATTCAGGTAACGAGAATAAGAACAGTGGAGATGAATTGGCGAAGTCGGAATTCTCGTCGGAATCAGAGTACGAAAGCGCGGAGCATGGCGACGTTGGCAAGTCCACTGTATCTGATGAAATAGAAGCCGATAATAGCGAGCAACAAATGGAAGCTCAGCAACGTAGCGAATTGGAGAATTTAAAAATTTTCGCGACAGGTTCCGAAATGAAGAAAATAATCAATTCGCCAAAATTATTAAACAGAGACGATCTTATAAAATTATTTAAAACAATTTACAACGATAATAAAACGTATACGACCGGAGTGACAACAATCGGCTTGGTCGGGTATCCAAACGTCGGCAAGAGTTCCACCATCAATGCCCTGCTCATGGATAAAAAAGTCTCTGTATCGGCCACGCCGGGCAAGACCAAGCATTTTCAAACATTGTATTTGGACAAGGATTTGTTGTTGTGCGATTGTCCGGGCTTGGTGATGCCGAGTTTTGTTTGCACGAAAGCAGATATGATACTAAACGGTATACTGCCGATCGATCAGATGCGAGATCATGTACCGGCGATTACGTTACTGGCCACGTTGGTACCCAAGCACGTTCTGGAGGATCTGTATGGCTTCATGTTGTCTGTTCCAACAGAAGGAGAGGATCGCGCACCGACTGCGGAGGAGCTTTTAAACGCACACGGTTGTATGTAATCACTATAAATCTGAAAATATTAGACTACGAAAGATTGAAGAAAATTATATATTCATTTATTTTTATACACATATTACAGAGCATATATATATTCTTTGACATATTAATTGTTATTGTTTTTTACATATCAAATAATATATATATTTCTATTATAAATCCTACTTTTGTTGCAGACAACAGAGGTTTCATGACGCAGAACGGTCAACCAGATAATCCACGCTCAGCGAGATACCTTTTGAAGGATTTCGTTAACGGCAAATTGTTGTATTGTGTCGCACCGCCGACATTCGAACAGGAGTGTTTTCACGCATTCCCGCCACGACGCCGGAATTTGTCCGCCAACAGGCATATACCGTCCCGAACAGCTCGCGTAAATCAAGGATGTGGAGTAACGGTCAATAACTTGGACCGAAAGTTTTTCCGAAAGGACGCACATGTGAAGGGACGCCGTGGACCTGTACTACAACACTCTATAACGTAATGTCAAAATTTTTTATTTATAAAGTCACTCGTGTATATATAATAGATTGCGACAATAGTAATTGTTCGAGATTGCAACGATCTCGAACTTCGCATTTTTGTTGCCGCGCGACCGCGTCATCGCCGCGCGCGCGATGCGAGGTAGCGTTTTCTGCGACCGAGCGAAAACGCGCGGCAACAACAAACATCGTCGCCCTTCTCGAAGGATCTAAGGTAAAATTGCGACAAACAAGTCACCAAAAAACTGTCGGCGGAAATGACTAAATTTCGGGGACCTTCTGGATCCTTCGAGAAGGCGATGACAGTATAAAAGCAAGCCGCCAACCGAGCGCGGCGCATTCCGCTCAGAGTACTTTGACGCGTGTACGCTACTCGAGTGAGATAAAGAGTCGGTCTCGTTTATTGAAATAGACATATTTCAGTGCCGTTGTGTGACTACCGGAGTTATTCCGAGACAGACGATTTATCGCTGTTTATCCGCCGCGTGCGAATTATAATCGTATCTCGCGTACGATTAATAGCAAAAGTGTTAAGATTCTATTCATCTTAGAATCGAGCGCGTCTCGATACTCGCGGGTGTCGTTGTCCGTCGGCCGTCTCATTTCGCGCTTGTCTCTTTTGGAGCACGCTCGCTCGCACGTTCACATTCAACTTTCGCTTTCATTTGCTGGTCCTTCGAGCCGGATCCTGCTGTCCGGTGCCTGTGGGTGTAGTGAGTGCAGTGTCTGTGGTGATTTTCGTCGGAGCTCCTTCGGTCATCACATCCTAAGAGACAAAAATGAGTAGAGACACGGACTCAACCATACGGACTCAATTCGAGCTGTACGGGCGCATTACACGCTCGTACGAAAACTTGCGGAAGTCGGGGTCCGCCAACATTACTGTCGGGCTGGTGGAGGCACGACTCCAAGCCCTGGAAGCCAACTGGGCGAAATTCGAACACAATCACGATAAGCTCACCACATCTTGGGAGGCCTTACGCGAGACCGACTACGCCAAGAAGGACATGTTAACGCTAACAGAGGAAGCGTACCTCACTCAGAAGGGCATGCTCTCAGAAGCGCTCTACCGTCTCAGATGCGAGAGAAACGAGGCGTCCGCTGCGGGCACACCGATATCACAGCCGTCGCGAACGACCTTGCCGAAGATACAACTTCCTCAGTTCTCCGGGTTGTATGAGGACTGGCCGTCCTTCCGAGACCTCTTTCATTCCCTCATTGGGAAGGATGCCTCGGCTACCAACGTCGAGAAACTTCATTATCTCAAGGCGTGTCTGAAGGGAGAAGCGGAACTTCTCATCCGCACCCTGCTCACAACAGGGGAGAATTTTGGTCGCGCGTGGAAGGCTCTCACGGACTACTACGAGAACAAGCGCCTGCTCGTGCGATCGTACATCGCGAGGTTCCTGGCTCTTCAACGCGTAAAGAGTGAGTCAAGCACAGATTTGCGTACGCTTTACCACAGCGTTTTGAACACCGTCGGCTCCCTCGAGAGCATCGGTCGGCCGATAACGAGCGGCGAGGACTTGTTTGTCCACCTCGTTGTCGATCTCATGGACTCCCAGTCCCGCCAAGAATGGGAGAACGCGATAAGCGACACGACGGATCCGCCGGCGTACAAGGAGTTGATCCAATTCCTCGACCGACGGCTGCACACGGTCGAGTCTCTACAACCGTCCAAGCCGGAACCGGGCGCGACTTCCGGACGTTCTCCGCGAGTGCATAATGTGCGGAAACCGGAAAGCAATTGCGGCCAATGCTCTTTGTGTCACAAAGAGCATTACATAATGTTTTGCGACACGTACAAGGCCAAGACAGCAGCGGAGCGACGGCAGCACGTAGAGAGACATCAGCTGTGCTTCAACTGTCTCGGGAAGCACAAGGTGAGTGACTGCTCGTCGAAAAAGACGTGCTCGATCTGCGATGCGCGTCATCACTCGACGCTACACGACGCGTGCAAAACAACCGAAGTCGCCAAATCATCGCTTTCCGCGAACCGAGCTTCGAAAGCAACGTCGGCAGTGCTTCTCGCGACGGCGCGCGTCCGCGTGGCCGACAAATTCGGCGTCCTTCACACTGCACGAGGCCTCATCGATCAAGGATCCGAAGTGTCAATCGTCGCTGAGTCATTGGTCCAGCGATTGCAATTGTCCCGGACTCCTGCCTCGACAGACATTGTCGGCGTTGGCGGTCAACTCACGGGCGCACGGGGCCGAGTCGAGCTCGCGCTCACGCCGCTGCGCGACGGTCCGCCGCTGCGGGTTTCAGCGCTCATCTTACGCCAGCTGACGCTCTACACCGGTGGCATTCGAGTGAGTCGCAACACGTGGCCACACATTGATGGCATCGAGCTCGCCGACCCGGACTTCTTCGCAGCCGACCCAGTTGAACTTCTCCTTGGAGCGGATGTCTGCGCAGCCATTCTCCAACCCGGCCTTCGACGTGGAGGGCGTCGGCAGCCTGTGGCCCAGAGGACAACTCTGGGTTGGATTCTTTCGGGTTCCGTCGGCACTTCAGCCGCAACCTGGTCCGCCCAGATTCTCCACTGCTACAACGACGGCGACCTTCACGGCTTGGTGCAAGAATTTTGGCGACAGGAGGAGGTCGTGGTCAAGGCCATTCCACCCACCACGGAAGAGCAGGTAGCCGAGGACCACTTCGTTCGGACACATGCGCGAGATACCAGCGGCCGCTTTGTCGTGCGTCTGCCTCTCAGGCTGCCGCTCCCAGACCTCACGGGAACAAAGCGCACCGCAGCCCGCCTGCTCAGGTACATGGAGCACAGGTTCGCCTGAGACGGACAGCTGAAGCAGCTGTACACTGACTTCATGCGGGAATATGAAGTCCTGGGGCACATGTCCCTCTTCCAGCCTGCCGGCGCTGCAGAGCTGGCCGACTGCTACCTGCCTCACCATGGCGTGATGCGCAAGGGGAGCTCAGCCAAAATCCGAGTCGTCTTCCATGGCTCATCCACGGTTCCATCAGGAGCCAGCCTCAACAGGCACCTCAAGGTGGGTCCCAATCTGCTGCCCACCTTGGAAGACATATTGCTGCGGTGGCGAGTCCATCGCTTCGTGCTGGCGAGCGACATCGAGAAGATGTATCGCCAGATTCTCGTTGCCCCGGAGGATCGCCATCTCCAGAGAATTCTGTGGCGCTACGAGGACCAGACTGCTCCGCAAACCTACCAGCTCAACACCGTAACATACGGACTGGCCTGTGCTCCGTTCCTGGCGTTGCGCTCTTTGCGATAACTCGCCGACGACGAGGAGGACTCAGACATATTTCAGTGCCGTTGTGTGGGGTGTGTGAAGTTGGCACCCCTATGTTACGATACCATAGTTCTGTTTAGAGTTCTGAATTATTTAGAACAAAAGAAAGAGTTCTTGATAATTTTTATAAAGAATTCTGTTCATTATAACAATAAAAGCAGAGTTTGAAAAATAGGGGTGCCAACTTCACGTTTTTAGACATATCAAAATTAAATAGTTCTGAGCATAGTTCTGATGTTTTTTTGAATAGTTATATAGTTCCTAATACTTTTTTGCAAGAGTTCTGCAGTTTTTAGTTTTAAAAATTGACTTCAAACATCAGAGATATATTTTCGAAATTTCGAGTTCTGATCAAAAATATCGAAGTTCTGAATTATATTCGATAAAACAAATATAATCACAAAAACCGCATGGTCTTAGCTATTATAGTTACCGAAATACCGATTTTTTTAAATTAATATACTTTTGTAAAAATCTTTGGAAATCTTGAGATCCGACCGAAAACATCAGAGTTCTAAATTATATTCGATAAGACAAATATAATCGCGAAAACCGCATGGTCCTAGCTATCATAATTACCAAAATAATGATTTTTTTAAATTAATTACTTTTATAAAATAAATTTAAAAATTACAAGTTCTGATCAAAAACGTCGGAGTTCTAAATTACATTCGATAAGATAAGTATAATCGTGAAAACCGCATTTGATCGAAATGAGCGTTTTCACGTTTATTTTTATTAACATGTTTATTAATTATCTTCCACGGTTTCTTCACTTTGTCAGACTGCTCGTCGGTCGATTCTGTTAAACTGACCGTTGATCCTGCGTTCCTGAAAAAAATAATTGTATCAATTAAATGAATTTTGTACAATCTTCGACCTTTTTCACGTTTATTTTTATTAACATGTTTATTAATTATCTTCCACGGTTTCTTCACTTTGTCAGACTGCTCGTCGGTCGATTCTGTTAAACTGACCGTTGATCCTGCGTTCCTGAAAAAAATAATTGTATCAATTAAATGAATTTTGTACAATCTTCGACCTTTTTCACGTTTATTTTTATTAACATGTTTATTAATTATCTTCCACGGTTTCTTCACTTTGTCAGACTGCTCGTCGGTCCATTCTGTTAAACTGACCGTTGATCCTGCGTTCCTGAAAAAAATAATTGTATCAATTAAATGAATTTTGTACAATCTTCGACCTTTTTCACGTTTATTTTTATTAACATGTTTATTAATTATCTTCCACGGTTTCTTCACTTTGTCAGACTGCTCGTCGATCGATTCTGTTAAACTGACCGTTGATCCTGCGTGCCTGAAAAAAATAATTGTATCAATTAAATGAATTTTGTACAATCTTCGACCTTTTTCACGTTTATTTTTATTAACATGTTTATTAATTATCTTCCACGGTTTCTTCACTTTGTCAGACTGCTCGTCGATCGATTCTGTTAAACTGACCGTTGATCCTGCGTGCCTGAAAAAAATAATTGTATCAATTAAATGAATTTTGTATATGAGAATACACACATGACGTTTCAACAATTGTACATATTGTATCTCAATCGCGTGTGAGTTTCGGATATTAGAATTTTAGATGTAGATGCCCCGCATTGATCGATCTTACACAAATTATTACTGAAAGCGTAAGTTGAATGTGAACGTGCGAGCGAGCGTGCTCCAAAAGAGACAAGCGCGAAATGAGACGGCCGACGGACAACGACACCCGCGAGTATCGAGACGCGCTCGATTCTAAGATGAATAGAATCTTAACTTTTGCTATTAATCGTACGCGAGATACGATTATAATTCACACGCGGCGGATAAACAGCGATAAATCGTCTGTCTCGGAATAACTCCGGTAGTCACACAACGGGGTGTGTGAAGTTGGCACCCCTATGTTATGATACCATAGTTCTGTTTAGAGTTCTGAATTATTTAGAACAAAAGAAAGAGTTCTTGATAATTTTTATAAAGAGTACTATTATACTAAAAAATATATTTAGTATAATTACTATTATATATATATACTTATATACATACATACATACATACATACATACATACATACATATATATATAGTTATAGGACTATCTTTCTGTGAGATAACTTGAATATAATTTTTTATTTAGTGTTGCTAAATAATCATATATTTGAATTTATATTTATATGACTTTTAGAAAAAAATTTCTAATGAGATATCATTTGCGCTTTGACGAGAAAAATTAATTCCTCTGTTTAGGCACACGACAGCCCGTAAGGACAATGGTATGGTCGCACAATGAGAGCTGGATGGTAACAGGGGATCATGCAGGCTACGTGAAATATTGGCAGAGTAACATGAACAACGTCAAGATGTTTCAAGCGCACAAAGAAGCGATTAGAGTCTCATATACCATCCACCACACTAGTCCTTACGTCTCTCATAAATTGGTACGTCACGTGAACTGTATTCACCGTACTTAGACATCAATGGTGATTTATTGTCAGTGTATAAAATTTATGTCGCGTCGAAAGCCATCGTTCGGATAATAATCGCGAATTCTTGTATTCGCATGTGTGAAAAAACTATATATATAAATATGGATTATATATATATACATGTATATTTTTACGATTCGCCCAGAAAAAGCGTGATAACGATCAGACGACCTACGCTGGGCCGATTGCACTCAATACGATTTGTTGAAGTGAATCTCCTTCCCCCTCGGGAAAGAGATAAACGAATTGCCAGTTTCGATTTTAATTATTCCGGATTTAGTCGATCCGGATTGACTGTGCGGTGCGAATCTGCCATGTATGAACAGCCTTCTTCGAAATAGACGAAAAATTGTAATATAATATGCATTAGAGGGATCGAATGGAACACACGAATAGATTATTCCGATAGAAACTGTTCACAAGCTGCCTTGCGAGGGAAATTTCTGTTCCGCGTTTGTGCAACTCTGAAAAAATGCATGCCAATCGCGTGATCCCGGTAGAAGTACGAATGAATACGATTCCGCGTCCTTTTGTTTGTCCGAGGAATGTGAGAGAAAGAGAGAGAAAGAGAGAGAGAGAGAAAGAGAGAATGTCGGAACAGTCTATCTATTATTAATAAAAAGAAATAACATACAACATTCTTTGTCTTTTTATAAATCTTCATTTCGCGTGTTGATATGTATCGATCTTATCTTATCCTTATATGATATGAGATTTTAATAATTTAGCAAATATTGGAATTGAAATATTGGAATCATGATAAATTTCAAAAAAAGAAAATGATTTGCGTGTGTTAATGATTGGAGCCGCGACGATAATGAGTTTTTATTACAGAGGTAAACGTAAGAATCATATTCGCGCGTCATTAGCTTAGCGAAATCTATGTTTTAAATCAGATTTAATTCACTCTGAATTACGTTACCGAATTAGACAAATAGTGTATTGTATAATACCGTTGTTTCAAGGGATATTCATATATACAAATATCTTGCGTTATTTATTAATCGTCAATAAAATTGCTTTTTCATTTTTTTACTAATAACTTGTATTCGAACGAGAGAAAGACAGAGCATTAGATTTTTTCTTGCTCTGTATCAATCAAAATTCCCTTTTCCTCTTTTCATTTGCTGACATTTAAAAGTTTATTTTTTATATCTCATTTTTTCCAATTTTTTCTCATTTTCACTTGTATAAAAAGAGTAACGTAGTGAGTAGTGTAGCTACATCATTGATAATGTCTAGAGAACTATCGATAATTATCGATGATTTTAGCTATCGAAAATTATCGATGTTTTTTCTACAACTATCGATAGTTTTCGATATTTTTGTGATTGTATATACTATGATTTATACTTAATGCTAAACTTCAAATGCTGCAGTGACCAATCATGAGCCAGGCACAGATCAGGCTTCGGCAAGCGCCTGGCTCCCGATTGGTCACCGTAGTCTTTGCCGCATATATTTCCACTACAGGTGCGTGTTGCTAGTATGGGCAATGTGGGCATTCTGGTTCTGGCATCACTCTTAGTCTGGTGAAAAAAATCTATATATACTGTTTTAAATATAACACCATAATTTATTTTTGTTTTATTCGTATTTTTAATCGAACGACTATCTACATTTGCTACATTACTATGAAATAGGGAAACTATTCTCGGTCTGCTATGCTGTAATGTATAAGATTCAAAGGGGAAAAAATTAGAAAGTAAAACAGGCAAATGGGTTTTCATTCCAAAAGTAGGCAATTGATTGCGTTCATTGTTTTCAATTCTAGTATAACAATAAGCAAGTTGATATGTGTTTGTAATCTTTGCAAAACTATAAACTATCTTAGAATTGCATATTTTTAAAGGGTTTAATCTACAAGTAACGATCCTTGGTATATCCAGTTCTTGAAGAAATAATATACCTGAAAAAGGACAATTATCGAGTTTTCAAAACTAAATTTATATAACGTAAATCTATAACATACAATAAATTTATATATAATAAATTTGCACTCACCATTTTTGAATTAACAAATTCTTTATGTCTCATGATAAATAAATGAAAGAAAGCTTGACACACGGAGTAAAACACGGCATGTCGTTTCGTATCATCATCGATATATTTTAAATATTCTTGTATATTAATATAATTGTGTATCCATGTTATCAATTTGGACATTGTCAGCTTCACTAATCTGAAAAAAATAGCGTTATAATGTGACATGTGCAAATTTATCATAAAATTTTTGTAGCCAGCACACATATTAAAGTAATAACTGACAGATATTATTAAAGTAATTACCCAGAAGAAATAAATGATGCGGTAGCGAGTAAGCTAGAAATGTAACAAACAGCCGATTGCCGTAGAACTGGCGCTACATTTGGATCGATTACTTTACACCATAACCAATCTGTGAAAGTCTCCGCAACTATGGCTTTGAAGCTGCAAATGTAGAACATGATATATTGCACATATTGACTGGCGTGCGTAGGTAATATTACTGTTTCGAATGTTCGTAAAATATCGACGTATAATATTTTCAGGGATTCTATCTGTAGAACGCCATTTACAAAACAGAACTCGTGCATGTACTTAAAAATAATTCCATGCACGTGTCCATTGTATGCATAATTAAAGGGTCATTTTTATTTTGTCTACGTCATTATTTACTGTTGTCGGATCGTCATCGTCAACTGTTTCATTAATACAATCGTCCATTACATCATCTGTTTCATCATCACTTCCTTCTTTACGAGGTATATTGACATCTAATATTGTCAACCTAAAATAGAAATTATTTTTGTATCAGTAAAATACAAAAAATTATATTTTATCTGTTTTATATATATATATATATATATATATATATATATATATATATATATATATATTTACCTATTAATAATTAAGGATAGAATGTCTGATCTAAGTTGAGGTGCATAATTTAATATTTGTAATAATGCATACATATAAATTTCATGTGTACAAGTGCCATGTGCAATATATGGAAATTGTGATGACAGAGATTGTAGTAAAACTTGGCTTGATCTAAAAAAATTTAATATATAATTTGTACATAACAATAAATAAATAAAAAAGAAGAAGAAGGCATTCATTTTTCTATATCTTACATTGGTACTACTTCCAAAATTTTATGTAATATGTCATGTATATGATTTAGCTTTTCTATATCTTCATCTTTAAACTCTCCAGGCTTACGTTCTGCATTGTTATCTTCAACTGGAAAGAAATATAACATATATAAGTAACATATATTTCAATATTTTTAAGTATATCATTAGATATAATTTTTACCTGATTTAAACAACTGAATCAAAGAATTTATTACAGTTTTTATATAGACTGTTTGCATACACACTAAGTCTTGTAAAAAGAGTTTATAAGCAGAAATCAGTTCTGATGATTTAGTTGTCCATTGAATCCGAAGAAGAATTTGAATAAACCAATCGTATCTAATATCTAATAAAGATACGCATTGTCTTGCTTCAGATAAAAATTCTGCTAAATCATTATCCTAAAGAACAGAAAGAATATTCTAAGTAAACTATCTAAGTAAACTATCTTGCATCATAATATGCAATTGACCAGGTCTTATATAAAGTATATGAAATATGCTCATCACATATTAAGAGATTGTAAAAATTACTTGCATGCAAATTTTACAAATATTCCGTTTATTTTTACCTTTATAGCATCCTCTTTAAGTGAATGTATCAATTTTTCATATTCTTTAAGTCCATTATCTGTATTAAAATTATATAATATACTTTTAATATCTTTAGGCAATTTCAAGTACTGTATTCTGTTGTATTGTTTGTTGAGTTGCGTTCTAATCCCAGTAGCTTTTATTATAGATGACACACTGCTAATTCTTGAAGATACCACAGACATCTGTTAACCGGATTCATCAGATAAATAAATATTAATTTTTGTCGGTTCTTTAATGACAAATTTATCTTGTAAAGTGTTATTGTTTTAAAATAATAGCAATTGAGAAATTTGGGTCTCTTTCTCTCAATATAAATAGAATATTGTGCAAAACGTCGAATCGACCAAAATGCAAAAAGAAAGGTTATAAATATTTTAAAATGAATCATACTTGGATTACTCACTTTGATAAATATAGCTTTCACTCTATATAATATTCACAATTTTCGACAATTGCTGTAAACACATCTATTTATGTTTTAAACGCATACTATTTCACTAATAACCTACATAGAAACGAATTTTATCCACCATGCACTCACCCGGTGACAAGCCACATGTTTTATGAATCACGGATTTACGTAAAAATATAGATTGTCTCACGCACATTAATTTTGTTCTGCTTTCCGAGATCGGTATTTTCATGTCAGACACTACGCGTCTAGATATTCGTGTATCATGACTATTAGGTCTAAAAATTTATAAAAAGTTGGTAAGGTTATTAACGAACAGAAAATGAAAAAATTATGTTACGTTCTGTTAATTTTATATTTTATCCTAACAAAACGAAGAGTTGTCAAATTTGTAAATTGTACAATCAATCTCATTTTTATATTTATAAATGTCAAGCAAAAATGTCACTATACCTAAACTACATTCAGTGTTACCAATCAGATAAAATTGTTACTGCTTGCAGATAAAATGTCTCCATGATAATTTTTCATGCATATCATACGAAAATAAAGAAAATAATCAATAAATTTATTTTAGAGAGTATATAGAGTGTCCGTTCATAGATGCCAAATATCTCACAACTGATTAAAATTACAAAAAAGTTAAAGACTTTTTCCCTATTACTGCCACGTGCCAGGTTGAGGTTATGTTTTTAAAACAAACCATTTATATATTATATCAGCTGTTATTTCTGCGTGAGATAAATATCATTAACTGAAAATTATGGGTAAAAAAGTAAAGGAGGTAGCAATTTAGGAAAATCCTTGATCAGAGATCGTTTTGGATCTAGAAAAATCAAGAGAGGTGGCAATGAATCGTCTATGGTAAGATAATGCATTTTATTATAACCTCTTCATCCTCGAATATATCACGTGCATCTTCGTTCGCAAATATAACAAGATCATTGAAATTAACGTCTCAGAGAAGTTTCATGTAATATGATGCAATCTGGCATTCTGTCATTTTATTCTGTCATTTTTCGATCGTTATCAGAAATTCTTAAGACGCATTGACACTGTTCTTAATCTGTCATTAAATGATAGTTTGTTAATAGTTTATTGATAGTTATATTATTTATAGTTGTTTTTTTATAGCTCCACACCTCAGAGATCAATGATGGTTATGATTGGGGTCGACTCAACTTGCAATCGGTTACAGAGGAGAGCTCATTTCAAGATTTCTTGTCGACCGCTGAACTAGCAGGAACCGAATTCAATGCGGAGAAGTTAAATGTTAAATTCGTGCATCCTCACAGTCATGGCTTGCTCTCGAAAGATGTAATGAAAACAGTACTAAAAAAGCAAGAAGAAAATAAAGATTCCATCAAGATACCAAGAAGGCCGAAATGGGACAGTTCTATAAGCACCCACGAATTACAGACACGCGAAAAAGAGGCGTTCCTGGAGTGGCGACGTCATTTAGCTATGTTGCAAGAAGAGGAAGGTTTAATGTTGACACCTTACGAGAAAAATTTAGAATTTTGGCGTCAATTGTGGCGGGTAGTAGAACGCAGCGATGTGGTTGTACAAATTGTAGACGCGCGTAATCCGCTTCTTTTTCGCTGTGAGGACTTGGAGCGTTACGTTAAGGAGATTGATCCTAACAAATTAAATATGATTCTCCTTAATAAAGCAGATTTCTTAACAGATGTGCAAAGACAGGCATGGGCAAAATATTTTACAGACCTAAATATACGGGTAGCATTCTTTTCCGCTACATTAGCAGCGGAGAGACAGATGATTCAAGAAGAGGACGAAGATGAAGCGAGATCGACTGATAAGGATGACCACAATCATTCAGGTAACGAGAATAAGAACAGTGGAGATGAATTGGCGAAGTCGGAATTCTCGTCGGAATCAGAGTACGAAAGCGCGGAGGATGGCGACGTTGGCACGTCCGCTGTATCTGATGAAATAGAAGCCGATAATAGCGAGCAACAAATGGAAACTCAACAACGTAGCGAATTGGAGAATTTAAAAATCTCCGCGACAGGTTCCGAAATGAAGAAAATAATCAATTCGCCAAAATTATTAAACAGAGACGATCTTATAAAATTATTTAAAACAATTTACAATGATAATAAAACGTACACGACCGGAGTGACAACAATCGGCTTGGTCGGGTATCCAAACGTCGGCAAGAGTTCCACCATCAATGCCCTGCTCATGGATAAAAAAGTCTCTGTATCGGCCACGCCGGGCAAGACCAAGCATTTTCAAACATTGTATTTGGACAAGGATTTGTTGTTGTGCGATTGTCCGGGCTTGGTGATGCCGAGTTTTGTTTGCACGAAAGCAGATATGATACTAAACGGTATACTGCCGATCGATCAGATGCGAGATCATGTACCGGCGATTACGTTACTGGCCACGTTGATACCCAAGCACGTTCTGGAGGATCTGTATGGCTTCATGTTGCCTGTTCCAACAGAAGGAGAGGATCGCGCACCGACTGCGGAGGAGCTTTTAAACGCACACGGTTGTACGTAATCACTATAAATCTGAAAATATTAGACTACGAAAGATTGAAGAAAATTATATATTCATTTATTTTTATACACATATTACAGAGCATATATATATTCTTTGACATATTAATTATTATTGTTTTTTACATATCAAATAATATATATATTTCTATTATAAATCCTACTTTTGTTGCAGACAACAGAGGTTTCATGACGCAGAACGGTCAACCAGATAATCCACGCTCAGCGAGATACCTTTTGAAGGATTTCGTTAACGGCAAATTGTTGTATTGTGTCGCACCGCCGACATTCGAACAGGAGTGTTTTCACGCATTCCCGCCACGATGCCGGAATTTGTCCGCCAACAGGCATATACCGCCCCGAACAGCTCGCGTAAATCAAGGATGTGGAGTAACGGTCAATAACTTGGACCGAAAGTTTTTCCAGGACGCACATGTGAAGGGACGCCGTGGACCTGTACTACAACACTCTATAACGTAATGTCAAAATTTTTTATTTATATAGTCGCTCGTGTATATATAATAGATTGCGACAATAGTAATAATTTGTGTAAGATCGATCAATGCGGGGCATCTACATCTAAAATTCTAATATCCGAAACTCGCACGCGATTGAGATACAATATGTACAATTGTTGAAACGTCATGTGTGCATTCTCATATACAAAATTCATTTAATTGATACAATTATTTTTTTCAGGCACGCAGGATCAACGGTCAGTTTAAAAGAATCGACCGACGAGCAGTCTGACAAAGTGAAGAAACCGTGGAAAATAATTAATAAACATGTTAATAAAAATAAACGCGAAAAAGGTCGAAGATTGTACGCTCATCTCGATCAACATTGAGTGCGAAAAGTATCACTGTACTTTTCGGAATCTATTATTTTTTGTAATGCTAAACTTTTTTTAACAGCTGTACGATTGTTCTGTTATGTACGGGTATGCAAACGTATACGCACAGGTTTATAATGCACATGCAATCGTGCAATCGTATACCATATGCGTACGTGTATATATTTGTATATACGCTGAAATTAAGTTTTTGTATTTTATATTCTCTCATTTATTCTCTCATCCCCCTTTCTCCTCATCGTCAATATCTTTTCATTTTATATATGTCTACAAATTTCGATATTATTCTACAAACCCCGATTAATCGTAATATAATGCCAATTTGACGATATTCCTGGGATATCGCGACTTTGACAGTACAATTCCGCGAGAATAATCATTCATTAAGTAGGAAGCACAAACGGAATCCTCCGTTCAATCAGAATTCAATCCACACGAGCCGGTGGATGACTATATACGCGGTATATAATATATATATTTAAGTGTTATACACATAATTTAATTTTTCTTATAATTAAGCTTGAGGTTCGATGAACACCAGGTTTCTGATGATTTTCGTAATGGTAACGGACTTTCAGTAAAACAGTACGGTATGCAATATTGTCCTCGCGAATTTGGACTCAAATTCATGGAGTAATTCGTCTATGTCATTATCTAAATCTTCGCTATTCGCCAACTGAAACATATGAAAATATATTGTCGAAGAGAAAATTTTTGAACGTGTGTAAAAGTATATGATAGAAGTAATACCACTGTCACTAGTTCGCATATAAGAAACGATCCTACTGTAGCCTCTTCGTGATTATCCTGAATATCGATATTAATTAAATGCACAGGTTGATTATCTTCTTTAGTCCTAGATTCCATGCATTCAATTACTTGATCGTACACGCGCTCTTCACATGTAATTAGAATGTCGAATTTATCCTTGGATAATTGAAACCGTTCTGGTCTAGGTTTTATTCTACGATTCCGATCCAGCATATGTAATAAACCATTCTGTGTATAACTGTGCTAATTATTAAGGAATATAATTGTAATGGAATCTTTTGCCAATGAAACTATCAAACTATGTAAAATCTGTATAGATGCAATTTAAAAAGACTATAATTATTTTAAATCACAAACTTATTTGCACAGAATTATAAGGAAAAAAAAAAAAAATATATATATATATATATATATATATATATATATATATATTTAAATTATATAGATAAATAAGTATCAAATATACTAAAGTAGATTAATTTAAATTAACAGTTTAATAGCAACAAATTACAAAAATAAGAAGAAAGAGAAACAAAGTAGATTTATATTATAACAATATAACTACATATAAATATAATAATACATAAATTTATGTACAATAATGTGAGAAATATCAAGAACATTATTTATTTTTTGCAAAGGATACTATTGTTTGTCTTTCATTAAAAGATCATTGTAGATCTCGTCGTATGAAGTACCAAAGTCATATATATTAGGGCGGTCCGGTGCAGTTCCAGGTAGTTTGACCTTGTCACCGGTTCCAAATGATTTCACATTGAATCCCTTTTTGCTGAAATATGCAATCACATTTTTAAATAATATTCCACATTTATCACAAAAAGTGAGCTTCGCTTAATCCATTAAAGCCTGCAATTTCTCTGATTCACAGGAATATTTCAGGGATGAATATTTTTATAATCTTGGAAGAAAAACATTTTTCTCTTCCTACGCAAAGAGAGGGTGTTGCCCGGTGGAATAACCGTATTAATGGATTAACCATTGCTCTGTTAAATTGACCGCAGTTTTACCTTAGGAAAGCGTGCGCTTCCATGCTCCTATTCATATTACTAGAACATATTACGGCTACGCTGATAGAATTTGGCACCGGCATTCTGTCGCGCGTTCTATCGACCGTAAAAGAGCCGTGATAGAAATGCCGTATTGTCTCGTAAGCCAAAGCTGAAACTGTCACACTTGAAGGTTACGTCCGCAAGGTTACGAGAAATACATTTGATATAGAAATATACGAATTCTATCTTTCTCTCTCTTTTCTTCGATATGGGCGTGTAATATTTTTTTTCTCGTATGATTCAAATCTGAGCGTAAATAGGCGCAACGCGATCCGGTCAAATGTCAAGTATAATCGTCTCCGAAAAGGCCATATGAAATTTTTCGTCTTACGGGAATGGATAATGGATAACGTGACGGGGAAATCGGTATTTTCGAAATCTTCCCGTTTTTCTGTCGATAAGAATGTCTATTGTTTTTCAGCGACATCTGTGAGCGGCAGGATACATTGGTAGAGAAACATTATCGACAATATGTGAAAAACAAACATGGCGAGAAGAGTTCAAGAGGCGAATTATATCGCTCCGCTTTTGCAACATTTTTCCAGATTATTAACAAAGGTGAGAGACCAAGCTAGGCTTTAAAAATATAGTCTAATAGCAAAAATATCTGAATATTGTTGCAAAAGTAAGTTATTCGTGTCGAACATTTAATTATCTTTAGCGAAAGATTATTTTACAAAACCGCGCGTCTTTCGCTCGCGATGCGAGCGTTCAAGTAATCGCGAATCACATAAATCGATCGATTTTATCGAAAGGCTTACATAAAGGATACAACAAATTGTGTGGAATGATATTTATTATTTTGCGCGTAAGATTTTTCTGCGTACTACAAGAGATAACTACGATTATATGAAATGTATCTTCAATATTTTCAGAGAGACGACGAGAGGGACGGTCGGTGACGTCACCGATTTCAAAGATCACGTGACGCCTCATTCAAACCGCTCAGACTTCAGACGCGTGCGAATCGAATGCTCCTTTCAACACGATTTCTTCGAGGAGTGCTGCTTTTGTACGCGCGAACAAGATTTCTTCGAAAAGTGCTTCGCTTTATCGCATCCATAATCATCGGCTCGTTCATCCACCGACAATTGTTGCTGAAGCTAAGCGTCGAGTTTCTTCGTTCCGGTGAGTAAAGTTGACACATATTGTTTACTCGGGTTATAAATTATATACATAGCGAGCTTCGCTCCTTCGCAAGGCACGGCTCTGATCGAATTTAAGTCTCCGGAAATTCGACGAAAGATAATCGAACCGATATATTCATTTTTTTCAAATAAATACAATATGTCATGAAATAAGCGAGATAGACGTATGTTTAAATGGAGAGGAAAATATCGGGTCGTCGCGAAATTGCCTTTAATTTGTCTAACTTTTTTTTTTCTTTTCAAACGCGCGAAATCATTGAACGTTTCCCCGCGATTCTTGCCGTTTCTACGAATCGCATGCGAAATTCGCGCCCGCGCGCAACGGATCGAGGCGGGAATTAAAGAGGATCGTCATTAAATTGCATAACATGGGTTCTCTTGCAAAATCGCGAGATGATGATTAGGCGCCGTCGTATGCCTTGGCCGGCAATAAGCCGGCGCACTCTCGACGAAGATTGCGTGTCTCCGAGGGGCCCTCGAATTAAGGCGGGGCCACGGGCCCCTTCAATTTCGCGCTCGATGATTCCATCGCGAGACACCGTGTCGCGATCCCTCGAACGGATTCGGCTCGCGTTTAGAGAGCGAGTCGCAATCGAGATGCGCGGAGGAGCTAAAATCGCGTAACAACACGATTACACGAACTCTGTCCCATTTCTCTCTGCCCGTTTATTATTTTTCGCCAGTCGATTCCATTCGGCCGATTTGCAGTTGATTCTTTCCTCGGCGAAAATGTCGAAACAATTTTCGAGCTGTCGAGTAATTAGCGATTGAAAATGAGGGATGAGTTTCGGAAAAAAATGGACAGATGAAACAGTCGCATTTCTCAATTTATATTTTGATTGATTTTCATATTTTAATAGAATTTTCATTCAAAAAGTGCTTTATTACAAAAATGTGTGTGTGTGTATAAATATTCTAATAATATTGTTTATCCTAAATCGATCGGAGAGAATACATTATTTAAGAATAATGTGGCAAAAATGGAACATTTTATGTTAATGCACTTTAATAGCCATTAATTTGTCATTATTTTTGCGTTTTATTTCTTTCTATGGAATATACATACGTTGTTGCGTTTGAATTTATACAATTTGTATACAATTTTTGTGTCGTAAATGGATTATAATACATATTTCGAATATTTCTAATTTAAAAATTTTTATATTTTATTAATTTCATATAAAATATTACATGAAATTATATGCAATTTTTTAAACATGTTGTAAATAGATTATAATACATGTTAGATTTAGTAAGCATATAACGCATATTCTGAAAAAGAAGTTTTTTTCTCCCATAAAAGGAAGTTTAAAATTATGAGAAAAAAATTATAGCAGCTCGTAGAGCTCGTGAGATCTCATTGGGGCACTCAGTTTCTCTTATATCGTGTCGTGTGATTTGACGCGGAATTGCGGATCGGTGCACGAGTACTTATCGGCGATGCTGTTAAAATTAACGCTCCGGCAAGTAGCTCGAGCTAGTTGCGCCTAGCCGCCCGCTCGTTTTGCGAATCGGTGCACATGCACTGTAAGTTGTTGTGCACGGACAAACGGATCAACGGATATTGACGAAACCAATTTAGATCCACGGCTCGTCTCTTTGTATAGCCTATAATGGCGCGTGTTATGCGCGCTCCGCTGCGTACGGCAATTGCTTCACCAGTCCACTTACGTTAGATAAAAATATTCTAAATGGCGATAGTAAAATATCGTGCGCGATGGACTTTTCAAATACAACCGGATGCAATATGATCCACTTGTTTTTGCCAGATTACGTACAGTTACATATGTATATGGTCCTAGATTACAAGAAAAAGTATATATATCTTTTCCAAATTTAAGACAGAAAGAATAATCAAGTATTTTTATAGTTTTTTTTCATTGAATATAATTCTGATTTTCAAGATTACTACATATTGCAATTGTGCAAAGAAATTTAAGAAATAAAAAATTAATAAGAAAAAGTATATATATCTTTTCCAAATTTAAGACAGAAAGAGTAATCAAGTATTTTTATAGTTTTTTCATTGAATATAATTCTGATTTTCAAGATTACTACATATTGCAATTGTGCAAAGAAATTTAAGAAATAAAAATTAATAAGAAAAAGTATATATATCTTTTCCAAATTTAAGACAGAAAGAATAATCAAGTATTTTTATAGTTTTTTTTCATTGAATATAATTCTGATTTTCAAGATTACTACATATTGCAATTGTGCAAAGATATTTAAGAAATAAAAATTAATAAGAAAAAGTATATATATCTTTTCCAAATTTAAGACAGAAAGAATAATCAAGTATTTTTATAGTTTTTTTTCATTGAATATAATTCTGATTTTCAAGATTACTACATATTGCAATTGTGCAAAGAAATTTAAGAAATAAAAAATTAATAAGGTTCAATACAGGGATAGAGAGCATTTTTAATGCTGAAAGTAAGTAGGAAAAAATATAGGAAACAATTATTTTTTTTCTTGGCTTTTTAAAAAATTATGTTATTATAATTTATATATGTTTATTAATTGCGCAATTAATATGAAATGATAAATTGAAGTGATAAATTATTTATAATAATATTAAAATGAAATATCGATTTTACAAAATATTCTATTTTAATTCTACTTTTCACCGCGGCTCTCTTTAAATAGCGCATATTTCGCTTCCCAAGGGAATAATTTCCCTCGTGTGTTTACGTGATAATGTATCTCTCTGTTCAACCGATAGCGAGAGTGCAAAAATAAATTGTGAGAGAAGAATTGCTGTGTATAGACCGCGCACAATTCATCGTTCTTCTTACACGATAGTCGTAAATTATGTTTTACGTATTCAGTGCCAAAAATGCTTTTTAGCCGGATACGCTTTAACTCATGGATATTAATGACGAGTGTCCCATGACCATGAGAGTCCGCGTTTTGAATATTCGACTGTTGTCATATGCATAAACTAACAGCCAAAATCTTTAGGCGATGTTCATTAAATTATCTCTCTCTCTCTCTCTCTCTTTCTTTCTTTTTCTCTTATCCCTCCACCTCGTCGTTTTGAGTTACGTATGCGTTCCGCGTCCCGAATATCAATGTCACGTTCTACGCTGGCAAATCGCACCTATTTATCTCCCTGTCGCGCTCTTTGCTCCGTAGTCGCGAAACCCGCGAGAATAACCGTGATATGTCGGTCACGTAACATTAAAGTCAAGCAGCACGAGTGAAAATAAAATTGAATTAAACATTGATGATTATTTTACACCTCATGATTGAAATTTCGAGTTTTCGAGTTTTAAAATACTTTTAAAAAATAGAGAAATCGTTTGTGCTCTTAATTATTCGTATAGTAATGAATCAGCCATAATAATTTATGATTGAATATTTTCACAGATATATTTTCTCTGCAAGCATATAATTTAATATCTCAATTGACATTTTGAAATCCCAAGAGAAATCGCACACACTTGAATATAAATGATACGATTCTCAAAAAAAAAAAAGCTCTCCCAGCAGCTTATAGCTAATTAATATTAGAGATTTTTTCACGTCATTGCGAGAACTTTATAAATCACGCGAGCAATAAGATAACTACACTTCCCTTATTATTAATCCCGGGTTAGCTAATTTCTCGCAAGAACTCGTACAAGAAGAGTTAATAAATCGCGACTGTGAAAAGAAAATTCCTCATGACCTGACTCGCATTAATCCCGGATTGGCCAATTCTTGATATCGACCGTTTCTGTGAAAGTCGGGAAGTCGCGATCGCCAGAGCGGAAACGACAACTCTTCTATACGCAGAGAGAGGACACGACATGATTGCGAGGCATCCCTCGTATACCGGAATTCTCGATCGAAATTTCCTCAGTCACCGAGACTTTCGACGCGGTAGCCGGACTTTCCGCTCGTCAAAAAACATAGAAAAAAAAAAAATTACAATTCAAAGAAGTGCCTATTCCAATCGATCATTTTCGCGCGACTTGAATTGATTTTTTTTTTCCCCCCAAGGGAAATCTGTCAGGTGTAATTTTTAAGATCGGAATAGACTAAAATTTTATCAATTAAAATTATATGAATTTTTTCTTTCGATAAAAAATGCACGATTACGAGTGCGAAATGAAGTCCCCTTCGCCGTCGTTCATTCGATTTCGAGCAAAGGGCTCGCCATCGTGGTCGTTGTCATGAAAGCACGAGTGAACGCACAAAGATCATTAAGTCGGCAGTTCACGATTCGCGTCACGACTTGTTCTCCATCGGTATGCAAGCACCAAGTATCTCGCACCGAGATATTTTGCCTTCGACATTGAGGCAGTCCGACGCTACGAAAGCGAATCTCAAAGACCAAGTCCGTTCTCCGGCAGCAATTTCAATCTTCAACGATCGTAAAATATCTGTTCCGATACTCTTATGTCATCAATTCGTTAATAATAGTCGTTGATTAGACTTTGTTCCACTATATGTGTAATGGAAAGATCAATAATAATTTATTTTAAACAATACACAATATATAGATAAAATTTATATAATTATAATTATATATAATGTAATGTGTATGTAACATAATTATATACAATAAAATTATATATTACGTTATATATAATTATATATAATATATAAACAGAATATATATTATAGTCACTGCATATCATATACGAAAATGTAGATGTGAATGTTTACGTGAAATCACGAGAAATTTATTTTACTTCTAATTGCAGTATCATGGAGTACGTTATTTATCTTTGCATTAGCAAAATTCTTGATTTTTATATGCTATCATAAATCATCGGCATTGACCGCAATGACTATAAATACCGCTTTTGACTAATTCCGATGTACGGTAAATTGTACATAATTTATATTATACTATTGGATATTTCGTTATTACAAAGTCTCCATTAACTTTCAATGGTTACTTCATTACTGATGCAATTAAGTCGCGCGCGGTCCGAATTATGCAATATCGCTACGTCAGGATTAAAATGAGTTATGATATTTTTGCAAACTAAAAACTAGTTTCTTTTTTTGTGTCGAGCTAAAAATATATTTTGTAGAAAAAGAATCTTGCTCAAATTAACTATAACTTATGTAGAATGTATTGGTAATCGTGATATAAGCCATCGTGATAAAACAATCTTCAATGTCAGTTTTTTCGAAAACCAAATCTGGTGTGAAAAGATTTTATTATACATTTTTCATTCGCGTGAGAAATCATCTTCATTTCGTTTGCATTTTCGACAATTTTTCATACGCACATCCGGTATATAATAATTTTTAGAATCGCTTTGTACGCGAATCTACTTCCGCTTCTTTGATGAGCTAATGAGAAAAAAATTGCCTGTTATTTTTGCCGAAAAAAAAAGAGCACGCGTCGTTCGCTCGACGATCTCTTGCATGCTGAAAATTCAACAGCCCGCGAAGCCTTTCGTGCGAATTAACGCCGCCGTGTTCCATGGCTCGCTGTCGCGAGAGCAACGGACGATAAGATTGCTATTGTGGGATACGAAATTGTTGGAGCGTGTCCAACATGCTCCCCGGCTCTACCCGTTTTCTTCTTAAAACTCTACACCCGCATCTAACTTTAGACACGAGAGCTTTAGCACCTTTGACTCATGAGTTTATCGTCACCAACATGAGTGTCTTTCATTATTTACGTTTTTCCTTTTTATATATAAGTATCGTAGATATTTTTCTGTTTATCTTATGACGTTTAAAAAATAATTAATCAAAGTATTATCAAGTAAGACCTATTAAATTCCTATTAAATTTCGCGAAAATCGAGTCTAAATTTATGGTAGAGTAAAGGAAAACATATGTAACACACAGTGCGATATGTGTTTATGCACTTATACCTATGTACTTTCTTAAATGGCGAATAGAATAACTACATGCACATATGTATCTGCAGTTAGGGAGTAAATTACCATCCGGACGGCGCGCGTGCAAATTTCTGGCAGAGCGAGATAGGAGCAAAAAGCGGATTTTAATCGTTATCGCGAGCGGAGTCCTCCGTGTGGCAGTCTAATGGCAGATTATATCGGCCGGTTCGTTTCACCGTACCTGTTTCTCGTGCCTGAAACGTACCTGATACACACCTCCGGCGATGTGTAATTTTGCCGGGATTTCGCGTAATTGAACTAGCGTGAGCGAATTCGCTCTTGCGGCCTCTCTCGCTCCGCCGCGCCGTTACGTCACGAAGATCGGTCAAACCGCACCGAGATCGCTCGGGCGTTTTTCTACCTGATGCGTGGACTTTAGATTCGATTCTCCTCTCGAGGGAGTGCGTCCGACCATTGCGTGCAATCGCAACGCGAC
Organism: Cataglyphis hispanica; assembly: GCF_021464435.1. Taxonomy (NCBI): domain Eukaryota; kingdom Metazoa; phylum Arthropoda; class Insecta; order Hymenoptera; family Formicidae; genus Cataglyphis; species Cataglyphis hispanica. The sequence continues at coordinate 6,852,054 of NC_065963.1, forward strand.
CTTGACGGGGCCATTGCCCCGACGTCTTCACGGAGACGGGACGTTACGTGTCTCTTTCTCGGCGGGAGTCCCTCCTCTTTGCTGGAGATACTTTAAAAATATCGTTCCGTGCAAGAAGAGCGTTTTTAAGGTGAAAGTTGTTGTAGCAAACTATTCTCGAGAAATGAAGAACATCGCTTCTTTAGATGCTCAAGATGGCTGTTCGATTTATTTGGTAGTAGGCTAACTTGTATCCCGTGGTTCTTTTAAAGATCAATGAAAGATATAAAAATATCTGCTTCTCAAATTCTCTTATAAGATTTTAATAAAATCTGTGCTTTAAATTGTTGGAAGTTGTTGCGATAAAATTATATTTTTTTTTTATTATAAAAAGAAACACACAAAAAGAGGTCATTTTTCGAGAGATTAGATTCATTCATGGTGATACGATATCTATAACAAATTTTTCAAAATTGTGACCTATAATAAAATAATTTGATGGCCAGAATGATATTCGGAAAAAATTCGAAAAACGACTACGATATGATCATCCTCTTCAAAGAAAATTTTTATTTTTTGTTGAAGTGTGTAATTAGCAGTTAACACAGATGGAATAAAATGAAAATATGACACAACAGATTTCGTGCTGATATGTCATATAATAGGGGAAGGCAATTATGTCGGTGCTGCAGAAAGATAGGGGACGCAATGATGAAATACCGATGGAAAATCGAGTGGCTTTTAGTCCGACTCTTAAGTGTTTACGTAAGGGATCGCGCGGGAATCTTATCCTTGCATCTCTCATGCCGACGCCCGTTAATACCGGCGATGACGTCGCGAGCGGGGAAGTAACGCAGTTAGACGTATGCACGTCAAGTGCACATAGCATCGCTTTCTCCGTATAAAAGAGCTCCTCTCCGCCATGAGCAGAAAGCGCGAAAGCGAGACTTGCCCTTAGGATCTCTCACGACATCTTGCGTTACACGCGTCGTGTGTCCGATAACGCATTCTTGTACCTTGATAAACCTCGCGCGCAAAGTTGATACGATAATACATCCGATAATTAACGCATTATCGTTGTCAAGCCGGATGTTTCGCGTCGTCTTACGAAACTTATCTCGATATTATCGCGACAGATCTTGATAAACATGCGATCGATTTGGAATTCCCACGAGAATAGCACGGATAAATTGTCAAAATTTCTGCCGGAAAGAGAAAAAGAGGGAGAGTTGCAAATTAATTAGCAAATTGAGTATCTCGTTTTACGATAATAATGCGATAAGGACGTGGATTAAGATAAAGGAAATTAAATATATATATATGTATATATATATATTACATAATCTAGCATTGATCTTACGTTACGTAAATACTTCGTGCGTATTCGTTTTTTGTAAGTTCATTACATAAGTTCCATCTCCGAGAGGAACTATCGACGAATTTTAAAAAATCAGTAAAATTTATTTTGCGAAATTGAATGCCTATTTTATAGAAACGAAAGTCACGCGGTGCCGCGAACATCATGTCTGCAAGCCATCAATTCTCTTTAAATATTTACACCGGATGATGTAGACCGGATGATGTAGACTAATTTATTGCCGCAAGCTAGAAGCTAAGTTTGTATGTAACACAGAGAATTCAGTTCGTTTTTTTTCGTCGTAAAATTTTTAAAAACAATATATACATATGTTTCACGTTGCTCAGAATATATCGCGATATAAATACAACGGACCATGACTGTATCGATTCTAAATTATCTAAAACGCTCAAGCAATTGGCTGACGCTCTCTTTTTTTTTTAAACTTATTAATGTTGTTATATCGTTCAAGTATTCTACAAATGATTAATATGTGCCTTTTTGCATTATTTTACTTTTTTATCCTTGCCGTTTTTGAAGTACATCTAATATGAAATCCTATCAATAATTTGACATGTATTTTGTATAAGGATAATGACTTTTTTCGAATAAAAGCTCTAATATTTTTCTTAATCCTAAATTGGCAAAAAATTATCTTCAATTCTTAGCTCTTATAATCTTATATTCATATTTTTTTAATATTATATTCTTCTTATCTATATATATCTACGATTTATTTATTTACAATTATTTCATATACTTTTAATACGTCAAAAGCTTCTTTATCCTGTTTTGACAGATGAATATAGATAGATAGATAGATATATAAATGAATGGGAAAAAAAATGTCCAGCATATTTACGTCAGTTTGTTACGTGCCCATCTAATGTTATTTAGCGCAAAATTTCGCACGTCTGTCATTAGTGGCCAGTTTCAGGCACTAATTTATCGCCTCGCCACTCATCCGTGCAATTTATTGTCATTCTAATCATCAAGAGCGAGTTTCAACATTCGCGCCTTCACGGCCGCTCATTTACGCGTAAATCCAAGCTGCGATTGCGTAAATCTGTTTCACCTTGCGTTATACGGAGTGCGGCCCAATTGTTGGCTCGCGTGTTTAACGCCTTACACAATTCTCGACCGATACTTCCAATCTCGCGCAAGAGAAGAGGGATATATCTAAATGTGATTTGCGTGCATAAGAAAAGCTAACGAATGCGCGCGCACGTGTCTCTTTGTCCTAGACATCTTTATTTTTTCCGGTCATCGCGACTATCATCGCGTCGCAGTTGCACATTGTCTTAAAGAACGCGGATTGAATACAAAAGCGTCACGTTCGTTTTCACCTGCGATGCGTGATGTCTAATACGACGAAGTCACGTTTCGTTAGCATTAAAATCTATGATGGTTTAAAGCCATTAAAAGAATCTCTTCTATACGAACATAATGTGATAAAAGACATACGTAACATTACTAGAATGTGTTAATGCGAAAGTAGTGTACTGATAATGTATTTATGATATACGAGACAGTAGCAGTATCGGCTTAAGCAAGTCTATTATTATTTCGATACGCATCTCTGTCGTCACAAATACGATAGCAAATAAGAGATCTTGAGATTTTAATTAGATGGTCGATGTGATTAGATAATTATGTTATCAAATGTCAATCTCTATTTTCTATTATTTTTTTATTACAAAAGAATCTCTTAAATTAAAATAAGCAAATTATTTAATTTTGATGATCAATGTTATTAGAGAGAAAAAAACCCAATATATTCTTATTTTTCGATAATTAAATAATTATTTACACAATAATTTATATAGTAATTATTTATCACAATTGAACTTTTGATCTGTTTAATAAATTTCTTTTTGAATAAGTTAATTATATTTTGTGTATTAAAATTTAATAACTAACCGTTTAGAATAAGCACAATTAAAAATTATTTGACAGATCTTCAATGGTTTAATAGATCCCATATTTAATTGATGAATATTTTATTAACTACAATCGACACAATAAAATTCTTTTTCAAGGCTAAAAGTCGTAACAACACACTTGATTTTATGTTGAATGACTTATGTAATGCATCAAAACTTCTCCACAATACGTAACTTTAACATAATAAAATACATTAATAGCCTATATTTGCAATTTTAAAAGTAATAAAGTTCAAACAAATTTTTTAAAATTAATTTGGAAACAGGAATCGTATTCAACATCAAAAAAAAAAGAAGAGAAAAATAAATTACGGGAAATGGGTATTTTTGTTTTATGCTTTTTTATTAAACTATGCTACTATACTCCTTTGATTTCAATTTTCATCTCATTTCATAATAATCATATGACGAATAAATATCGTACGATATTTTGCAAGATGATACAAATAGTAGATATTGATTAATAGATAGCGAATAGTAACTATATCAATAGGAGAGAAATTATTCCGGCTGTGATATCCGTCGTCACGTAGCACTTATCGTCAAATTAGAATACATACTCTATTCATTAAAGCGAGGCGAGCGAGGAGTACGTTACGCGGCAGTAGATTGCAGGAAGGCCTGCATCAGCGTTAAAGTGCATTACGGCGTCCTCGGTAGCGCTTGGTAGGTTGTCCTAATTCGGTCGCGTTATTACGAAGTGAACCCCTCGACCGTCTGCAGGACGTTATGCAATTGCATAACGGACTCGACCGGTGTCTCGACTTATTATATCGCGGTAGCCACGCCGTTGACGTTTCTGGAACAAAGAAATACAATTTTTCGTTGTTGGTAAATGATTAGATCGGTAAGTTCTATTTTATCAAGTTGAACTAGCGTATTGTGGGGAAATAGATGTATATGTAATTATAATTTTTATCATGCGATAATCGGAAAATAATAATGAGTCGGCATTTTTCAAAAATACCTCTCGGTTGTATCGATTACTCTTCTCCTAGTAATCAGAGAGGGAGAAAATATTTTCTCTCAAACTTGGATTGTAAAATTATGTATTTTTATATTTCTTAATATTTGAATTTTTCTAATCGTTGCTATAATAAACATTTTACATTTATAATGTTTTATATAAAAATCGTGTCATATTAAAATTAAAATAGGAAATCCTGTAATTAAAATTACATCAAATTACAAAAATTATTAATTACCTCACAACAAAGTTATTAGATATTAGAAAGAATTTCTCAATTATCATTAGTATTATTAGAAATTATTATTGAAAAGGACAAAAGAAATACAAAACGGCAAAATGGAAACCTCTTATTTTATCCGTTACTGGCTTTCAATCTCTAAAGCATGTACTAGTACAAACGCTACCTTGACGAGTGTTAATTGCAAACTCAACGGGCGTTAATTAGGCGTATCAGTGTTAAAGCGTTACGTCGATTTCTCGCAATTGGATAGCTTCTCTCAGGCAGTCCCTCGCGCATGTGGAAGCAGATTGTAGCAGGATGTAGTCGGTTCTTGGATCGAAAACCGTGGCATTGGCTGGCCTTGCACGACTTCGTTCCGGACTTTTGCGCAAGATCGAGGGCGAAGTTGAAACGGCCGTTCGCCGTTCGTTTCAACTTCCACAACGACACGCTCGCGGTAAAAGAAATGGAAATCTACCTTTCGTCTCGGGACCGATCCTCAAGATAATCGTCGTCTCGTATCGATTTTCGAAGTAAATGTCCGCGGATCGCGACGTCGAACTCGCTGCAAGACGAGAGGAAAGTGCAGTGTGGCCTATATGTGTGTGTGCGTGGATCTGCAGTGAAAGAGAAAGGCCGCGAGAAAGGATACATGCTATGATAGCGGCTATATGCCCGCTCTCCTCTCCGATGCATCTTATAGCGCGGTGATGACCTTTCGTTCGCATTACGAAAGATTTAATACTTACGCGATTGGAGCGCGAAGACGTTGATCGCGATACCGCACGATGGGACGACGGGACACTCGGCCCGCGCGCCATCGTATTTCCGTATTCGACCGATAAAAATCTCGACGACGCGAGATCTCGAAGCTTTCTCGATGTCAGCATCTTTTCGTTTGTTGCGTTAATCTGCCCGATACTAAATCGTGTTTGTGACAATCTGGGAAGGGAAATAATTCTCATTTTGTGTTAAATAATCTTTTCATTACTATATTTAATAATTACTAATTGTAACTAAATAATTAAATAAGTCTTAAATAAATATAAAATAATCAGATACAACATAGTTTCACTGATAGAATATTTTATTAAATTTATAACTATCAAAATCTCGAACGTGACATTAAAGTTTGGATGTTTAAATACATCTTACATGTTTTCTTATATCTCTCAGTAATTTCAATAATTTATGTTTTAAAAAAAAATGAGATTTATTTAAAAAAAATTAATTTTTCGCAATTCGGTATTTTACATCTCAATCGATCTTGAAATTAATTCTTTTTTGTTTATATAATATAAATACAATATATATATATATATATATATATATATATATATATATATATATATATATATATATATAATGGTCAGGTCGTATAATAGTTTTTGTATAAAGAATTTAATTTTAATTAGGCGCGTGTCTTCCGGGGAATTGAGAAACTTGCGGAATACAGACGGAAGCAAAAAAGATAACGGGGATGTCATCTTTCATTCGCATAAACGCAGATGGGAAGCTTCATTAAATACCCGGAATATATAATACTCAGAATTATTTAGAGAGACATATCTTTTTTGCGCAAAGAATAAACAGCGGAGAACGATTACGTTGCAAAGTTATATTATAAAAATTGAAATCATCATTTTTTTCCCATTACTATTTTGATCTGCGTCATCGACAAACCGGCCTTTGGTAATTAATTGAAACGGTAAATGGTAAATCTTTATATCCGTGCTCCTTAACTTGTTCAGGAATACCAGGTGAAATATCAACCGGTCTAATGATTAATCGTGCGAACACACACCAATATATAATATTTTTCATGTGACCTTTGCGTCGCATCGCCAGGAATCTCGAATACAAAAACAACGTTGTTCCTATATACATACACGTATAATGCCGCACGATCATTTTGCTAGCAGAATCGCACCGTCAATGTTATAGAGAATTTTATTGGCGAAATCTCATTGGAATATTTATTACGCAATAAATGTAGTGACCGTTGTGTGCGCTTGGAGAAAGATTTCTATTAATTCTACCGAGACAGAACTCGTTTTTGTAATTAACCTTGGGGCATAGGTATGCGAATGACATATGTCAGCTTCCATGTTTAACATCTCGCTCTGGGACTCTGAAAAAATTTCGCGTCTTTAGCGATTTACAAGTCAACATATATTATAATTAATACACTCGACGAAATAAACACAAAAATATATGAGAGATTTAATTAACAGAAAATTTTATTTCATCATAAAATCACATTCTGTTTTTCGAGACGTGAACGTTAAAGTGATAAAAAAAAGAAAGAAAATAAATTTTGCTATTTGTTTTCAGTTGAAATTTTGTTTTAATTGCTCGTTGATTTACCGATTTAATTGCGATTATTCGATTAAACGACGCATGTAACGTGCGGATATAATTCAGTGAAACAAGCGGCAACATACACCGAGTGGCCGCCATTAATTACACTCGTGAGTTGTCCATAGGTAGAATAATGCGTTTTAAATAATTTATTTTCGAGTCACATACGTAGAGACGATAAATGAGACAAGAGTGAGAGGAAACGAGGCGTGAAGAGGACCAGATTACGGTCGACCTGTCGTTAATGTCGGTGATTCACGACGAGCGCAGAAAGGATAACGCCTCATTCTATGTACGCTGACAGTATCCCGCGAATTTATGGCGTAGAGTGCAACTATGTGATAAGAACATGCGTTAGGACACACGGGTTACGACGCGCGGTCACGTTTGGGCCGCGTAATTTTTTTTACATCACTTGGCGAGACTGGACTTTGATTTATTAATTGGAGGATTAATAATTATGTAGAGAAAGCTTCTAAAAATTAATGACAAAATAAATCATGTGAAATAAAATGAAAGAAATTGTAAATTAAATGAATTAAGTTTATTTAATTAAATTTAATTCAAATTTTCTTTTTCTTGTTCTCCGCGAATCTTCTTCGCAGGCTTTTGTCCAATTTCCAATCGCTACGATTTATTTGCCGCCGAAAGTTCTCGATTACGCAAGATTCGCGACTCGCAGTTTTTGCACTGTTTCTTATCGTCAATCCGGAAGCGCACAGAATGCGCTCGGGATGCAACCGGAGCATGCGGTCGATTAGAAATTAAATTACTTTCGCCGCGCGCCGTGGTCGGACGGTTCGCTACATATCTCCATCATGCTTTAAAGCCTGTGACCGCCGATAGATAATTTCTCAGTTGTAGTTTCTATTCCGTTTTCTAAGTTATCGAAAGAAAAAAAAAAATGCGGCCAGAACAGCAGGCATTCGAGATTGAAGTTTCGCGAGAAGCGGAAGATTTGCGCTTTCGAAAATTGTTGAACTTTTTGCTTGAACTGTCGATTATCCGCGTTTTACTCTTCCTTTTCGAAAACAATACCTCTCACCGTTTGCGTTTTATATTGGAGATGGAATACGTTAGATAGATATTTATCTCTATTATTTTATATAATTTTATTATGCGCGTAATCTTCGATGTGTATATTATGTCAAGTTGATTGTAATTAAGCGTTACATTAAATTGTGAAATATCAAAAAGATTATATTTGATATATAGATAGAATCACATTTTAATTTAAGTGTCTTACGGGATCATTGATATCTAAGTTAACAGCGTAACTGATTAAGATTTACTGATTAAAGATTTACATTTATGTTTACAATATCGATATCGTGCATGAATTATTCGTTTCTGTTAATCAAATATTGAACGAGAGAAGAATTAGTCAATCCAGCAGGAAAACGTCATTCTTATCCTTTTATTTATTTTTATTATTTGATTGCTAAAAATAAATCAAATTTGATTGCTAAAAATAAATCAAGCTCAAATTGCTTTGATGCAACAACGATATATCGCTTGCGACATTTAGATAGATTCATTTATTTTTTACATTTTTTTTTTTTATTTATAGAAGATACCGGTTATTAAAGTAACAGCATATATAAATCAATATCTTTTAACTTATTTTAACTTATTTATCACTATTTTTTTAAAATGATCTATAGAAATTATACTATTTTTGTCAGCATTGTACTTATTTTTAACTTATATTGCCAATGAAGCACTTGAAAAATTATTATTATTTAATATTATAATAAATATATATAGTATATCATTTGTGCGCCTATGTATTTCTAATGTTCCTATGCAATAGGAAGAAATAATTTCACTCATCATCATTGCACTAGACGCAATAGTACATCGTATTTCAAACTTTAGCTTGTATATATAATGAAAGTATTAATAAAACTCTTCGTTAAAGATTCTTTTCCCAAGGAATTTCGCAAGGACGCGTCGAGAGCACCGCGTATTACGTAGATAAAATCTGTTCGCAGATATTCATAAGATGCGTGCGTGCTGGAGGAAGACATAATGATGCAAGATGACATCATACTCTAATAATAAGTAACGACAACGAAGTATCGATAATTCCGAGACCGGTCTGGCCAGACTGGCAGCTGTTTTCTTAATTTAATCTTTGATATATTATTCTCGTGAATCATGCAGAAGTTTTCTCGACGGTATTGTCTCTCTCTCTCTCTCTCTCTCTCTCTCTTTGCCTCTCAAATGCGCTGAATGAGAATGTAGGAAGAAGAGAGCGTCGTGAGATAGAATTTTTCGCAAATCGCGAATGAAAACCGATGCTTTTGCGATTGATTTGTGCGGAGAAACGGAGGTGCAATCGCGGCATAATTGACAGGTCGCGCAAAATTGCGCGATTAATAGCGAACCGGCGGAATTAACGATAATGACGAACGATTAGTTTGGACGATGAAAATGTTGTGGAACTAGTTCGTGGAGAGATCTATAAATCAGAATCAATTTCTCGAGCCGAGCGATCTCGTAAATAATCGTAAATAATTCTAGGCCGCGGCTTAAACGGTAGTTGTTTGGCAATTATGTACAAATGTGCCACTATTTCTACGTGAGTTCGACTCTTGTACGAGGATATCTCAAGATTCGTAACGAGGTATATAATCGAGGATTAAAAATGATATTATACGTGACCGCTGGCAGAATAATATATTTCAGGACAAATAATCTTTCTTGCATAAACCGTATATTTGAAGAGAATTTTAATTTTGTTTTTATCGGTTACATCAAATCCTCTCCGATTTCAAACTTTGTCACAAATAACTCGCTCTTATTTCATTATGACCATTAAAGATTTAAATATTACATGTTTACGATTCTTTTATGCAGATCTAATTTTTACGAAGCATTTTAACCATACAGAAATAATAATATTTATTGTCGATATTAATTATATAAAATGTATGTTAATTTTTGCAAATTATTAAAAGTGCAAGCTAATATAATAATAATATTACTATTTTCGTAATGCAAAGTATGTCGCAGCCTTGATTTTTTTTAAGATTAATTTATATACACACATGAATTGCTACGTTAATATAATTTATAATTTTTTATAATTTTATTAAAATTTGACTTAAGCAAACATTTATAAGAGAAATGTGAAAATTATAAAAATCCAATGAACAAATATTTAAGACATTTCCTATATCTGAATAATTTATATAGTACAGTTATTTCTTTTCATAAGAGATCATACTTTATAATATCACTTTATAATATAACAAAAATACGTATAAAAATATATGTATTCGCATAGAAAATAGAGCACGCAATAAATATAACTTTTTTATGATAAAGAACGTGATACGCTTGACAGGCGTCAGATGTTTTTAAAAATTATATACCACGATATACTTATTTATGCTGATACATTATTACATAGCGAAGGATATTACCGTTTTTGCCGATCGTAAAATTGTGCCATTAACAAGGATGCTATTCTTAAAGAGAGTTCACAGTTAACGTGCTGTTGTTACGCGACGCGCATTTTATCCGCATAACAGTATAAAAATATGCGAGACGTTAATTTATTCAATCCTTAAATTGTTAATTTATGACGTCGCCAAGCTTTCGTTTCTCTTATATGAAGGAGGAAAAACATCCTACCTTTACATGCGTTCGACGTCGCACATAAGCATGCTACTTGAGCTTCTTCGCCGCCCATTGTATTCTTAATTAAACTTCCGCGTCGCAGTTCATTATTTAATCGCCGCGTAATTATCGCGGATAAAATATACGTCATAGTATAAATCTTTGGAAAAAAAGAATGAGCAGATTCACATTGTGCAAGTTCGCGCTTCCTCATATAAAATACAGAATCTAATGTTGAAGAGACAGAATCGAATCTTGTCCTTTAAAAGCGCCAATCATGCAAATCAACATAATTTGCCTTCATTTTATTTTGTGAAAAAGACAATTGAAATTATAAGTGCATTCCATACACAGGAGAAAATCGGGTAAACTGAAAAATCCACAAGCGGAAGCTTGTCGACATTTATTTACATTTTATTCCATTCCACAATGGAAAAAAACAACGTGTCGATATATTTGAAATACATTGAGTGTTTTATATATATATATACGCGAAATCCGCGTGATTCGAAGCGGAGTGATATCGCTTCTCTTTGCGCACGATATCGCTTTTGCACGCGTTATCGTCGATATGTGTCGCGTTGCGAATTTCATCGGCGTTTCAACTTGCATAAAGCGCGCTCCATAAAGCATAACTCTATCGTTCCATCTCGCGTTGTGATATTCATGTCGCGATCATGTATCGATTATTTGAAAGAAAGAGAGACTCTTTCCGAAGAGACCTGAAAAAAATGTACGACACGTGGTCGCAATGCACTATAACGAAAGACGTTTCTCAATTTTCTTTTATATCTAATTGTGAAGAGATTTTTTGTCAAATAAAATATAAAAATTGCAGTACATGAAAAATAAATATAATTATATAAATATATATATATATATATATATATATATATATATATATATATATATATAGTATATATTTATATTAAAATACATAATTATATGCAATATTGTATATATATATATATATATATATATATATATATATATATATTTATACATTTTTGCAAAATTAAAAAAGAATTAAAGTTTTTATCTTTATGCTTTTTTTTCCTTTTTTCTCTATGTTTTTGTAACAGATACAAGTGCTGATTATATAAAGTGAGAAACATAAATACAACAAGGTTGTCAACTGTGTGTCAACACTATACATAAAGATTTACATAAACGTCGATGTGAGAAAATAACTCAATTTCTTAATAACACAAGCATTTTTTTTCTGCGACTCGGCTTTTGTTCTTCTCGATCATTCGTAACAGCTATTGTAATAATGATTCCCTCGCGACTCCTTTCGCGTATCATGGTATCTTTCTCAGATCGATTACGGCATCGTTGACGAGCCGGATCATCTGGACGATCGTATAACAGTCAAGCGCGAATAATTACATATCCTGCACACTGCTCGTTAAACAGTTCTGCAATACAAAACTGCTTCGATATAGCGAGAGAAAATTACAGAACTTACTCTTGGCGGCGAGAAATCCCGTTAAACTTCCAATCTCTGCTTATCTAATTGCTCCAGTGAAGACGTCATCCTAAATTATCGAGCAACAGCCATATATTCGAATGTAATAATTTAAATACGAAGAAAATATTTTATATTCTCTCATAATTGCAATATATATTAAGATTAAAATAATAAAGTATATATTGCTATAAAAGTTTACGATGATTACGCATTTGTTCCGTCTAAATGGACAAATTTATGGTATAATGTCTGATAAGATACTGGAAAGTAAAACACGAATACAGATTAACATGGTAAGATTAGATACGAGTTCAAACATTCAATCGCCACAATTTGAACATATTGCAAATATATATGCACTGTCTCTCCGTCTGTACTATATGATACTTTCTATAATTTATTATTATTGTGCCAATTATTATTTTGTCATGGGTATACATATAAAGAGACATGATAATCATCTTGTATTACAACGGTACACAAGTTCGAGTTAGGAGTTTCGTATAAATATGTTTCCAACAAACATATTTACCGAAAGATAAATTAAAGAAAATAAACAATTATTTCAATGATAATCTTTTGAGAAATATTAAAAATCAAAATTTACAAAAATTTATTCATTAGTATAAAAAAATATTTACGATATCGACAATCTAAAAATATCAAGGGAAAAGATTGTTGCATCTCATAAAATATCTTATATAGGTAGTTAGTGTCAAAGCTAATATACCCGACGGTGCGAGTGTATCGAGGAAATCCCTTGAAACAATTATTGTCCATAATGATGATCGTGACAGCCATGTCCCAGTTGCGGTCTTTGCTCGCTGACGGCGAGTACTCTATTGTTCCTTTCGTTGGGAAGGTCTTACTTAAGGATATATCCTGTCATTTTTCTTTAACGATGGACGGCGATTGGCAATCTGACACGCAAATGCGCAAGAATAAGCGGTTTGTATTAAATGCGTCTAGTAAATAAATAATCCAGTAGTCGGCATCTTTTTTTATTTATTATTAAAAATGAATAATTAATTATTTTTATTATATAATAATTAATAATGATTTATATATTCATCATTAATTATATCTTTCTGAATAAATAAATTCTTGTATAATATTTTATACATTAGTGCATTTTTTTCCTTCTTATATATTTAAGTACAAATAAAAGTTTTGTGCTTGTGCTAAATATAATGAATTTATCTCACTAATTTCCGCACATATCAAGCTATGCATAACATGGGCGGATAACGGACACAATTAATATCCCGCCCATATTTAAAAGAATATACTTTATCTGTGTATTGTATAATTCTTATCTAATATTATCATAAACTGCTACAGTCGCATCCTCAAATAGTTTTTCTCATTACGATATCGCGGCGCAAATAGATACATTTTTTTCGTTCCGTATATATTTTGATTCCGTCACATCTTAATCTCATTTTGTGCTGCTGATATGTAACCTACATTTCACGAGTCCGCTCTCTTTCGTTCAATTCGCCATTAGCTGCACTTCGTTTATTACTCAATCGAGAGTGCTTGAAAAAAGAAATCGTCGAGTTTGTTCATTCGATACTGATCGCTAATTTCTTCGCTCGATCGAAATTGAAAAACAGGTCGGAGATTTTAGCAAGAAAATTATCGAAGGACATTCTTCGCCCTTGTAAAGTTTTGTCCTCAATTAGTTCATAAAATGCGCATCAATAAAAACGTTTCAATTTTTCTTATCAGTAGATTAAATTTTCGCGCCTTTATTTATATTTTGATTTACTTATCGTGATTTGTTTTGTGTTTATTTTAGATCATAACATACATATTTCGTTATCTTGCAAAGCTAAAAAAGTTTAAACGCGAGCGTTTCTTCTAAATCACGAGCAACAAGTGAAAGTACTCTTGTTACAAGAGATTCGAGATTCGAGATTCGAGGTTCGTTGTTATTAAAACTACATCTAGCCGTATAAGGATTGATTAACTTTAGATAGACAATCATAGGTATCTTTCATTGAAAGACGAAGTAGTTCCACGACAGCAAGAGATTAATCGCGTTTTGTTGGATATGTAAATTTATTTCGTCACTCGATCGAGCGTTCGATGATCTCAGTATCTCGGGATGTCCAGCTTAGATTCTTACGTGTTTTCCAATTATGAATAAAATTACTTAATTAAATTTAATTATTTTTTTTTATTTAAAATTTAATTATATTTATATTTTTGTATATATTTATATAAAAAGCAATGGGGGGAGCTAATTTTGCATTTCGTTTATTATTGTTTATTATGTATAAATTGCAATTTCTTTAAATTCTGAAAATATTTAAGATAGCTAATTTTGAAAATGAAGATCGTGGCCGCACTTTTTAGAAAATATACATTTTATTATACAATTTTAAGCTTTTTTCTTGCTTTAAATAATAGTTTTAAATAACAGAAATCTTTCTAAAATTGATTCAGAACTCTAGCAACATTGAATATTTTTGATCGATTAAAATCATCCGTCCGGCCGATAGAAATGACGGTTCGTCCTTTAAATTCACAGCTGAGAAAGTTAGCTTGGTATTGTATGCATTGTGATCGCTGCGTGTAGGTCGTGTCGGAATATCCTTTTACTCTCGCGCTGTAACTCATAATTCTTCCCGTATATTCTCGGTGTCTATAGATGTCTTCGAGCCGATTTCGCCTACGCCACGTGCGAATTTTTTGATGCGATCGGAGAGTTAATTACAGCCCAACTTCCTGCTGGCGCTCCAGCAATTCTGACGAGGAAATTCCGACAAACCGCTGAAATTTCGTTTCCCGAATACCCGGTGAATGATTTAAAAAAAAAAAATCACTCAATAATAATCTTTGGTTATTATTTTCTGACTATTATCTTTTAAATATATATAATCTTTGTTATAATTTTGAGTGACTATTTTTTATTCATATATTTTTCTCTTCTCTCTAATTAATTCATACATAAAAAGTGTGTGTATTATACTAAATTAACTTATTGACATAATAAAATAAAAATATTTCTTTTAATTAAAATCAAAGTTATTCCGTTATAATTTGAGGTTTTCGAGAAAAGAAATTCTGACTGTTTGTGAGAAAGAAGAGTTCTGGGAATGTGTTTCGGCTAATTATTGCATCCGGTTCTGGCAGATAGCTACTCAAAGAATCTCTTTCATCGTTCAGTCATAGCGACATCTCGCAAAAACTGGCTAGATGAAACGTAAAATGTGAGAATTACACAAACAAGAATAAATCCATTCCAAATTTCTTAAATAATCATAAATAAAATGCTGAGATATCTTGTATATAACTTATCCATGAAAATAATATTATTATAAAATTATATATTAGAGAGAGAGAGAGAGAGAGAGAGAGAGAGAGAGAGAGAGAGGAAGATATTAAGATTATTTTAATATAGTTATAATATCATATCATGATTTAAAAAATTGTAACGAGAACTTGTATTTAGCATTTCGAAAAAATCCAAAGAATGATTATTAAATCTCTTGGATTTTTTTTTTTTTAATTGCATCATTATCAATTAAATCTTTAAAATTGCATTGTGTCAAAAAAAAAAAAAAATAAATTTTACACTTTTCTATATATTTTACTTCGTTAACGAATTTATTCTGAAAGATGCGTCAAAAGTCGCGTTTTAATATAATTTCGCGTCAATCACCGTCCTCGGCTCGTTGCTTTGTAAAGGGCTGAAGGCACGCGAGCACATTGAAACTCCGTCTATCCGTCACACGGCAAAATCATCGCCGCCTTCTGTTCGATCTGGTCGTTGCAAATGCTATTCCCTCATGAGTTCCCATGTGTTCCCCAATGCCCCTGGGGTCCCGGAGGCATCACCCTTCCCGTTGGGGCCACATAAGTTGACCACTTCTCTCTCTCTCTCTCTCTCTCTCTCTCTCTCTCTCTCTCTCTCTCTTTCTCGCTCCCCTCTCAGTTCTCGAACGGCCCCCTAGTCGAAGACTTCGTCTGGCGTCTGGCGGCAGTTCGGAGCGAGACGCCGACACGACGTTGTATTTTCGTCCCGGACAATTCGAGCTCCGAAACGAGGCTCACATCTCCGAAACGAGGCTCGTCTCACGGCGTCTTCTCGTATATACATATGAATTATCGGACAATTTCGCGAACGTGTTCTCCCGAGAGATAAAATCGTTATCCGCGTGGCGAACGTTATCACGCGGTCCGGAGAACGTGCTGTCGGCTGCTGATGTGGAGGTGCGCGTAAGACGGGTATTTGCCTTATCCTTTCGAGCGGTGACCGGCGATCGGCCTCCAGGAACGAGGCATTTTTAGCGTAGCAGTTTGACCAAGTGAATCGGAATGGTCACCGCCACCGCAGAGAAAGTTCGATGAATCCGAGAAAATTGTTTGTTGAATCTGTCCGTTAAAGATTTGTTGGATCATCGTTATCGACGCCAGTGTCCGAATTTTCGCGAAGGATAAATTGACAATTGAGAGACGGAGATTCGCGCATATCTCCTACGGGCAGAGGATCATCGAGGATCGTAAGATCCTGATATACCGACTTCCCTTCCACATATATACGCACTCATACTCAGCCTCCGTTCTTTCCATTCAAGGCGCGTCGCATTCATCCGCCGGCAGCAGCAGCCGGTATCACACACACACACACACACGCATATCCACGCATACACACGATCCGGAGAAGAAAGCGCGTCCGGTTCGTCTTGCAACGCGTCGTTTTTCCATCGGAGTATCCGGAGTCAGGGAAAAGCGGTATCGCCGATGCGTTTCCCCTGAGGACCAGCCGGAGATAAGAAGAGAAGAGACGTCGCGGCCCGAGATGACGTGACCCGTCCTTATCGGAGAGGAATGCCGGCGCGTTGACGCGGATTCCTCTGATTTTGGATGGTCGTCGGGATGCGATCCGGGCATCTGGACGCTGTCCGGACGGGTTTCAACGGCTGGCGAACCACCAGGCTGCTCTGACCATCACAGCCGCTTATCTCTCCGTATTTCTCTCGTAAGTAGCAACGCAGTCTTCGGAGAGGAAGCTGGGCACTCGCGCCGTAAATCGATTCGGTATCGAAGCGATATACCGTTGGAATCGAGTAACCATCGAAGTTTTTTGCGGCCACACAAAGTGCTCTCGATGTACCAGCAGCATTCGGCCGCTTGAAACTTAGCCCGATGGGAATATTACATTTTCATGTACATTTGTTAAAAGTTTTTCGATTCGCGATCTCATTACGATTACTTTCGAAGAACATTTTCTCCGATTTTTCTCTCGACTAGCACTTGAGAAAATTAATTAAAGGACCTCGGAAAGGAAGAGAAAGAAAGAGAGAGAAATTTAAAATATATCTAAAAAATGAAGTGTTTTTTTTTTTTTAATAAATTATGATAAATCAGATTGATTAGTATTCAGAAAATAAAGAACGCGTTAAATTGCGGGGATATTTTCTAATAATTTTATTTAAGTGCAACAGAAAAGATATACATGTATATAAACACTTATATTATGTCATTTAGCTTATGTAAATAGAGTTTGGCTTATTGCCACTGATTAAATGCGCACGAAACTTTCCACCAAGTATTAACTAAAAAACAACGTACTTAAAAGCAGTCTGACAGCGTCGAAACGGGAATTACAAGCGCGCACGACTCTTATCCGTTTCATGAATTCACCGGCCCTGTCTGATCTGAGGTAGCCATGAAATTGACGAAATTCCCGTGATGTAATTAAATATCGTTCATTCTCCGACGGTTTCCAATCGACTACCGAACGAAGGAATTACCGTTAAAGCCAATCTCAAGTGACCTCGATCTATTCTTGGCGGATTCTGCATATCATGCGTGCATATTTTTGCGATAACACGCATGCCTAAGTGATTGATAGTATAATATAAGATATAGAAAAATAGAAGATAAATTTTATGTTTCGGCGTCGTTAAGTCGTGCCTTTCATCTTCCTATTCGAGGAGAAATTGCGCGAGGGACATCGAGCTTTCCTTTTTATATTTCCTTCGCGATGAAACGGGGAATCCTTGCAGCTGATGTGCATAGGATTTTGTGGATCGCACACTGCAAATTATGAAAGTGCGTGAAAGCCCGGGGAAAGAGTTAAATGTATGCGCGGTCGCTCGCTCGCGCGATTGTACGTTTTAACGACCCAATTCGTCCGATTTCATTTGACATAAATCGCAAACGAGGGATTCAATTTCCGTTATCGATAATAATAAATGGCACACGCGATATAGAAATGTATAGATATTATATACGAGATATTAATTTCGCCTTTTTATTCGACATACGCGTGATGCGTGTAATCGATAACAAGACTCTACGAACATAACAATGGCCTCGAAGTTTTTCTTTTTTTTTTTTAATGAAAACTTGATGAGCAGATTATCATTTACCGCAATATATTAATCCTTATCATATAATAGATATTGGTTAATCTGAAAACAACAAAAAGTATAGAGCATTGGAATTAATTAAAGTTTATGTATAATAAAAAATATATAATACATGAAATATATAACTTTGTATTCTACAATTATATTTTCTGATATAATGTAATACAAAAATTTATCCGGCGTCTATTTTTAATTTTCATATCTAAAGTGAATCAATAAATCTTGATTAAAATCAAAATAAGATTCTATTAAATATGAAGCTTAGATAATCTTTGTTGAATTGTAGCCATGTAATTTTTTAAATTTTCGTGTCACTTTAGATTTGCCAAGCACTCTGCTGGTTGGATCGCGTCGTATCTATATAATCGTGTCGTAATTTGTTTCGCTACTTCTAATTAGACATGGAAGTCGAGTAATTAATTCAATCAGTTTGAAGGACAAGCGCGATCAGATCGCCGTTTCTTACTGTGTATAAATTCATGCGCGAACAAAGGAAACAGGTTACTGATTAATAACACATAACAATACGATATAACTCGTCCCTTATAATATTATGGCGCATGTTATACAGAGATATTATCTCTTTCGAGAGAATTATAATATAACGTCTCGATGTAAGTGCGCCAATGTAACGCTGTCGCTGATGCCTTCCTGTTGTAATCATTCATTGTCAACGGCGCGTGGACGTCACGGATATCAAAAAGACATCAAACATTTTATATCAACAGAGAAAGTTGCGACACGTGTCACGTTTATACAACGAAAGAGATATCTGCTAACTAGATCCGCTGAAATTTATTTGTAATCATGTGCACACGAGAGATTGATGAATGATCAACAAGTCTCAAATCGGATTGTATATATAAATATATATTTATATTTGTTTGTCCGATCGTGTCTCTTCTGAAGGAATGATGTGTGCGACGTGTAAAGAGCTAATATACGCGATCCAGCTGGACCCCCCCTCCCTCCTCCCTCCCCTCCCCCACTCATTCTCTTCTCGATAACGGTTGTACGATCCAGGTATCGCAACCTGGCATCCCCGATAAAGTCGGTCGTAGCGCAGCAGGCACATCATTAACGTCGCACGTTGCGTCTTCACGGACATCATCGAACAGCACGACAGCCTTTGAAACGCGATATAAATTGACGTTTTAGAAAAAACGTTGAAAAAATTTAACTGCTCGAAAATAAGTATGAAATTAACGCCAAATTAGCCGAGTATCCTTGATTGTGCATCATCAATTCTCTTGTAATTGACGCTAAGTAATTTATAGTGCGCCTATAAATATTGTAAAGCCGTGTTTCACCGCACAATCTATATAGTTTTAAGAGAAATCATTTTTATATAATATTGAAGAAACATTGTAAAAAAGATTCAAATTGATAATATTCATAAATTTAATTAGAATTATGATTTTAATTACGCGCTTCATTATATACGTTAATTGGTTTTCTTCAGCATGTACGTGGCATGTAATCTTTCTCTCGTTTTCGATTGAAAAAACTTCTATAATTTAAGGAAATAATATCGCAATGTATATTCTTCGCATCTTTATTACGTTTTTTTAAATTTTCAATCGAAATGACGTCTTTCTATGGTGACCAATTTCGTCTGAATCTTAAAAAGATTGTCTAATTTAAAAAAAAGTTTTAAACAATGATACCAAACTTGTGATATAATCTAATGTGGAAGCGCAGTTTTTATAAAATATTTATATCAATTTTTTTAACCTTTTCATAGTTGAGGATCAGAGTTTAAGAAAAAAAAAATAAATTCAAATTTATATATATATTTAAATAAAAGTATTTGCATGTGTAAAAGTAGCGTTCTTGCCGGGAGAAGACAAGGCTGCATCGACAGACACTTAAAAATCGAACACGCACGTGGCATCGTGAGATGATAGGGGAAAAGCGATCATTTCGATCTTCTTGTCATCCGAGGCCTTTCGTCGCGGACGATCATTCGGATAAAAGCTCAAGTGGCACCCATGCGTCGAATCAGAGATTGCATCGGCACGAGAGAAGGATCGTGTGTGCAGTTATCCGTCGACGAGATGATGACGTGCGTGCGGCCGGCAATTTAAAGCTGCCATTCGCTTCCTGCGGTGGAGGGAACAACGGCCCCGTTTCGACAATCATTGCGGTGCCGTTAAGCATTTACGTGTAACCCCGGCCTAATTGCCGCGGCCTAATGCGAAAAATAGACTCGCTAAATTGCACATTTATGCGCGAACACGTCGCGTCGCAGAAAAAAAGGAGATAAAAGGAAAAATAAAAATGAAAACGTGCGATTCGAGATAAAAATGATAATCTTATTGGAGCGTGACGTTATTCAAGGGACACGCGATCTATTGTATGTATAATAAATTAAAAAAAAAACATAGCGTAGCAATTAAACGAAATAACTATTCGCTTTTTTAATTAAAATATATTAAAATATGCTTACGTTCTTCTCTAATCTTTTGAGAAGAATATTTATTATATACTCTAGTTTTCTAAAATAAAAAAATTTATTTGTTTGGTTCAGGAAACCTTTCACCGCGTAAAACTCGCAGCAATTTATCGCAATCAGAGCCTAGATATTACGAGTCTTTGTTGTATAAATCGAGAAGTGAAAAAAACATAGCCAAAATATAAATTCTTCGAATTATCGTACTATCGCGATAAAATGCAGAAAAAAATCGGACAGTGATTCGCGATCGAGATTCGCAAATGTGATCTCATCTATAGATTGTCAGCAACGGATTCTGCGAAACTCGTACGGTCCAAACAACTTTACATATCGCTTGCGCGTAAACTTCGAGTGCTGTAACTGTACGAGGCATAAGTGATACATAAATTTGCATGAGAATTAACCTTGACTTGAGCTTTTACGGAATTTCTCCTTCAATTTCCGCGCTGTTTACCGTGGAAGAAATGTCTTCTTGAGAGAGAGAGAAAAAAGAAGACCACCCTCGCTGTCTAGATGATTTTAAAATGATTATGTACGATATATAAATGATTATTTCGTGTGAATAAAATAAATCGCAAAAGTTTAAGAGCAGAACTTAGTTGAGAATAATAGTCGCGAATCGCGAATATTATATAATCGAAATTTCTTATTACGTTTTACGACACAATAATCTTGAAATAGCAATAGAATATTTGATATCGATAAGTTTCGGAATAAAATGAGAAATATTGGGAGATTTCTCGAAAGATATAAAGCTAATTTGTGGCTGTGTGTGGTATACATATTCTGCCATTGTTCGAGTATTTAATTTACTCGAGACCAAAGATTGAAATCTTAAATTGACTTAATCTGTATTTTCTCAAATCATAATAAATTTTCTTGTAATGTGATTAAAAAACTATTCCGGTTTATATAAAAATTTATACATGTACAGAATATCGAAAGATTATCGAATATGAACTCGATATTAAAATTAACGATAGAATATTCAATACAGCAAATAATTACAACACTACTCTCGATAAATAATTAATTATAATCTAGCTAATTTCTATATTTTATCACAATTTTTTCACAAAACTTGTATTAACTTTTTTATTACAATCTTTTTTTGAGAGTTGAAACTTTTAACAATATGTATTTTATGTACTTGGCTTAATATAATTTTGAACGAAAAATGAAATCTTTCTAATATACACTATAATGTTATGGGATAGTATATTATTAAAATAAATTCTTTTTACAATTTCAACTACATTTTTTTCTCAAAATACTGACTTGATGAAATATTTGTATAATTAGAATCGTATTGAATATAAAAGAAAGCCTAAGGAATGATTATTTTCTTGGGATAATTTTTTAAATTATATTATTAACGTCAATATTTAATCTTTCTCTCATATACTGATACTGCGAACATTGTAACATGTTTCAAAAAATACATGAATATTTCATTTTACTATGCGTTCTCAAATCTCAGTCTTATCTTCTTGTAAGATATAAATATGTAATATTGAAGATCTTTTTGGGGCATATAAGTCGCAAATTGCAGTACGCAAAAAATCTTCCGCGGTGCATATTTACAGCGAGTAATCGTTCCACACGCTCAGTTTCATTTGCATAATAATTTTCGAGAAGAATTTCCGCTTGTGTTTGCGCAAATTATTCTCGTCTACTACTATTGAATGCTATTAATCATTCAATTCTATCGTTACGGCTGCTTTGAAAGACTCATTATCGGTCATAATAACACCGAGGCAACATTTACGCCGCGCGATGATGCTCATGATAATTACGTTTACGATGAGTCGTTCGAGAATTAATCGTAGCATTTAGTTATCTGTCTCGTATCTGATACATCAAGCCGACATTATACGCCATAATGCGTCGCATGTAAAACACAAGCCGGGCAGCCAGCCAAGCCGACAACACCCAAGGCAGCTCGCGCGCTGGCGCGCCGCGTCCAATCGAGAGTTCACGCTGCGCGCGATACGCACGCACACGCGTGAATTGCAGGTATCGCGGTATATGCAATCTCATCGCATACCACAAAGTTGCTGTATCTCGTCCTCGAATCGGCAAGGATCGGCGCGACGGAGACGAGAGAGTCTGGTGAAATCGCCCGCGCCTCTCCAAACTCTATACTCCCCCCCCTCCCCCCCTCCCCTCCTCTTTTATCTCCCCCTCCTCCTCTCCCTCCTTCTCCCCGTCGTACAATTAGGGTTAATTAGCACGCGTAAAACGCGAGAAATCGCAATTGGAGCAGGCGAGCGTATACGAAGCCGCATCGTAATGACAGTAGCAGCATCACACTCGCTCTCTCTACTCGACTTTTTACAAAATCGCTCGATCTTCGCTGAACGACGTTGCGTCGTTATTTCTTCTGTCCTTCTCTCGCGCAAGCATTGGAATCGGTCTAATTTCGATGAGAGTTTAACTCTCTGAGACTATGTACAGAGTAAGTACAAAAGAATGGACGACTCTCGAGCTTGTACAGTAACGCGATATAAAAAATGCAAACTTTACTCGCTGGTCAGATCGTGTTTTTTTTTTTTGTAGAACACAAATATAAATTATATATACATATATATTCAATGAAATATTCATGTATTTAAAAAAAAGAAAAGTATTTTTTTCGAAATTTATATTTTTGTTGTCGATAAAGAATATAAATGCAATTTTAATTTGCAAGGAATTTTTTATTAGCATTGCAAGTGCCAAGTAATAGTCTACGTTTATAATACTTGAGATCACTTTCATACACCTAAGTGATCGTCAAGAGGTATACGAACTTGTCGAAAGTATGTCGTAGGAGCTATTATATCGAGTCGTCTCGATACGACGTGAAATTCTAAAGCCCCACATCATCATCAGTAACAGTTACTGTCAATTTAAATAATATACCGACAAGATCTTCTCTCGCCCGCGCTCCTTTAACGCTCCTCTTTGTTAAATAACATCTTTCTCTATCGGCATAATTAGCGACGAAAGAAGAAATTGCGGAGGCGCAGCGGCGTTACGTAAGACGCAGATGCAACTCGCGCTCGAATAAGCTTTTAATACCGAGATTAGCGTCTATCGCGATATTATTATATGTTAGACAAACAAATGATGGAGAAAAGATGTCGAAAAAAATAAAAGGTGACACCAAAAGATGTCATTCTATTCTCTATAACCGAAAGTACAAAATGAAAATTTACGTCCATAAGATATTCAGAGGAGATATTCAGATTCGCTTTATATCAGATCATATTATAGTTTTGATATCATTTAATATTTAATATCATTTAATATTTAATATTTTTTTTTATTTATCTCGTGCGATTTAATTAAACAGATGCGGCTCATATTTGCTCCGATAAAAAGAAGTGATGCCTGATAATTTATATCAGTTTTGACATCTTCTTTTTGCAACCGGAAAATCGCAAAGATTTCACGAGAATTTTCCGAGTAATTAAAATCTGAATAATTCGGAAATTGAGGATTAATTTTTCTTTTTCCGCTGCAAAATACGGCTGCCATTATCATCATCGGCTTGTGACTCAGCTGCCGTATCTCGCAACATTGACGAATAATTTATCATCGATTAACGTAAGCGGATAGAGGTGTATCGAGGCAGGAGAGATTTTATTGTGCAAAAGTGTTTACACGCGCGGGATAAATTTTTTTGTTGCGAGAAAGGCGAGAGATTGGCGGGAATGTGTCTTTCAATCGAGAGAATGCAATTATGATCGCGATAAAGATGCATATTTATGTATTCGGCGACGCATCGCGATTATATTGATGCGCAATTAGATACGAACAAATTAATTTTTTAATAGGATCTTATATCGATGATCTTGAGTTCGCGGATGTAGCACGCGTTATCGCGTTTCTGATGTGGCTGATTCGATAAAGAAGAATGTATTTTTCATTTATTTTTTGCACTTAGCGTAAGTGTGTCGCGTCATTGCGGCTCGACGTTTGAATTCCTTGAATCAGATAATATTTGTCATTTTTTGTATAAAATTTATTTATAAAATTTATAGATATTAGTACTTCAAATATTAAATATATAAATAATACAAATATATATTTATATTAATATATTTTATATGTTATTTTGTAATGTGACGAATATTAATTAGAAGGAAAAAAATATAAATATTCTTATTTTTTTTTAATTTTTCAATAATTAGATCATATTTTTATTCTAATAAATTAATGATTAAAATAAATTTAATGAATTGTTAAGTCGACCTCATTTATTTAATGCGATTTCGAAAAATACTCAAGTTTTAGAGACTTGTAGCCATAAAAATTATAATAATTTTAATTATTATATCTATATATATTTACTTCTTTGATGTTATTATTTTTTCATAAAAAGTAATTTTATTTAAAAATGTATATATAATTAATTGAAAATGGAAAAAAAGGAAGAGAAATAATTTTTATCTTATCGATTTATTTTCTAATAAAGGAATTGCGTCTCTCTCAATGTATTTTGTTTTGTTATATACATGTATCTGGCGTGACACTACGCAATGCGCGATATGTTTATTAAATTTGATTTGTTTACAAACGATACTTTTATATGTGACGTCTCAATACAAAGTCTCGTCTCAACGTCTAACATGGAATGCGCGGTAAGAATATAAAAGCTCCAATATTTTGCATTTTTCCAAAATTAATTGTTACTCAACTGTTTAAGCGAAAAAAATAATGGATCTCGTTGTTATTAAAACATTATATGCATATTTTTTATTTTAATCACACAAAATAATTAAATTAAGCTAAATGCCAATCAAAGATCATTTGATCGAACAAGTTTCGATATTCAATATCAAAGTTGATTAATATTCTTGAGCTTATCTCGAAAAATATTATTTTTATCTTGTTTTTTTTCAAAAAGATAAAGATTCTTGCTAACGATAAGGGGATATTATAAAGAGTGATTATCCTGTCAAAAAATTTCTGTTGCTCAAAATTGGCTACGAAGCGACATTTGTTTGTTCTTTTCGTAAAATAGAAACATCAGAAAGAAGTGAATTGAATTCTACATAGCGACATTTTCGGCTCATTAACCTTCTTTCTCTCAATTTCGTTAATACCGGTCGTTTCTCTCGTAATATCGGCCCGTGAATTCCAACGTCGATCCTAAATAAATGTCCACGCAAAGCGCGTGTCTAATCTTCGCCTGAGTTTGTTCGCCAGGCGATTTTCGGGCGCGCTAATTTTAATCGATCTAACATCAACTCTCGAGCTATAAAAATTTTTCTAGCCTTATTATTTGAAAACTGTAATTTAATTATTTAAAAACATGTAATTTTAACGTTAATTTATGCTAAATGCATAAGTAATAAATACAACAAGGAATATTAGAATCTTACCTTAAAAATTTCCGTCCGAAAACTTTTGAAGAAATTTATGCGCGTTCATAAGAGAAAAATCTCACGAAAGACAGAGAGAGAGAGATTTAAAAAAAATTCCCTTTTAGTAAACATAGATTCACAAGTAATTGCAAAGGATTGTGAGAGATACGAGCACGTTCTTTCCGCGCAATTTCGGTCGTCCATCGTTACGCGGGCATTGCTAATTAACGTAACGATAAGAACGAGGTCTGAATTAAACGGAGGCGGCATTGCATGCCGCACTTTTGCGACGTAATTACGCGGCTGCAGTTTATCGGATTACTCGGTTCATGTGGAATTAAACAAATCCACGCTAATTAGCGATTCTCCCGATCGCTTAACTTAGTACCGGGGCCAGATCGTGTGAGAATCCTGCAAGAAAGTAGCACAAATCTAGAGCTTAGACATTTTCGGTTCATTTAATCGCCCGCTATAATTACGCTTACGATCAACATCAAGATATTGTGCGAATGAATAGAACGTTTCATCGCGAAGTTACGTTATCTGGAAGAACATATCTTCTCCTATCTCTTCGTCCAACAATATATATATATATATATATATATATATATATATATATATATATATATATGTATATATCCTCAAGTTACGAAAATTCGAAAGGATTAATAATGATGTTCTCGTGTGCTTTAATTAGATATATGTCGTAAGATCTTTGTTAGATATAAACTCTCTCTTTTTAATAATTAATAGTCTCTAATAACGAAGTGTCAGTGCGCGTCTAAACGTGTATTATCATCGCTATACTTAAATAGTAGAGTATACTTAAATAATATCGATATGTGAAAACTACAAATCTCTTTATATTATTTTGAAATAAATAAATAATTTTATTTAAAGAGAGAAAGAAAGAAAGGGTTACGAGAAAAATCTCTATTTTGAAAAAGTTATCTTTGATGTATATTTAACTTAATCTCTCCAATCTAATCTATTTATTTCTAATCATATCTTTGCTTTTCTCTACTCGGAGAAAATATTATATTAAAAATTTCAATATATAATTTTTGTAATTGTGAAGATTATCTTAACATTATAAAAGAAATCACAATAATATTATGCATGTATTTATATTGTATTTTAGAAAAAGAAATTTTCTCGTGTACACTGAAAGAAAATTAGTTTTTCATGTATATTTTTTCAATACATTTTTATGCTGTTTATTAACGGAATTTAAATTAATACACAATAAAGGGAAACAACTTTTATTCTACTAAAAATGAAATTCTCTCACGAGGCATTACAAATCCAATGAATGGTGAAACGTCCCCGGCAAAATTTTTATAGAAAATCCTAGGTCGCGGTCAAGCCTGATCCTGAAAGTCGCCATCATTGCTTAGGTCGAGGGTAGAGGGGGAAGAGGAGGGCAAGAGGCCTCAGAAAGGTGATCAGGAAGGGAGGAGGTTAGATGGAGCGAGGTGCAAAAGATGAAAAACAGTTTGCCATCAGCATAACCGGTTCCACGTATCTCCGAACTGGTATTGCTTTCTCTCTCTCTCTCTCTCTCTCTCTCTCTCTCTCTCTCTCTCTTTCTCTCTCTCTCTTTTTCTCTTTCTCTTTTTCTCTCTTTCTCTAGATGCTCGATGCGGCGAACGGAATTCCGTCAGGGTCTCTCGCTTTTCTGATGATAGTCGGATACTAGCTACCGGTGATGAGTATCCTTATACAGTTAAGGACGTTATCTCGTCTCCTGCCCTAAATTCCGTTGGCGATTCTATCGCGGTTTATTTTGTCCCTAGATAAATTTGTGAACAAATCTCTCATTTCTACTACATTTCTTCGAAAATAATGATCCCCTGACATTGTAGTCGAAAAATCGTGGCGCCGATTCAATAAGAGTGCACACGAATTTCACATGGAATCTTTAATTAAGATTAATTGATCTATATATATGTATAAAAAATTTACTATAAATCTAAAATAATATAATTTTTGAATTATTTGTAATTTTTCTTTTTATGGTGAAATAATGCAGCAGATAAATACAAGCTTGCGTTGAAGTTTCGAGCGACATTGAAAAAGCTCGCATTAAATCTTATCGGTATTTATACGATAAAGTGAAATAAATATTTTATCGTTCAAATAGATTATATTTTTTTATTAGATATCAAATAAAAATTACTGATACCAGCCAATTCTTTTACACTCCAAACGAAACCTCATTGTTGCAGACTCGGTCGTCAGTTCGAGGAGAACACGGTTAAGCGAGGGGGAGGGGGGGACGGGGTTTCAGCGGTTCCACGTCGTATAGACAAGTAAGTTCCCGGGAGAATCAGCGGGATGACGACGATTCAGAGCTGCGGCGGCAGCTCTTCGAGATGTGCGAGGCGTGCTTTCGTCTTCGTGTTCGCTTGGGGTCTGTTGATGATCGCGGCAGTGCAATTCCGCCACCTGGAAAACAGGGCACTGCGCCAAGATGGCGGTCCCACGGCCGAAGAGAGCGTCGGCGGCAACCTGGCGGAGGTCGATGGCACCGGCGGCGAACGTGGCGCGAGTGGAATTGGCTCGGCGAATCTTGGTTTGTCCCGATACCTTCTGCAGAGATCCTCGCTGGGCGGTGATCTCTCCAATAGTGCCTTGTTAACTACCCTAACGACCCTGAAAAATCGTCTGGAAATATCGACAAGGAGTCCGCTTGAGCTGGAACCGTTGCTAGACAAACGACCTGTCAAGTCCGAGCAACAGCTGATCGAGGAGATCGCCGAGAAGGTACCTAGCCTACCGCTGAGCGATTGGATCAGGAACAGTAAACTGACGAAGCGGGCCAACGATAGCTGCGCGCGATATCCGCAGATCTATGATCTCGAGTTCAACAATTTCTACTGGCAAACGCTACGAACTAGTAATGGCACGTTCCAATTCTTCGGCGCGTTCTACGATAATCGACGGTTATCTAGGATCGGGCCAGCGGTGAGAATTGTCGGTATGATTGATCGTATCGAGCCGACTGTCAAGACGTACTGTCAGCTGTGGTACGAAAATGAGAGCGAACCTAAAATCGTCGAGACCCTCGAATACAAGTATATCTGGTATCCCAAGTGGGGCAATTACAAGCAGGGCATCTATCAACCATATGTGATAGCGTGCAGGGTACCGCCGCAGGCCTCCGGCAGACCGCCGTCATCCGTCTCCGTGGTTGAGAAACGTTGCGACACGGCTACCAATCATCTCCGAGTGATCTATAACAAGCCCGAGCGCAAGAAGGACTTTGCCGTGTGCGTGAAGGGCCTGGACTTTTTGCACGAGGATCTGTCGGTACGGCTAGTCGAGTGGATTGAGCTCATCAGTCTACTGGGTGCCGACAAGATCTATTTCTACGAGCTGCAGGTGCACCCGAACGTGACCAAAGTCCTACAGCACTATCAGCGACTTGGTATGGTACACGTGACTCCGTTGACCCTGCCAGGTGGTCAACCAAATGTGCCGGCCTTTCAGCACATGTACCTAACGAAAAAGACCAATCACAAACGGCAAAACGAGCTGATACCGTACAACGATTGTCTGTACAAGCACATGTACGAGTACGAGTATATCGCGCTGCTGGACGTCGACGAGGTCATCATGCCCGTGAAGGACGCGACCTGGCAGGAACTGATGCGCCGGGTGCTGCCCAAGGCCCTGCACATACGGAACGAGACCCGCGCCTCGTACAACGTAAGGAACGTCTACTTCCTAGACGACCTACTGCACTCTCATGGTTACTTCAAGGACATACCCAAGTAAGTATAAGGTTTCTACTTTCACGCGCGGTTCCGCTGCCCGTGAAGGGAACGCGAAGGCGGATGGCTTGCACGCCAGTTATTTGTGTCAGGGTTCTCTTCTTTCGGCGGATTAAAGATTTGTGAGATCGCGAAGAAAGAATAGAGAAAGTTCACAGTAAATGGGAGTTTGTTTCGAGTAAAAACATGCAATAATTTTTATATAAATACATTTTTATATTATTAAAATAGAAGAGATTAACCGCACACATAAATCTCTTGAGAATCGACGTTCTATTTTTCTTTTCCCAAGTGCTTCAAAATATATATTTATTAATTATTTGACATAAATTAATGAAGGCCATCTTGTTTTTATATCTTTATTGCTTTTTTACGATACGGTTAAAAAAATCAAATTAAAATGTTCGACTTTGTGTTTTACCTCAATATGAATACATTGTGTGGAACTTAATATTTTTTGTTTTGAGAAATATCGATTCACAAAATTGCTAAATATTATTGTTTGATTGGCTTATATTTGTTTTATATAACCTGTTTTATATACCTCGCATATTTCAGTTTTAAAAGGTAAAAAAATATTTTTAAAAATATTTATTTTTATATCGGAAAAATATTATTTTATTTTAAAAGTCGATAAATTTGTATAATTTAATATTTTATATTTAATACAATCTCAATTTTCGCTCGATTAAAAACAAAAACGCGAAACAATATTATAAAAACTGTAATATAATTCGACAAAGATTAGTTTTAAGTACATATTTAACAAATATGTTTAAAATTTCAGCTAGATCTTCGAACAAAATAATATTCCAATTTTCATACTATTTTCTTCTCTACGTTTCTCTTTTTACTCATTTTTTTTTTTTTTGCGATTAATATCGAGTGTTTATCTTTGAAGAAAATTATGCTTTTAAATTTTTATATCGATATTAAAGTCGCTGAAACAATTAACTTTGATAGTTAAAAATTGAAGCTGTCAGAATTTCGCTTCGAGAAAATCAAATTTAAATTTATATGGGAAGAGTCTTTACTGAGTGAAATCTTTTTCTTTTTCCCTACAATTAATCTCGCTATATATCTCCTACAGATATATTTTCTAAGAAATCTCGTAATAGTAAAAGTAAAAGTGATCGAAAGAACTTTTCAACTTGTAACTTTACTGCCGTCAGTCTCGCTACAAGAAAATTAGTTTCGCTACTCCAAATTGATAATTGGATCTTATACGAAGTCGCATCGCTCTTTCTCTTTGATCGTTCTCTATTAGCCTTTCCCAAGGAATATTGAAGTCGACGAAAACCGCGCATCCCTCATACAAGAATCCTCCTCGTAGGTATATGCATATGCTGCAGCACGTGTACCGCTCGAAGAACTTCACCAAACCGAACCAGTACATCAAGTGTTTCCACAATCCGGAAAGGGTGGTCACCTTGCATAATCACTTCCCGCTCGCGTGCCTGGGCGCCGGTTGCACCAGCTACCCCATCGAGACCGAGGACGCGCAGCTGCAGCACTATCGTGCCGATTGCGTGCGATCGTTGAAGAAGACCTGCGTGGAGTACCGGGAGAATAGTGTGATTGATACGACGATATGGCGTTATAGGGACAAACTGATCGACAGGGTCACCGACACGCTGAAGACACTCGGTTTCTTCGGTCCGAGATAGCAATCGGAGATCGATCCCTTCTTCCCTTCTTTCTGTCACCTTGCTGTGAAGTTTTGATCGGTCTCCGTGAAAGGGAGGTCTAGCTCGTGCTGCGCGGAACGGAGGCGAGGAAATTAATCAGAGCGGGAGATAATTGCCGGCGAAGCTTGATCGCGGAGATTTAATCGAGGAGATAATCGAGATCGGTGTAATCGTTAAAGTGGACGCGTTTCTAGTGGCAGCGTGTAATATCGCATCTTGATCGTTCGTATATACGTGTGAGAAGGATCTCTTTTAATAGCGCCAAGAATGTGCATATCTTATATCCGAAGCAACAAGATATGTAAGCCTTACTTAAAAATGTAGAAGATTCGGAACTTGTTGGCTGAAAAATAATACCGCGTTCTCGTGAAGGATAAATGCGAGATTTATGTCGAGATTGAGCTCTTGCTTAGTTATGCATGAGTTTCATCAATACGGTAGTTTTCGGTTATGCCGTTAAACCAACAACGTTATCTCCAGAACTGAATGTAATTCCGGCTCGATTTGTATCGAGCAAGTTTTCGTTCTACGCAACGAGCCGATTACGTTCGCGAGAAAACTGCACGGTATTTTTTTTTTTCTTCTTTTGTGTAAATAATCTCTCTTAAGTCTCCTTCCTATATATGCTCAATATATAATACGAAGTCTGCAATCGATAGCCATAGCGAACAGCTGTAATCAGGGAACGTATACATACGATTGTGCGTACTTTAGATTTGATAATAAAATCAAAGAACGTGGATTTGAAAAATTATACTCTTTTTAATAACAAGTATAAAAAAATGTACAAAAAATATGAAAGATATATAAAAAAATTTGTTTTATTATATATTACGTTACATCAAAATGTAAATGCAATGTATGTTAAAATATATCAATTTGTTGATTCTCCTTTTATCATATTGATGCAAAAATAATATGATAACAAATATATATATATAAATTCTTTTTCTTTTTTAATTTTCGGAAAATATCCTTTTGGGAATAGTTGTTGAAAAGTGTATTGTCATACCGTTCCGATGACTGAAACGCTGTGAGGTATAAACACTCGTATTAATTAAGGCTATTTTTAATAAGTCTTCCGCAGCCGCGAAGCGATCTGTTTTTCGTAGATAGTAATCGGAAACTGTCTGAATTGTATTATTGTACGCGTGAAATAAAAAAAATAAGTATGAATGATACGCTATATTAGGTACAAAAAATAATATAATGGCCGCTGATTATATATACAATATTATGCATGTTTTTACAAAATTTTATTTAACGTGTTTCATTATTTTTAAACATTTTGTCTATCTTTTGATATTTAGCATCTGGACGTGTTGTTTCGTTAAAACGTTCGAAATATTCGTAACGTGTGTACGTTTTAACTAACAATAAATATTTCAAAAAGGGTTGTATATTGATGGATCGCTTCGCGATTTTGGAAAACTTTTTCTTTTTCTTATGGTAAACCTCGATCGTTTTCTGCGCGATGAGAACCGATCGCGTTTTACGACTCAACGCGTAAAGCGTTGCTCGTAAAAGCAAGAGGGCGATTCACGTTGCACCATGAGACATGGATCGATATAAAGGGGACCATTGTAGATAAGAGTCAATAAGAATCATAAGAGAGCTGGCGCGCATGAGACGCGATTGGCCTATACGTGAAAATAAAATCATATCGTACTCTTTGTGAAGCGAATGTGTATTGTACGGCAACGTTTTCGAGCGAAAAGATAGATGAAACAGTGCCTTTCAATTGATATATGTTACGATAATTTAATTATAAACATGAGTCTTGTATGTACTTTTTCGCTCCTACAATATGAAGATTGAACATAATATTATCGTGTAATAATAAAACAATCTCATATACACACAAGCGTTAATGTTGAGCGAAGAAATGGTCGAGCGTGACTGTAATATTGAAATAAAATTAAAGCGAATTGATTGACTTATGTCAAAAAGGGAGAACTTTAAAAATTCTTCAAATTTCGAGAAAGTCAGACTGAATTTTTAGCGTGACTAATACACTGCGCTGTTTTACACGACGAAAATCTCTCACTTGCTGTAATAATTCTTTGTACATATATTTTCGAAATATGAAAGATGATTTAAGATGAATATAAACATGCATTCCTTGTATATCTCTAAACATCCTAAATGATTATACATGGTAAGAAGATCTCTTTCGCATTTCGTATATTATTATAGCAACCTCAACCTCGTTTGTTCCAAGTCTTATTAAAAATTGAGGAATGATCGAGTAATTTCGATAGTTGTAAAAAAATAATATCCGATACCAATCTTGCTTTTTTTATTGTATCGCGTGAAAAAGCGATAATTTTGCGACAATATTGCAAGAAGTGGACAACGTCGGAGTCAATTTAGAAGGTTGTAAAAGAAATCTCTGCTCAAAATTGGCTGAGAAATTCATAATTTTCGAGACACTATATATAGATCAGTTTCGCGTGGAATCGTAATTTGTATCGCAACGTCAATAACGGGTATAGTTTTGGAACGTGATCTCGACACGATCGGTATTAGTATTATTCTGGGACGCTTGTTGACTTATCGGGTGTTATCAATGCGTGATGAGTCGACACGACACTCGACATGCGTCAAAATAATCGATGGCGATTGCAATATGAGCGCCTGTCAACCGGACAGTGTATCTTTCTCGATGACATATGCCATACGTCATCGAGAAAGAAAGAGACCTGAAAACACTCTATTTTGACAGTTTTACATTGATCAATAGATCGTTTACTTTATTCACTTAAAAATTTTCAGGAACGATTCTCGACGCACAGTATTATGATTCTGTGAAAATAAGATTCACGTAAGTCAATTTTTGAAATAAAAAAACAGCTGATCGGTAGCATCTTGAACACAAATTAAGAGAATTTTACATAAGTTATCAAACAATACGATTTTCTAGATTAATTTTAATTCTAGTCGCAATATTTATTCATTTATTATTTATTCTTTCATAATATTTTTGTTTTTTTATATTTATATTAAATTGAAAAAATATTTTTGAAAAGCTATTATCTCTCTATTGAGAATAATATTATTATCTTTATAAATTTTTATTTACATTTTGCGCTCCTTACAAGGCAGTCTGTTGAAATTCCTTTGCCGACTGATAATATTGCAGCAGCTAATCTCTTTTCTCTAATAAAATTGTAGACACCGATAAGCCAGGTGGCTGGAGATAACCAATCGACGAGTAACCTTTCGAAGGTATTGCCGGTCGATCTCTCGTTATTTTTCTATTACAAACAGGAAATTTAATTTAAAATTTTCACATGTTATAAATCGAACTCCAATATTTTTTTTTTGTTTCAAAAAAGCATCACAATTCATGAAAATATATCCGCGAGAACTTTCATTATTTTTCGCTCTCGAAGCTACGTCGATCTTGAGACAGAAAAATTGTCGCTTTCGATTTTTCCACGATTATTTTCGATTTTCGATGATTCACGCAAATCTCATCGATATATTCTATGCCCTTCTCTCTGTAAATATAACCGTTACTAAAAATAAAAGCCTCCCGTTACCGGCTTCGCGTTCGCGACGTGCCGTTCTATCCATGTCGCCACGGGCGAATTTACATGATCGATGACCTCATGTTTATTCATGTTAACCTCCGTAACGGTCCAATTAATACACGCCCCACCGCGATAATTACTGGACGTATACTTGCGCCGGCGATCATCTTTATGAGAACGATATCGCATTATTCGTCACCGTCCAGATTCTCATCCAGGCATCGTATTTTTATCCGCGTTTCTTGCGAACACAGTTCATGTCAAGATGAATAAACACACAAATTTAATTTTTACAAATTTGTTGTCATATTTAAATACAACTCCATAAAAAAAAAATCTTATTAAAATCAATACAATTTTTCATATAAAAAAAAAATGCTTACTTAATTTTACTATCAAATTTTTCGCATTTTATATAACTCTTTCAACTTTATTATATCAAAATATTAGATTTTTTAATAATAAAATTTAAAAAAAAGTGATCTTGCTAATAGCATTTTCTCTTAATATTTTTGAAAGTTTTGCATTTGTTCTGATTTGTCTCCCCAATTACAATTATAATAATAAGCAAACAAATACGCTTTTATGGAAATTTATTAATATTATGGAAATTTATTTAATAAAGCATCGCCCAATTATATCACGCAAAATACTTGCAAATATATTTTCGAAAAATTAGAAGAATATTTGTGAGAGTTGAATTATTAAATTGATGATAAATTCTTGAATCATAATTTCATTGAAAAGAGAGTTTATCTTAATAGAAGTATATTATATGATAAGTTCTTGAAAGGACTAATAGTGCTGCTTCCTTCTGAGTGCTTTCTCTTCGCAAAATTAATTCATATATAGCGCACCGATGCAATGTAATCCCGTTTGTGCGAGGAGTCATGACTTTTGAAAATAGTCCGTCGCATCTTGGTACTTATTCACTACCGAGTAAAGCTCATTGCATACAAATTTACGTTTAAGAACGTAAGCGCAAATAACGTGTACGAGCATCTCGTCGAATGAAAGACGCGTATGAGTAAAAAACGTTCTTGTACCAATTATGGAGTGTACGTACAATATCCTAGCTTCGAAAATAAATGAGCTTTGAATTCCGAAGACCTTAATAATCCGAACAAAATAGAAAGAAAAGTGAAAAAAAAGGATGACTCTTATCTGCGGTCCTTTGTAATATCCGGGTCTTTTGTATGAAATAAAATGAAAAGAGAAACTAAGGTGCTGTAAAATTGACTTACTTGCTGTTCAACTCTTGAATCTTTGCGCGATAATCATGAAAGTATCGACGCCGGGAGCACAAATCTCTACGGAGAAGTTGTTTTCTTCTCTCTTTCTCTCTCTCTCTCTCTCTCTCTCTCTCTCTCTTTCCATCCTCCCTTCCCATTTTCCGAACGAAATTTCGACGCTGGGATAAATTTGGAACAACCTGCCTTGCGGATGTAATGCGTTTCTGTCTTAGTTTCGCGTCGAGGAACATGCGAGAATCACGCCTGTGTCGTTACGACGAGTTTCGGAAGTCGCATGCGGGTGTTCGCGAAATTTACGCGGTGTTAGAAGATTCCTCGGGATCGTCCGAGGATACGAACGACGTTTAGGAAGCGATCGAGAGAGAAGTAAATCTCTCTCGACCTTACGTTGGTTTGAGATTAAACCGCACGGCTGGCTTTAAACACGTGTGCCACTTTAA
The DNA here is from genome assembly GCF_021464435.1 of Cataglyphis hispanica. Lineage (NCBI taxonomy): Eukaryota > Metazoa > Arthropoda > Insecta > Hymenoptera > Formicidae > Cataglyphis > Cataglyphis hispanica. The sequence continues at coordinate 6,888,870 of NC_065963.1, forward strand.
ATAACCGTTCGTGTGAGCGTTTGGTATTTTTATAATTAATATATAGGACGATTATTAATGTGAGCTCTTGATTCCTAGGTTTTCTTTTTTTTTTATTCTTATATTTCGGCATCGATATTTGTCTAACAAGCATACCGAGTTTCAATAATTAAAATAATTACGAGCATTAAAATCGGGACAGATATGTGTAACAAAATTGTATCTTATTTTGAATTAATTAATCTTTTAATAGTGGAAAATTTAATATAAAATTTATATTTAAAATAAATTAATTTAAAGAAGGAAGTTTCTTAATCCGAGATGTTCGATTATTTTGAAAAATTCTCCAGTTTCGCATGTCACTTTTTATTAAAAAACAAAAGTCAAAAGTTTTGAGATATATGACATATTTTTGAAAGAAAACAAATTATTTTTCTTGATATAATACATTGTAAATACTTTTTTTGCACAAACACAATATTATTAAAATATTACGTAGTGTTGTAGAAAAATTTTCTAATGAATGAAAAAATTCTATTTCCGTATCTTCCAGTCAACTCCAGATTATAATTTGCGATCGTGATTTGTGCGTAATGAATTTGCCAATAAAGCGAGCAAACATTAACGATAACAATGACAACGCGCGTCATTCGGTATATACGGTGCGACACAAAGAGGCACTCAATATCGATTGTTTCACGCCCGTCGATGAGACCGAAGGAAATGGATAAACATCGAAGAAAGCGTATCGCATGAAATCGAATTCGTCTCTCCGAGACGGAGACAAGCGACTCGAATGAATACGAGAACCAGATTGCTCGATCAGCGTCACTCGTGATTTCGTGACAAAAGATCGCGTCTTGTTAACGGAGAACGATTTATCTGTGAAAAACGCTTTGTTTATAAAAGCGCGACAATAATGCCGAATATAATTTTTCATTAACAATATGCAGATCCGTCAATAAATAATCGTTTATCAGTGCTTCTCATAACAATACGATTAATATGAGTCTTGTAATATAATCTTTTTTATATATTTTTCCTCCGTTATTGATTTTCAATAAAAAGTTTTCCGTGAAAATTTAAATCTTAATTCTTTCGATATACAATGCAAAAACTCAATATTTTACGATAACACATATTTTGTGTCTCAAAGTTCGCTGAACGCCATCAATATTGTATTTGCGTAAAATCGCTCTAACGATTATGAAAAAGCGAGACATGAGAGACATGTCGATTTTTTCGAGCAAATTCAATTTCTACTTCTCTCGATACATAAAATATGTTAGCCAAAAAAAAAAATCTCACGGAAACTTTGATATTGAATATTTACTCTAAAAAATATACGTACGTGATCAAAGTAATATTTTTTCATTTAATTGTTTGTAACATATCAGCTGATATTGCAGTTGTAACACGTGCGCGGTTATTTATTTACGGTATAGCTGTTTGATATTACACTCACGAACCCAGGAATTTCAGCGAGAGCTGGAAAAATTATTTAACATACTTCTCAATATTTTATAGAAGTAGAATTCTGTTTACCAGAGAAAGAAGGAGAGAAATTTTTATTTCCTCAGATTTATAAATAATTTTCTCACGATTATTTTTACGTAAATAGAACAGGCTATTCCAAGTTTCTTGATGATATAAATCCTTTCAAGAATTTCCGATTCTCTTTGTTGTAAAAAAATTCATATTGCTTGAAAAAAAAGTTTTTAATCAGAATATATGCAGTGGATCTGACAAACCTAATGTCAGTATATCCGTCGTGCGGGATCAGAAGAAATCTAATTATCGAGCAATCGAAGCTACGAGGGTGACGAGCTCGCTATGTAAATGGGGAATCTAATGAGAGAGTACCCGCGATATTCTAAAGGGATAGAGTAGAAAATGCCGCGTGCGCGAACGGAGGTGCTCGACCCGATGATGGAGATAGAGACACCGTCGCGCTGCATCAGATTTCTACGCTTGTTGTGGAAATTCAGCAGATGCGTCTTCTCCCACGTGACGCTCATCTCCTTGGTAGTTGCTTATTGTGTGATCGGCGCGTACGCCTTCGAGGCACTGGAGGCGAATCACGAAAAGGAGGTAAATTGCGAGTGCATTAGCGAATTTTGTAAGGTGTTTCCTTTCAGTATATATTCGATCTAATTTCTCAAGAAAAATTGATATGTTGATCAGCTATTTATTAAATTTATCCCCCGTTCTAAGATATATTAGCTGAGATCAGTGTTTTCAATGACAATAGATATTTTTACTTGTTACAAATGTATTTTTAAATCCTTAATATATCTTAGAACGGGGGATAAATTTATCTACGTATTTAAAAATTAATTACTTTATTGATCGGCTATATTTTTGCAGAGATTTCTTATTTTCTCACACTTATAATTAATTTTGTTAATTTTCATTATATTACTTTTAACTATTATCTTGATTAGACAGTGTAATTCAGTGGACTAAATTGGGATGTAATAAATGAATTTCACGTCACGTAATTCCGACGCGGATCGAGAGTAAGTTTGCCGGGACAGAAATTAATTCGACAACGGGGGAGCAAAAAGGGACTACTACAGACAAATAGTCTGCCCCGAATCGAATATTCCGCACTCGTATCGATGAATTATTGACTGTCGTCGTCGTCGTGCGCCGAGCATCGCAACGCCAAGAGTAAAATGCACCCTCGTTCTTCACGACGCGTTTGCTCTTTGCAGGTGAAGAAGAGCATCAAGAGCATACGTGGAAACGTTTCGGAAAAGCTATGGGAAATCACGAAGAATTTCGACGTGTTGGCTCGCGAAAATTGGACGAAGAAGGCGTTGGAAGAGCTCACGGTAACCTTTCCTTCCCCTTCCCCCCCTCATTGAATGCTTTAGACATCTATTTTCAGCTTCCGTGGACAAAATATTATTTCTTTGTATATCGAATGCGATTTATCAGAAGATTGTTTGTTCACGAACAATGCGCGTTTGTCCGTAGCGCTTCGAGGAGAGTCTCTTTAAGAAAATGAAGATGGAGGGATGGGATGGCAGTGAGGAAGAGGGTAATATACAATGGACATTCGCCGGCGCTCTCTTCTATTCCATCATCGTAATCACGACAATTGGTGAGTCAATATTCAAAATCATTCAATTCTAATAGGATATAAAAAAATATCAGCAAACACAAATATTAAAATAATTTATTTATTTTATTTTTTTTTTTTTTAATTAAGAAACCTTGTGTCATTCACATTGATATTAGCATCGTCGATTAAAGAGAGTCTACTCCAAAGTGTTTTCAAAGGAGTAACAATGTGCATTTTATTAATTCGGAAGCGGCGCGTTACTAATGTTTGCAATTCACAATAAATTACGCAAATACAATTATATTCAAGTTAATTATCCGCGCGAAAGATTCGATTTGCATCTTTATCTAATTATACAATCGTTGGACGTAAAGCGAGGAAGACATATATATCTGTCGCATCTTTGGCATCTCCATCGGGAGTGAAGATAAATGAAAACGATCGACAATATTATTTGCAATCATCGCTTCTTGATTTCCTCGTCCGTCTTTGGCTTCTCGTTCGCTTCCTGCGTTTGATTCTTGCCCAACGACCGCCCGTAGATCGCATAATCGTCAGATTCGCCGTCGTAGCCATACGGCCGTAATGCTTCGAACTCATTACGATGACCATAAGTGTCGCCGTAGGGCCCCGGATAATAATCACCGGAAGACGGATGCTGGTAGCCGCTACCGTACGGTCTTCGATTGCCGTAATAATTCGACGTCGGCGCGAAACCGTTCGGTCCGTACTTGTGCGGCGCACCCTGGGAATTAATTATTACTTAGCGGACAATTATGGGAAGAGAGAGAGAGAGAGAGAGAGAGAGAGAAGATTCCCTATCGCAGGAGAATTCCCGCAATTACAACGCAAAGAGAGTTCAATTGGGAATCCTCTATAAAGCGATACTAAATTGTACGAACAAATAGTTTTTGCGCGCTCAACGTATACTTCTTTTTTTTTTTTAAATTTATTTAAGATCGATTAAAAAAAGAATTAAAATTCAAATATATACAGGATGGGTCATTTAACTTTACAATCTAAATTTTCTTTGTGCAGTTATGTATGTACATATATATATATATATATAAAACAGATTTCTCTATATGCATTTTTATAATAACTCTACATTATCTCTATCTTTTAAGAAGAATTGTATTTTTTTTTTTTATGAAAGTCTATTCTTTTCATCAATCGATAAAAACATTAATATATATAATATTATTAATCTTAGGTCATAAAGTGCCCCATCTTGCATATGCGCTAAATGTATGGGAAAAAAACGTAAATATGAAAATGGATTTAAATTTTCCTTTACGGGATAATATGGATAATTTTGTCCTCCCAACAGTCCTGGGAATCTTTTGCTGTTGAAGCAACAGTACTTTTTGTCCCTTGAGCAGTGGCCCTGAAACAAGATAGCGGGCAAAAGATTTGATCAAGTTGTGCACTTTCTCTCTTTACCCGAGTCTGTTGCTGATCGAACTTACGAATTTCAAGCCGGGCGACGGGCAGTTGAAACTGTATCTGCACTTGCAAGTATCGAACTCGCGATAGCGGGGATCATCTCTGATCCAGGGCGGCACCGAATCTATGATACCACCGGGTCTGTCTGGATTATAACGGGGCGGTCTGAAATATCAACGATAAACGTCCCCTGATATTCTCTCACGTCGGCAAATTAATGGCAATAATATTTCGATTCAACACATTTTCGAAAAAATATAAATTTCTAATTAGAATCACGAGATGTCGATTATTCTCATTGACGAATGAAATTTAATTGAATTACGATGGAGAAAAAAATTATTCAGCTCATAAGTTTCGTAATAGATGAAACGCGTGAAATTATCCACAATGCAGTTGATGAAAAATCCACCGCCGTTTTCCCCTTTGGGAATGAGCCGTCTCTCGTGAAATATCGTTACGGGCCTCGCACACAATTAAATGCGCGGGATATTTATAAATTAAACGCGATTGCCTTGGTCGCATGTGGAAAAGAGGCGAGACACCTATATATTGTAATCGGATCATTGGAAATTTAATATAGAGAAAGCCGGAGGAGGATAGGGGAGAGGAGGCACCGGTCGGATCGGGAAATTCCACTTTTCCGAGATTATTGAATCTGTTTGGAAAAGTGCGATTTAGCATGGGCTCTCGCGACTCGCGGATTTTTCAACGATCTCGGTATTTTCGAAAAGCCGATTAATCGAACTAATTAATGATCGCGCGAAATAAACGTGAAATGTTCGGAGAGCTGAAATGCACGATGAGCTGGAGAGAAATCACAAATACCTGCCAATTATTCCGGTTGGTCCACCGGGGCCCACGAGAATGCCGTTGTTACCCTGGTATGATGGTATGAGAGGTCCGCCGTTGGGACCGTAAGGTCCCGGATTTTGAGGCCTAAAGCCATTGTTATTGAAAGCTTCCAGATTTTCAGAAGGCTCGTACACTTGATACCTGAAAGTTATTCGCGTAAGTAGCAAATCGATATCTGTCAAGTGATGATAATCCCCCATTATATTCCTCTCTTCTTCATTTGAATGTAATAAGAATATAATCATACTTTATAAATATAATTACAATAAAACAAATTAGATAAAGAATATAAAAATACATGGATACATTAATTTTTGACAAATCGTAAAATCGACAGCTCACCTGCTCTCGGCGGATCGGCTCGTTTTCGGTTTATCATCATCCCAGGTCCAAGATTCGTCTTTCTCGGCAATCACCGTCGCCACCGCGACGACGAGAATTAGATGAAGAACTTGCATCTTTATTCTCGGAAAAGAATTTAATATCGTACAATGTTTGACGTCTCAATGTTCGCGTATTTCCCGAAAAGTAAGTCCCGCAAGTATCGTCCGCACGCATAAGATTCGTAGCAAACTAAACGAGAGTGAAAGTGAGTCGCGCGCCTTTATATATGCATCGCCGTAACAAGGTGAACGTACCGCTACACTTCGAGGTCTTTTCAAACGATAATCATCCGCGATCGATCTAAGATGATATTTACCTTTGTTTCCACACAAATCCGAAAAATCCGGTGCGGCACTAGCTTGCTGATTAAAATCATTAGCGCGTATATTTATTCACAAAAAAGTTTTTCTTTATATAAAATTTAAAAGTATGAAATCAAATAAAGTCTAGGATATTAAAAATATTTAACGATTTGAAATATATAAAATAAGCAAATAAAATTTTATTCAGTTGCTCTCAAAAACTCAAAGAAGAAATAAGTTAGAAATTTAAAGACGAGAGAGCGCGTTTCAGTTCTCAGATCATATAAATCCACGTGTGTGAGAAAGGCAACAAGAACATTTGCTGCTGTAATAATTACGAAATAAATGTTGGATAACGCTTATCTCGTTTACATTGCGTTCGCAAGATCGAGATTACATTGAAATTTACTAACACGTTACGTTATTATGCGGTATGTTATTATGCGCGTGTGTGTGAGTGAATCCGGTCGGATATTTTTGGTTCCGCTCCTTCGAGCGCGCCCGTCCTTCGACCTGGGAAAACCCGCTTCTTCGACGAGGTAGGGAAGGAAGCCGCACACTTCGACCTCCTTCTCTTAAAGCAAAATCAAGACGCATGGCGTAATGTTAATTCCAGCGCTCGACATCGAAATTACCTTCCGTTAGGGATTTTCAGCCTTCACTCTTGAAAAATACATCCTCTTCATTAAGCGACATTTGCCTGCCAATCTTCTTAGCGGCGAATCCGCGTCATATGTCATACGCACGTGCGGAGACCGCGTATGCGTCAGGAAAATATCGATCCGCGTTGCCTTAGAATTGCGAAACGTTATTTTTTGTTTCAAAGAAAACTAAGATAATTTACTAGGACGATATTCTCTATTTTAGTCGTCGTTTGATTTAAAATAGATCAGGTGATCGATAAATGATGAATGATGAATGAGAAAGAGAGATATTTTTGTGACAAAAATTCCCGGAAAATATCATGACTTTTTGTCGGTTAGCAAAGTGATGTAGATGCGCATCCGTATTTTTAACGAAGGGACAAACGTGTCAGGACACAAAAGCGCTTTTTATAATCCGGTTCTGCTTTGAAATTTATTTCTTCATGACATCTTTTCATTACGGGATTAAACGCGAGATTAAACGGAGGATTTAAGCGCGCGCAACGGAATTTCTTTTTTTCTGATTCCTCTGGCGAATAAAACAGCAACGGCATTTTCGCAGTGTTTCGAATGCTCGCGCAAGAGTAACGAACTGTCGCGGGTACTTTGTGAATTAAAATCGAATAAAATGATACTTTTGGGAATTTGATAAAAAAATTTTCAATTTGATTGAAATGACCTCTCTTTCCGAGCGATCGCGCCGTTTTTCTCGGTCGGAACATGATCATTACGTGTTGCAGTACACGCTATGCGACATAGATATCTAATTATGATACTCCCAGACATTTAAATTGCAAAAATTGCCACAAATTTGCTATGTAGACAGATTAAACCCGATCTTAAGAATGTTCTGGATGTACAATAGTAGCAAAAAATTGTCAAACTTAAAAAGAAAACATGTTTCTTACGTTTATACTGTTTAAAAAATTAAAGAAATAAATTCGGGTTATGAAAAAAATTTAAGTATCACAAAATAATATGGATTTTGACGTCTTCGTAAAAAAAATAGTTGTAATTAATATTTTTCCTAATTTGTGGCAAAAATTTTTCATTTGAATATCCTCTGAAATCAACTGCAAAAGACAAATGAGAAATTGTGGAAAAACGAGTAATTTGCAGAAAGAGAAAAAGAGACAAATAATATTTTTCTACAATTTTTAGTAAATAACTTTTAAACGAAATAGTGGATCTAAATCAAGTTTTGCACAAATATTGATTAGAATTTCTTTAATACAAGTGAAAATTTTTATTTCACTGGTAATATTTTTTTCTTTGTCAAATTTGTCAATAAGTGCTACAATAGGTGATTTTTCATAAGAATCAATAGTAACTTTAAATTTAAATAACTTCCAAACCGTTAAGAGAATTGTGCTTAGTTTTCGTACAAATATTCAAAAGAAATAGTAGAATAATCTATGAAATTTTAATGCTTTTGTTAATATTTCGATATATGTCACATACATCCTTAAGAAATATAAGGATAAAAAAAGAGAAAAATATCAATAATAATATGTAGTAAAAAAAAGTGAGATTGCCAAGAGCGATTTTCCAACCACAATTCGTTTTTCTTTCCTTTCATCGAGATTGCCTTAAAGTGAACGCGAAGAAAATCGAATCAAACATCGTAATCTTTTCGGCGCGAATTGATGAAATCGGATCTTCTGCTACTTTGAAACTTGTGGCGGAGGTCCTCGAGAATTCATTTTGTGAATCGAAAGAAGAAACTTCAAGCCATCGTCGCGCTTTTCAACTAATTTCCTGGCACGTGACCTTTTTCACAAGCAATTTCCCGCCGCAGTAAATACGATCAAAGAGGAGGGCGGCGAACACTTTGTGACGTTTCGTCGCGACTTTTGTTTCCATTATTGTTTTATATAACACTCTTGCTAAAAAATAACGATAATTTAAACGATTAGATTTAATATTTTATTTTTTTACAAATATAGATCTTGTCACTATCTTTTCATATTTTATCTTCAAGTGTTTTGTGATTTTATCTTTCATATAATTTTTAATTGAAAATTTAACAAATAATTATACGATTATATTTTTATTGCGTTACTTTTGAATCGAAGAAAGGTAAAAATAATTTCTTATTATTATAATATTTATAATAATTATAATAATTATTTGATTATTAAAAAAAAGAAAATAAGGATTGCATCGAAGCCCCAGTTAAAATTTTTAATGACGTTTCTCTCACGTCAGTTATAGTATAATATTCGTCTTAACGAAGGAAATTTTTAATCTCTCTTCGATATTAAATATCTTGGCGATAAAGCCTGTAATGAAAATCTCGCTACGGCAAACTCTATATAAAATTAATTATAGAATAAAGTTTTATTGTAATAATAATTTATCTTTCAAGCGTAATTTCTGTTTAGTTTCTTCGTGGCTCAGATTTTTCGAACTAACAGTTCCGCATAGAAAAAAATCATCGTCTTTCTCAGTTTTGCAAATTAAAATTTTAACCGCACCAATCTTTTAATATCTTTATGTAATTCAATACTAAAGCGTACATTATTATAAAAACGGCGATATGTCGAAATAGGAAATTGATATTATAAATGTTTAGGGTGTCTCAATCGACTTTTTCGCAATCGCCAGGTCACTTCCGGCTTATAATTGAGTAAAAAATTAGCTCCAGCAATTTTAGATCATCGAAGAAAGAAATCGAGATCGAAATTTCTCGCAGTTGACCCGGCTGTAGCCGCGATCGAACGCGCTTATCCTTCGACGAAAATTCATTTCTTCGACAGGCAGTCGCGATTGCAACTCTCTCTCTTTCTCTCTCTCTCTCTCTCTCTCTCTCTCCCTATATTTTCTCCCTTTTCAAATAATTTCCTGCCATCGACTGCGCGACCTACTTCTCATCTCTCTCCCGTTTCTCTCTTTTTCTTTCTCCCTCAACTTCTATTCCTCGTCAGAATAAAAGCGTTACACCATTCAGTGGATAGAAAGAGAAAGAGAGAGAGAGAGAGAGAGAGAGAGAAAGAAAGAGAGAAAAAGAAAAATGAAAAATAAAGGCGAGATCCTGCAACGCGAATGGATCGCGCTATGCCTTTTCGACATTTCGGGATCCTCGGGAAAATTCATGTATGTATTCGCTATGAGGAAACGGGGGTTTTTGCCTCGCATCCTCCCCCTTACCCCCTCGCTTCGCCGTTCTGGACTACATACGGTTGCATAATGCATTGATGCTATGCTGCGCCGGAAATTTATATCGTATGTGGGGGAGATCTTTCTTCTGCCGGCAGTTTCGGGAAAGCGGAGAGGAAAACGTCTATCATAAACACCGGCGTCGCTTACACTGGCGCGAGGGAAAATCTCGAGTAACGCGAGTAAACATCTAAAATGCTTATCGTAATCGCGTCTCGTAGCAAGGAACACGCACGCGTTGCTGTTTTCTCGCGAAAATCCTTTTATCGCGAGAAAGTCAGAGAACGATCGATCTAAGCTAAAGGACGTTTCGCGAATTGTCGTCGTTTCGATGTAATAAATGGCTTCTTTTCGGGGCGAATTTATGAAATTGGATCGTCGTCCTCACATTTCCCGAATCCGCCTCTCGAATACGCGGATAAATCCGTCCTTTCGATAAAGCGGAAAGGGACTTGTTATGGGCGCGCTTTGACTAGACTTCTCGCGACACTCAACCTCCTCCAACGGAGGAATATTCGCGATATAAAAAAGAGGATTGAATTTATCCCGTTACATTCTTGAAATGGCACGTTCTCCGGATATCCTGTAAGGAAGAGGCTGTATATATATATATATATATATATATATATATATATATATACTATATATATATTATATGATATAGTGAAATGAGAAAAAAAAATATTTGACTGACCGCGAATAACAGCTTCGAGATTTGCGCTAGATGAACCGTTCGAATAATTCGAGATCGAAAAAAAGCGGATAACAACGGTTCCCCTATCTTGAAAATAATTTATTATCGTAACTTATTCCTTCATATTCTATTATTTTACATATAAAAAATTCGTGTCTTAAATATGAAAAAATATGCAATATTTTTCTACATAACTTTCCCCAATGATTTAATACTAACAGTTTATCAAGAAATTATTTTATAAAATCTTTCTTTTTTATTTACTTGATATCATCCGAAATATTATATACTATTATATTTGAAAAATTATGTGTATATAATTTTCTTTAAAAATTTATCGTTCTTGTATCAATCATGAGGAAAAAGTGGATTGCTTCTGATAATTTTTCGGGGAACAGAGCTGCAAAAAAAGGGAAAGATAATATATGACAGAAGACACAGAATAACGTCGGCAAATAACGGAAATCTTATGTAACGGTGGGATGGTCCCGCGTATTATGGAATAAGGAATCCTGGCGACCTTGACCCAGACTCGTAGACGAAATTACGAGACTGCGCGAGGCTTGGAAGAGATCTTAGAGATTCAAGGCCGAGGCAAGGTTAAAGATCTGAAAGACCTCGATTTCTTCCAATTCAAGATTTTAGAGTGATTTATAAAATTCCGATCATTTAATTCGATCGCGAAGCGATCATTGGGCGACACTCGATTATTTTTGGCGAAATTGCATTTTACTATAGCCTTTATCGTGCGAATCTTTCATCGCATGGTACAATAATTTTCTATTTTTCGAAAACGAGAAATTTCTCTCCATTTTTTCGTTCTCTATTACAGGATACGGTCACATTGCGCCGAAAACGAAAAATGGAAAAGTGGTAACTATTTTCTACGCCATTCTTGGCATTCCGCTCATGTTGCTCTGCCTGTCGAATATCGGAGACGTGATGGCGTCCAGTTTTAGGTAATAACAGACAATGTTTAATCACATCTAATACGGGTCACGTATCTGGAAAATGGAAAATTTGTAAAAATTTCGTTTCGTCTGTTATATCGCATACATGGAATGTTTAGTAGTTTTTTATCGCTGCTGAAAAATAATTTTCTTTCATCTTTTTCATTCGTGATATTTTTTTAGATTTTTATATTGGAAAGTGTGTTGCTACGTGTGCACAAAACCGCCGAAAAAACGACGAGGGCGTAACACCTTTGTCAGATCGTACTCCGTTCGTCAACCAGGGTAATATAAATATAATGAGATCTATATAACAGTAAAAAATATTAAAAAATTACATGACAAAGAACTCTATATAAGTTTTTAAATTATATAAAAATGTTACATTGATGTGTCAGATAAGATTTGCATATTGTTAATTAATGATGTATTATAATTATATCATATGGAAACGTCATTCCTTAAGCACACATATCTTACTCTTAAATCAAGAAATTAAATTAAATGAGTTTTGGAAGATTTGAAAATCTATTGTGCTATTGTATACAATTGTTACATTTATTTTACAAGGCGATATGGATCAAGCAAAGGCCCGTTTCGCCGATCCATCAGAGTGAGTCAACGATCAGCTGATTCGGCCTTGGGTCTTTCCGAGAGTATGACGAAGTCCTCATACTCCGACACCGATTGCAGGTAAGATTATTCTCGGATTTATAATTCAATCTCTTGATTAGTCGAGAAATCAGTCGAGGACTTTTATCGTTTAAGGAGAATTGAATATATGACGAATGAACATTATTTCTATAATTAATTGTTTAATTAAATCACACGATTTTTATGTATAGCTAGGAATATAATTTAATATGAATAAAATAAATATCTTTTAAAAGCTTTATTTTTATATATCCATTTTTCTCTTTCTTTTTCTTATAATAGTATAAATAAAAAAATTAATTTATACTTTACGTTTGCGTATAATATTAGTTTCAATATGATAAAGTTTTAATTGATAATTAATAGAATTATTTAAAGAAACACTAGTCTTTTGAAAACTGGAAGAAAGAACAATACGTATAAAAATTTGTAAAAAAATTTACTTTTATATTAATAATTTTATTTTTGTATAAATGGCAGTTCTTCTGATTTCTCTAATCATATTATGGCAAACAATGCTATTCTCTTATTAAATATAATTTTAAACTTAGTTTAGACATAATAGATAATAAATACAGACATAATAAACTTATTAATATTAAATAATAAATGATTAAAATATATAAATAAACAATAGATATATGCAGCGACGATTCGAAGGAACCGAGTCGAAGGTGTCAAGCTCTTACGTATCTTCGACGAATCATCCGATGGAAACTAAGGCCGCGACTATGCCACGTTATTCGGATCTTCAGGTGGCCACTCCAAAAAGTGTAAGAGGTACTCTCCTTTAATACCAATACTAATATACCAATTACTTATTTTATATCGTCAATTAATAGCGTTGGCTGTAAATTAATTAAAAAAATTAACAGATAAAAAATTATGCGACACTAGTATTGGGACATTTTATTTTTAATTATCCGCGCAAATAGGTGTCATCTCTGAATTCATTTCGCGAACAGATAATTGTTGTCGGATGTGCAAAATATGTATAAAGGTACTAATAGATTGTGAGAATAATTATTATTAATATATAATTATATATAAATATATATAATGATATGCATATATTTATTATACATATTAAAAATGCAGATTGCCATTTATCTTGTTGTTTATATGATAAAAAATTAATGAACGATATACGCACACAGGATTGTCACACACGAAAGACAAAAACGCTCACATCGCTGCACATCGGCTCGCATCCCCTTCTCTTTGTTTCCACAAAATATTTGCTTGATATTAATTAATTAATTTAAGCGCATCGATCGCGCCGCATCGCGCTTGTTATCGACTCATCGATTAATTAAACTGTCGGTCGATTTGTTTGTTATACTTTCATTATCGCGTACAGCCAGCCCCAGGATAACGACGCAATCGTTAGACAGAAAATTGTTAATGAATCCGAACGAAGCTGATCGCTCGCCGGTTTTGTGCAACAAATATGCGTTGGACGATCTGGAGGACGAGATGCTGAGATGGCAGCGGCCGCCTCAAACTAAAGGTAAGCGTCAGCGAATTTTTGTTGTCCGATTTATACGAATGATTCTATTTTTGCAAAACTTTTGCACACACCTTTTGCATATTTTTGTTTAGATAATTATTTAAATATATATTATTAGTTGAAGATCCAGATAGATGTTCGCCGCTGTTGGATAGACAATCGCTCCTAAAGCGCACAAAAAAAAATTAAACAAAACCGATGTTATTATTATAGTTGAGAACTCGGAGAGGCCGCGGAGTATTGGAACGACCGAGGAACCGGATAGTGTCGAAAAGCAAACTTCCTTCAATCCCAGATCCTTGCCGAGGAGATGCCTCTCCGTGGAAGGCGCCACGACGAATCACAGAACGAGTTTGACGTCGGGACTACGACCGCCTTCCGTCTATTTGGAAATGGAACATATGAGAAGATCGCAATCCGTCAAGAGTACTAGACGCAGCAGAAGCAATTATTCCGTTGGTGAGCGACTCCGCTGATGAAAGCCGGTCGGCTGAATCGCGATTTTAAATCCAAACTCGTAATTCATGATTTTATAGCTATCGAGAATATCTCTCTTATATTTCCAAGTTATTTAAAGCACCTAGATTGCAATTAGATCAAATGGCAAATCGATACAATGCTCACTTGCTGTTCATAATAAATGATCATCCCCAGCGCGCTCTTTTAAGCGGGGACCACCGTCACCGAGAATTATGTCACCGATGGGATTCGCCGTGCATCGACAGGTTTACGCTGACGATATTGATTTTGACTACGAGTACTATGTCGCGGATGATCAGGAGAGACAACCGACCAAGCCCGTGCCCATTTGGCTATGCGTCTTCCTGGTTGTCAGCTACATAATCGGCGGCGCCTATCTCTTCAGCAAGCGAGAAGAATGGTCGCTCCTCGACTCGGCTTACTTCTGCTTCATTACGTTGACTACCATCGGTTCGATCTCTTTCCATTTCTTTCTTTCTCTTTAAATTAGAATGTTTTTGCTGCTCCTTAATTTTTAATTTATTCCTAGTAGCTGAAAGACTTCTTATGACTTTATTAAAATAATTATCTTTTTTATATAATCATTATTCGTAAGATATAATAAAAAATAATATTATTGCTTGGACAATTATTTAAATATCTGCTATCAATTCAAGATCTCATTAGTGCTATTTAAGATGATTGAATAAATCGCTCTTTATAAAGCACCACAAAAATAATATAATGCTTCTTATAAAAAAAAGTTATATCTATAATATTTCTACTTATTCATTATTTTCTCTCTCTCTCTCTTTCTTTCTCAATCTATCTATTTATCTATTTATCTATCTATCTTATGTTAGTCATAAGGACGCCACAAGAGACCCTACATATGTAATATTTTTTATCTCTTTTCTTTTAAGGTTTCGGTGACTTTGTACCAGCGTATAAGCTAGACGCGCAGCAAGGCATCGCTCTTTGTTCCCTTTACCTGCTATTTGGAATTGCCTTGCTGGCAATGAGCTTTAATCTGGTGCAGGAGGAGGTCATCAACAACGTGAAGAGCGTCGCCAAGAGACTGGGTATCATCAAAGAGACCGACGACGAGGCGGAGGCCGAAGACTACGACGAATACGACGCAGAGTACGAGGACGAGATGTATGAAAACGAGCCCAAGCTGTGACTCTCTCTCTCTCTCTCTCGCGGTTTTCCAAGCTTACCAATACGACGAGATCGAGGATATGCGACATCACTCATCGTCCCATAAATCCATCACGAGATCCGAGGGATCTTCCTCGATTCACATCCAGAGTCCATGTTCCATGATACGCGAGTCACATAAGCAGACTCGCGCGGATCGAATTTCTGATTAAATAATTTATTTATTTTTTTTTTTTGCATAAACTGTTTCAAGAAAAATTCATTGTAAACGAACTGAATTATGAATATGTTGATTTAAATTTTACCGAGTTGTCGATTAAAATCAGTAGAGGAAGGAAATGTGTTAAAATGCCAACAAAAAATTAATGATTATTGAAAGTAAAGTATAAGAAATATTTATTAAATAATTATCGCAAAATTATTGAAAAATATAAATATTAATTTTATTCTTGACGATTCGATGTATCTCGTTCGATTTTTGAAAAAACTCAATAATCTTTTCTTTTTTATGTGATGTGTAAACTGCGAATAATGTTAGAGAATTTTAATTTAATTAGAGTTACAAAGAATTTCTAGCTTTTTCAGTTTTTACATCGCAAATTTTGACGTTATTAAAATATAGATTTACTGTTAATTATGCCAATGAAACAATAGCAGGGGCTAAACAACATCTTGCGAGCATCACGAGGAAAATACCACTGCAAATATATACAAATCTGGGAATTAGTTTCTACAAAATGAATAGATGAACAATCGCGGAATGCAATTAAATTTGCATATACATTACAGTAGTAGCTTTAATATCTAGTCAAATATTTGCATTTTAAATATTTTCCTTTTAAATTTCGTTACTCTCCTTTGCAGTGAGATATTACAATCATTATATTATTATACAAATATGATGGTAAATATTTTATGTGTATTTTTTAATATATTATATTATAATATTTATTATATTATATATAATAATTTATTATAACATAAACACATTTATTCTAGATAAGATATTATCTGGATATATTTATATAAATGTTTTCACATTTATTTCTATGAGTTCTAAATTCTAAAAAGAATCATAAAAATGTTTATTCATTTAACAAAAGTTTGCGCAAATTTAAGCTTACTTTAACATTTTATTTAAATTTTATTCGGCAAAAGTAAAAGCGTGACACAAGAATATAATAGAGCGCGGCATTTATTTACTTCTCAAAGAACGGCCACTCGCTCATGGGAAGCTAGAAATCCGAAACGCTCGCGTTTCCAAGAGACATTTTCCGGCAGTCCCTTAAATTTTCTTCGAGCACACACGCGATTATCTTCCTGGCAGCGGAGCGAGCGACATTTTTGCGCGGCTTACTACTTTTCGCGCGCGAAAAAGATTGTCCTTACAATATTTTCCCAGACGCACTTGCCACATGCAAAATTCACACTCGCTATGCAAATCCCTTTCATCCCCTTTGCAATCCACGTATACATCCACAATTCACCCCACATACACACACCCATGCGTTTTCGCCGCTTTACAGTCGCGCTTCGCCATTTAAATCGCGAGATACGTTAATCGTCTCGACGGCGGCAACGGCGGTGGGCTTCAACGACTCGATAATCGCGCGATAAAGCCCACTCGAAGGAGAAATAATAGTCGCTAAGAACTTCCGCTCGCGCACATTACGAACCAACCGCCCCGGCGCGCGTGAGTAATCTGCATTTCATAAATTTTAACGCGTCGCTCGATTTGACTCTCTCTTTCTTCTCTCTCTCTCTCTCTTTCTCTTTCGGCGACGTCGAAAATTATTCCCTCCGCAGGAAGTTAAATATTTTTGCGCAGAATATATAAGTCACATACCAATGAAAAAATAATCGACTTATAGCAATCCTCTTTTCGCTTATCTCTTGAATATCGGTTTTTATTCAAATCGTTTTATTAAAAAGAAAAAAAGAAAAGAAAATAATCGAGAGTAGAAAAGAAAGATAATAAGTTCTTAAGTTTGTTAGAATTCTTTTATAATGTGGAATTTTGATATCGCCATATCTCTCGAATGGAAAATGGACTGCGGCGAATCCGTCTACCGGGTGTCCGAGTCGTATCGGCGATTTGACCAAGCGATTTGAACCCGGTTATTTTCGGCGACGCGTTATTTTAAGACGGTGCGCGTCGTGACTATGCGGGGTGTCACGGAGTCAGTTTACGGGGAAGCCTCGTCAATACGGGTCGTTTTCCGCACACTCGGTGGACAAACCCGGAATCGAGACGCATCGCGGACTTTTCCGCGAAAATTTATTCGAGAACCTTAATTACGACGCGTACGTAATGATGTAACTGGATCGTTGTCCGCAGACGAGCGACCAGGTCAAGGAAGCAAAAAGGAAGGTCCTGGAGAATTTGTGATCACGGTGGAGTTTAGGATCGACGTGTGGATACTTCCGGGAAAATGATCTACGAGAGATGAAACGAACGGTGTTTTAAACTTACAGCGGCTCCTCGACACGTGGCGGCGGACGTCTCTCGTAATCGGTCTGTCTGGTGCACCAGCCGCGTAGATGTATACGTATCTAAGTATAGCTCGCGTGAAACGCGAGCATAAACGTAGAAATCGCGAGTGTCAATGAAAATAATTATGGTGCGCGAAACGAACGGCACCGATTCATCGGGTCTACGTCGGTCATTTTCATCCCACACTGTTCGATATCCTCAATTTTTCTCATTTTTATCGTCGCTCTCCATTAAAAACACTTATGGATGGACTTTCGCAGGCAATAATCCTTCCGGTTCAACGATCGCGATGACGGTATAATCCTTCGACAGATGGACCTTGATATTAATTTCGATAAACCAACCGGCATCGAGCGCCTCGTTATTAACGTCACCATCGATCGGGCGATTTGGACGTATAAAAGATTCTAATCCGTCCTAGGTTTATCGTTTAAGTCGCGAGAAGATCGATACCTCGCGTTTAATTTATTAAGAGACACCCTCGAATGAGTCTTGCTTTTGGTGCGCGAGAAGAGTTTGGAGGGGAAAGCTAAGGGAATTTAATTAAAGAGACTCGCGTCTCCAACGGCTTCGGGGAGATCGTTGATCATTTTTCGTGCGATCGTAAACAGTTTCACAATAAAATTTGTTAAACGGCCAAGTGGCTCGATGTCGTATTTTCGATTCCCCACGGACGAAATCGATACGAGATATTCCTGGGAAGAGACAACCGCCGCGAAGGAGACCCCCGGAAGAGACGTGACGTTTTCCATTAAATTCACCCGGCGTAATTCTCCATTAGGCCAGGTTGGAGCAATAAGAGCTCGCGATCTTCTTATAGGAAAGATCCGTTATATATGAGTTGGCTCGGTAATAACGCCATCGGTTAATCGATCTCGTTATTGAGCAAAGTGTGTCTTTTTTCCTAGGCTATCTACTTGAAAAATATGATTTAAACAAAGTCGTATTTTCATTCAAGCGTATAGCCGGAAATGCATTTTTTACGAGAGACCTGTCTGACTCGCCATAGATAATTTAATAAGACATTTTAAAATCATGAAAACACGTGACGTTTTGTTAGAAACGATTAGATAATTCGCAAATTATAATCTGTTTTTTTACACAAATTATCCCGAAGAATATTCACGATTTATTCAGGCTGTGGATTAATGAGCGGACTAATCCTGCAAAACAAAGCTTCTCGACTTTGGTTTGCAAGCGACAATGCGGATTCCTGTGAGATTTTGCGAGAGGCATTCCGCGATTGTCGATAAATCGTCAGGCAAGGCTCAAGGGCCCTAAGCTTCCTTTTGCCAAAGGAATCCTCGCGATACGACGGGCGAGAACTCGGCGAACCGGAAGCGCGATGGCCGTAAATCGGTGACCCAGTCAACGTGACGTCGTCGTCTGGATGGAGACGGACAAACCGTCCCGCTCGTCGGCCAGTAATCGGAGCTGCCAGCGCTCAAGTTATCGCAGACGACGGAAACGCAGGCGGAAGCCATGGGGTGAGCGGATCGCCGACTGGACCAGGGCCCTCATAGCTTTTCTCTTCAGCAACGTCGGCATCGTCTGCCTAGTGGTGGGCTACACCATCGCAGGCGCCTTCTTGTTCGCCCACATCGAGGGTAAGACTAACCCGGACGTTGCCGATGAATTCAGCAGATGCAGAAACCTGACGGCCGCCACTCTCTGGGAGTTAACTTCCAAGGTGAATGATTTATCCGAATTATCGTACTTTCGTCCTCCTCTTTTTCCGCGACACAAAAATGCGCACGGTGAGGGAATCGTGAATATTCAAAGTATCTTTGAGGTGAATAATGTTCCGCTTAGATAATCGCGAAATCATTTAGCTAAAGATAAGATAAAATATATATATATACATAAGTGTACTTAAGGTGAAAATTGTCTTGTTTTAAATTTGATTTAGAAAAAAATGCCATTACAAAGTTTCATCTAAATAATTTTAAGAAAATAACTTTTTTTTAAGAAGAAAATTTAAAATATAGAAACAATATTCTCTCATATTTTTTTTTTTTTATAAATCTCTACTTTATAAAAATAAGAATTTTTAGAAGCAAAGAACTTTTGTAAAAGGATTATGTATACTTATAAAGATAAGATGAAGCGATTATTTCATTTAGATGATTACATCATGATTATTGAAATATTTTTATTTAGATAACAGAAAATAGACTGCTCCTGAGGATATATCTAGACCGCGCTCTTTTTACGACCACCCCGGTTTCTTTCGTATGAATTTTCACACGTCTTTGTTTGGTTGAAACGTCAGTTAAAGTTACGAGCGTCAGTTCCGGACTCAATGTATACAATAACAGAAACGATAATCTACGTTGAAATATTAGATTCCGAGATATGAAGTTTGAAATTATTATAGGTTTTCTACGTGTGTGTGTGTGTTTATTAACATTGCCAATAGCAATTTCTCTCCTTCATTAATATTCTGACGTCGCTGATATTGTACGTAGGAAAATGTGTTCTCGGAGAAGCTATGGAAAGCAAAGGTGAGAGACATTCTCGAGAATTATCAGAAGAAGGTGGTGTTGGCCGTAAAAAATGGGTACGATGGTATGGAGAATAAGTGGAGTTTCTCTGGCGCCTTTCTGTACTCCCTCACTGTGATAACGACGATCGGTGAGTGTTCTCTTATCTCTCTCTCTCATTGTCAGCGTAATATATTTTTCTCAAATTCATCGTTAAATAATTTATTCGATAATAAAATGGGCGATATATTCGATTTCTTTAATTCAACTCTCTTTTTATCCAGCGAAACTGAAACGAAATTATGTAGCCTCGCGGATATCCGCTTTTGTCTTTGATAATAAAACGCGTCAGAGCGAGAAAGCTTTTGAAAAATGTAGACAATTTACTCGCTCCCGGATACTTGGCCGTACTAAACAGAGCGCGCTTATTTGCGCTCTTAATGCCCCGACTAATGCCCACTTTTCTCGTCGCCACTGATAAATCTCTTTAAGTTAAGATAAAGGCTCCTGTGCCGGTTAGGAGGTATAAATAGGAAGCGTTTCAGATTTTTAATTTGAACAATATAAAAAGTTGACAGGCGACTCTCTTAATATTTTTAATCAACCGTGATTAAAACATTTAGACGATTTATTTTGCGAGTAAACTAAAATTGTCTGAAGATATGTGCATGTGTGCATAATACGTGTGCATAAATTTCACAATTCTTCCTTGTTATTGAACGGAGGAAAAATATTTCGTAATTTTGTCGCAAGATGAATAATCTTGCGACAAAATATATAAGGGAATAATATCCAGGGTATGTAAATGAACATTCGTACCACAATGTGGTAAGAAAAATTCGGCTGCGATCTCGAGCGAGCAATACGTGTCCCCAAATAAGCAGCCATGCCCGAAAATAGGGAGCGAATTTAAATTGTAAAAAATGCACGGGGGTACAGAGAGCTGAAAAATATATATATAGTACATATATTTTGCGCTGCCCAAAAAAATATCAGTTGAGAAAAGAAATTGATAAAAGAAGAAAAAAGCGAGAAAGCAATAATGATAGACGTAATTATTAAATTCCTATTTGACAATCATTTATATTTGTTTATCAATTCTTTTTCCTATTTTAAAGATTTGATATTTAAAAAAAGTTCATACCGAAATTCTTTTTAAATATACAAAATATTAACAATTGTCCCGTCATAACAAGATTTAAAATCTTTTCGGACATAATTATATGTAAAGCTCTTTTAATAAGCAAATTGACATGATGATAAACCGATCGATATACCGCCAATGACATGGAGTTGGTACATTTTTCCAAATTTTATCGAATTAATTAAGAATCATGTCGTATATTTTTCTATTTTTATCAGCTACAAACGCTACTCGACTTTACTCTTTTTTTTTTTTATATGGCCAAATATTATTAAAATGCTTCTCTGGCGTTTTCAGAATTCGTGCGAAGAGGTCTTGATAGAAAGAATTCGAAAAATTTTTTGAAATTCCAAAATATTGAAAAATATACACACGTCACTCGCGTTTCCCTTGTTCAAGGAATTTAATATAAGCGCATTCAATTTTCCACAAGGTGCAAAAGTGACTCGCTAAAGTTCCACTGATCTTAATCTCGAGCAGAAAGCGCTATATTTCTCGCGAATCGATGAAGACAATTAAGATTTAACCGCCGGTCAAAATGAGCCAACTAAAAGCGGAAGCTCGTCGTCGCCGACTATCGATTTTCATAAGCACATTTCGCCCCGTTCTTCCTTTCGTTTTCCCTCGAGATGCGCCGAAAAAGATCGAATTACCGGGCGGAAGAATCGACGTGAAACGTCGAGTTATCCAGGCCACGAATGGTATCCTGAGACTCGAGCGGGATTTATCATATTCCGGAGCTGCGCGCGACTATGAAAGGGTAAAGTGATATTAATGACTTTAACGTGATGGCGGCTTTGTTTTCGGTGTTCCGCATGTGCTAGGGGTGAGTGTGCGCAAAGAGTATAAATCATGATTATCGTGGCGAAATTACGCGAAAGGAATTGCATAATTTGTATGAAACGTATCGTATAAATTCGTGAAAGTATTCGCGAAATATATATTTCAATATATATTGAATCTGATGTCGAGATTTTAATTTTTTTTTTTTTTTTTACATAAATTCATCGGTCAGCATTTTCCAGCAATGATGTTGAACAATGTACGTAATGATAATAATATCATTATTTAATATACAGGATGAATCAAAACCATCAAATGCCTTTTTAATAATAGATTCTCCAATCAGTTCGGAGATGATCTTTTCTCAATAAAAATGTGAAGGCATCAATAGTTTCTGAGTTAGCGATTCAAAAAGAAGGACTTTTGCGCAAACTTTGTGAAATTAAAAGATTAACAAAATTACATTCTTTAAGTTAATTTCAGATGGAGTTTACTTTGATAGAATCTTTTTTCAAGAATTAATTACAAAGATACATGATGGAAAAATTAAAAACTTGTAATAAAAATGATGATATCCTTCGACATTTTTGCTAAGAAAAAAATCCAAATTGGCCAGAAAGAACATGCTATAAAAAAAATATCCAGAAGTTTAATAACAGCCTATAAAAGTACCAAAAATCAAAATGTCATTCTGATTAGATAAAATTAATTCAAATACTTTGTTGTTGCAACATAATTTAGCAAGTAGAATAATAAATAATTATAATACTATCGAATATATAATTAAAGCACTGATAATTTATGTAATTTTAATGGGATTTGCCACACACAATGATAATATTGTTCGAGAATTTATTGCACTCTGATAATTATTGTACTGGCAATTAGTATATCGATGATAGTCTCGTATTATTTTAGGGAAATTGCGCGATCGAATGCTCGAATCAATAATTTTATATTTTCATTGAGAATTATTTTCAATCTCCGACGTTATCCGAGTTGTATTCTCGATGGTCGGTGCAGCGCGAAGTCGGTCATTTTCGATTAACATAGAATTAATTAACGATACAGAATATTTGATACTCCAACGAGGCGCATTCTCCGCGAAATTGCAATCATAAATCGATGAACTGCACGTTAGTCAATTAATATTAAAACTGTCGCGCAATTCAATTGGCGACAGTATGCAGTATTTAATAAATAAATTAATTAGTTGCTCCCTTTTTGCACATGTGTTCGTGTGTATATGAGAGAGTGATAGAGAGAGAAAATAAAAGTGGAACTGTCATTATTAAAAAAAAATTCTATTTTTTAACTAACAAGCATTATTTATCTATTTGTTGAGATAAAAAGTTACATGATATTAAGAAGTATCTTATTTATCAATTTACTTAAATATCTTTAATCCTTTAAGATATCCAAATTGCTAAATCATGATTTTCCATTATCAGTCATCTCACATGACATTTCGCCATTCCGTGGCATTCTGTGGCACAGATAACCGGGATTGATAAGCGACGGTGGACGGCGCGTTTCTGATGAAAATCGCGAGATTGAATTGCGCCGTGCTCGATCTCGCATTTTCCTCTCGTATCCGATATCCTTTACGGAATCGCATATTGCTGCCGAAAATTGCGCGTCCGCGACGAATCTGCGCGGCTGGATGATGGTCGAGGACTTTATTAGGCCGGAAATTAATTAACGCGCGTGTCACGCTCGCGTTGATGGCTCGATCTCTCGGGATCGAGAAAGCTCGTTCGTTCGTTCGTTCGTCGTGAGAACGTCCGATGTTGGTCACCATCAAGATCGACGTTCCGCTCGGCAATTAATTTCTTCAGCGCCGTCCTCGCAGATTGAGTTAGCAGTTAATCTTTCGGACGTGCTAATGGCTAAAATATTTGACGATAGCAAATATTTGCTACTTTTATATCAGATCATCCGATATTTTTTCCACGATATTTTATATACGCAATTAATAATTATTATTATAAATTATATGATAAATGTATATATTATATAATAAAAGTTAGTAATTTATTATATATTTTTTTTAATATATATAAAATTATTATATATATTTTTTTAATATGTATAAAATTATTATATATTTAATTATATAATAAAATTAATTTTAATCATAATTATTATAAATTAATATAATTGGCAATTGTGTTGAACAAATGAGATATTACGATTAAAAAAGGGTGTATTACAGAAGAATGATTTGATATATTTTCTCGCGGTATCGCGACAGCTTGAAATGTGCGCAAAGCAAATATGCTCCCGCACATATTTGCGTTAACCGCATTTACTTGCGCCAACTCCTTAAACTTTTGCCCCGCGAACGCGATGGGGGGGTGGAGGTGGATTAACATAAAGAAATGCCCGGGAAATATATTACGCCGCGTTTCCCAATATATTCGCACGTAACAGAAGTTTCCTGTCGCGAAGGAATATTCGATTCGTGATTGACGAAAACTCGCCGAAATCTGATTAAATAATTCTCGACAGGGAGGAGAAGGCGCGAATTGCGACATGGGCCATCCGAAGGCAGCCTCGCGCTTCGAGAGTTTTTTAAATATTCCCTCAAAAATCGGGTCAATGCCGTTGAATTGGTAATATCGATCGATTTATACATATCCCGGCCTCGGGAGAACCCTAAACGAAGGTCGTAGCCTGGTGTCCCTGTAATCGACTTAACCACGAGATATTTTCAAGGAGCTATCTTCAGCTAAAGCTGAAGGAGCTTCACGAATACACGGAAATTTTCTCGAGCGTACAACGCGAATTTCTTGCCTCAGCTTTCGCTTATTCATGTAATCTCCATATTTTGATTTATATCCAAATTTCGCAGCAATAGAACAAGAAAGTATTCCATTATGCGTATTTATTCTCCTAGCGCAACAGCTATCCTCGACTTAAATAATTGTTAACGATAGAATTAACGATAGAGTACGACATATGTTCGTGATATATATTCGACTATATGTAATAAAAAATTGTTTGAAATTATATATATAATTATATTAAATTGTACTCTTTTGACATTTTAATATTAAATTAAAGTCGATCGACGCTTTTGCCGCGAAAACCACTCGATTTCGGGTGGTGAATTATATATAATGTGAAGTGTGAAATTACATTGGCGAGGATTTAAATGCGATCGCGATCATGACGTCGCGCCTTTCAACCAAAGTGGATAAGAAATTTTCTTCGTCTCGGGGAAAATACGGCAGGAAACCCACACGCTCTTTTTCTCATAATGGGATGCCGGCGTCCTGTGCGACATTGTCGACACCGAAAATCCTTTCTTATCGTTGTAGCGGAATGTAAGACAAGAGAAGGCGTTACGTTCTGTCCGAAGGGATAGAGTGAAATTAAGAGTAATATATAATGTGAAATTTTATATATGAGCGGAAAATTAAATATACAATATCCGAGAAATTAAAGATGAGGAGATTATCTGGAAAGTTATCGGAGATATTTTTTTTAACTTGAAAAAAAGAAACAATATTTTTATTAAATAAATTGTATCTATATATATCTGTATAAGTCATTGCAATGATAGCCTTCTCTTATCGCGCGTTGAAAATTGTACGACTTTGTAGGTAATTCCTTTTCATCTCTTTGAGAGTTTCCCCGACGTAGGGCTTGAGCACAAAAGCGCACATTTTTCTCCGCAAAGGATTTTAGAAGTCTACCTCTCACTTTTTAACGCAGAGACGCTCACTTCCTTTTACGCGGACGCTCCTCTTTTCTTCTCGGTCAAAACCCGAGAAAAGGAGAGAGAGAGAGAGAGAGAGAACGGAACAAGGATTAACGAGTGTGCGAACTTTTCGGCAGGGGACGAGAAAAGGGAGGAGGAGGGGACGGAGAGATCTTTTAATTAATTCCGGAAGCTCCTCGACCGGGGCCCGCTTTATTCCAAGTGCGATTACGGTCCCGGTATCAACCCTAAAAGGGTCGGCATCCTAAAGCGACCCCCAGGATCGATTCGACGAGCTGAGCTCGAACAACCAAAGTCGGCTGATGACGGTGCGCGAAATTTCGGCCGACGATCGCCCGGGGAGTTGGCTACCGCAGGGATTATATACACACAAAATTAGTTCATTCTCGATTTTATGAATTCTTTAAAAGATGATTTAATAATATTTATTTATCTAAAAATTATTCAGTGTTTTTATTCGTTTCAATTAAATATACAACGTGCCTAGGTAATCTTCCTCTCTTTCTCTTTCAAGTTTCAGACTGATTATTTTTGTAGTTTTAATTTGCTACAAGAATTATAAAAATAATATTTTGTGTCGCTCAAAAGATTCAGTCTATACATATATATGTAAAAGGCAATTGTTTCAAGAAAAAAATAGCCACAGTATATTTCTTAAGCGTAAATATTAAAATTGCGCGAATAAGTTGAAATCCTTTTAAATCCCTGCAATTCAGGAAAGATATTTTAATACTAAAGAAAATTTTAATATTAAAAAGCTTAAAAATGTTTAAAATATTACGAGATCGTCGCTGCATGGCTCTTATAACAGTCATTTTTTTTATATGCTCGGCTTCAATTACCCCTTTTAATCTTAATACTATCAAGGCTCGGAAGCAGCCAATTAAAGTGGCCCGTCGACTAATTTGTTTAAAGAGTGTCGGGGAAATTCTTGGAAACTGCGAGTAACTTACGAGGAGCAATGGTGTAATTAGTCCAGTTAAAAAGAAGAAAAGAAATCGAATCTTTTATTCTTAATTTCCTACCAATTCCTCCTGCAATATATTTTATCCGACAAGCATACACATTCAATAAAATTGGAAATAAAATTTTGAATAAAAGCATCGAGACCAAAGCTTTTTCTGGTTCGTTAATTTAATTTATTGCATTAAAAGCTGTAACTGAATCTAAATTGAGAGACCCTGCGTCTCTCAATCATTTTCTTCGTGCTTCGAGAAAGAAAAAAAAAATAATCTGCCATAAAGAATTAATCTGCTTGAATACATCAATTAACACTTTTATCCGCGGATTATCGAGAATTTCAATTGCATTATAAAGTAACTGCGATATCAGAAAAGTGATGAATTAGCTGGTAACGTAACGCGATATAAATCAAGTGTGATAGCGCGATTGTCACATCGGACATAATTAATGTTCGGAAGGAATCATTTCACTGTTAAACTTCTCGACAAGCCCGATAAATTGGCGCCGCGACGAATCCACCCGCTATTAATTCTTGTGATAATTGATCGCGATGACGACGAGGGATATGTCATCATCGTCGTCGTCGTCCTCGCCGGGACTTCGATTGCCCAAGACGAAGAAATAAACGCGCGCGTACGTACGGGAGGATATCGGTTTCCGTATTTTTGGTTAATCGCCAATAATTCCCTGGCCTGAAGCCCGACACGACCGGCCTAATGTCCCTGATACGTCGCACACGTGATACCTGTTACGTGCGCGGCAAGACAAGCGTGTCGTTAATGCCGATAATGCTATCCATGCCGATACCAACGAAACGCTTTGACATTCCGGCCCATCAATTAATCATCCCTCAATCGATCACCCGCATTCCCTGGAAAACTAATTTTGGAACAAAAGGCGAAATTTGAAAAGCGAGTTTCCGAATTTCTTCTTCATTCCTAATTCTGATTTTTTCGCAAACAAATAATTTTAAATTATTATTGACTATTATTATTAGTGTTTATTATTTTAATAATAATTAATGATTATTTTAAGTATTTTGAATTTCCTTTTATTCCAAATCTTAGATTTTTTAATTATAAACTTTGCTTTTGACATTATTATTAATAATTTATTCTAAATATTAAATTAAATTATTGTTAAATTGTCAAATAAAAGTAAATTTTAAGTTTTATGCCTAATTTAAATTCTGAATCTTTTGAAATTGTCCGTGAATGTGTGCGAATAAGCGTGTATTCATCAAGTAATTTAACGTTTTTATAATATTAATATTATTTTTAAGAAACTTTATTTAAATTAAATACGCATGACAAAAAAATGTTTAATTAAATTAAATTATTATTAAATTAAATTGTAAGTTTTATTTCCGATTTAAATTTTAAATCTTTTGAAATTGTTTGTAAATGAATCAGCGCATTGACATATATTATCAAGTAAAATCCAATGTTTTCTTTTTAAATATTAATATCATTAAAAAAAATAATTTAAATTAAACGCGTGCATATACAAATAAAAAAAGAAATAAATTTGTAGCAAAAATAATTGAGATTGTGAAAAAGACGTTACGAATGCTTACGTATTTCCACGGCTGGTTTCTACATTAATTTATTAACATTAATTAACGATGTCTCGGCTTAGCTCGGCTTGAAATTAAACGAGACGCCATGATTCGGCATGTTTTGCGTGCTGTTTAAATACCCTTCGAATTTCATCGCGAATGGAAATGGAAGGAGATGACGAGTGCATGTATCATGTTAATTTATGTCGTGTGGCGCGTTGCAGTAAATCAACATGAAAGCGAAAGAGGATAAAATCGGGCGATCCCGGCTGCCAAAATTGTCAGTTAACGAAAATGATAAACATCGCTGGCGGCGCCCATCCCCCCCGGCCGTATCTCGCGGCGCAGCTATCGGCGCGCTTCGAGTATTATCATGTGCACCGCTAAAACTAAATACATATCACCGAGCGTGCATTCAACGCGGAAGCTTTTACGCGCAAATGCGCGAAATGGCTCGAAAATATTATCCCCATTCATCTCTCGTGGTTTTGCATTAAGACTCAATAAAATTCTCGATATTCGAACGACTTCAATATCCTATAATGGCCATTCATTACACTGTAATTTCGACCGATTTTAGTTTTAGCATCGAATACTAGAAAAAAAAATTACTTTTATTTTTTATCATTAATGCTAAAAAAAATGTCGATTAAATGAATTGATTAAATTAAGATTGATTATCGATACAATTATAGTTAAATCACGAAATAAAAAATGTTGAAGAGAATACGAGTACGATTAACATTTGGATCTCGTACAATGTAAAATTTTCATGTACCGTCCGTGCTAATCCCGTTGAAAAAAAAAACTTACTAATCTCGTTATTTCTCGTTGTTTCGAGAAATGTTGCATAATCGGCGCGAGGAAATCGATCGCGACGAATAAACGTGGAATGGCGATTCTCTCGAATACATTTGCCGGCGATGGAGAAACTTTGTCGAGGCTGGCGACGCTTCTACATATATATATATATATATATATATATATATATATATATATATATATATATATACAATCCTGGTTAATTGAGTCCGCGGACACAGGTATCGTTACTCATTTAGTGATGGATTTAGGTTTGGCAATAATAACCGGGCGGCCGCGTCCCGCGGTCGTCGCTTTACATAACGCGGACAAGTAAAGTTCGCTTTATTATCGCTCGACAAAACGGCTGTAAACTCTCGGACTCGGCGCGTTTGATGCAAACTACGCGAACAACTAGAATATTCGTTTTCTCTTTTCTTTTTTTTTTCATTTTCGCTTAACGGACACTCGGCCGAAGCGGAACGCATGCGCGCGTGCGTTTAATGCATATTACGACGGAGGTGAGGAAGGTTTTGTACGTGCAAAACGGCCGGGCAAGTCAAATGTCAACGGCGACACGTAACGCGGCTCGTCGATAAACTCGTCGGCACTCTTGTTCTATTCGTGCCGTGTCGTTCTGTCGAGAGTCCTCCTCTCTCTCTCTCTCTCTCTCTCTCTCTCTCTCTTCGCCGCAGCGTTTCTGATGCGTCAGCCGTTGCACTCGATTACTTTTATATACGTGTCGCGAATTTCGGTCATATTTTACTCGCGCCGCCGTTTCCCCTTCCCCATCCCCCTTGCGAAATCTTGGCGGAAATTGATGATGATAGAAGATGTTTCTGCGATTCTTTCACACAATAAACTCTTCGTTAAAACGCCGATCCTTCTAAACTAATAATACTATTCGTATATATCTCCAATTCTCGAGATCGAGAGTGATTTACGAAAACGCTGTCTTTTGAAGATGATAAGAATAGGAAGTATATATTTCTTTTTCGTTTGTAAAAATATTCATTCTTTTATATTAAAGATCTTGCTCAATAGATTCTACTAAACATATGTTAGACATTTAGTGAACTTCGAACCTGCTATAAAAAAGGTATCATATTGTTTTAATTATTATTTGTCGAATGATTTGCGAGAATCCTACATCTTTAAACACGAATACAATTTTCGATTATGTCGAAATCGACAAGAGGCCTAATATTGCAGAAATTGGAGAACACGCCTGTACAAAAGTGGAAAAAAAAACAATTATATTTTGATTCTATTGTCATTATTATTCTAGAATACGCACTATTTATACAATATAATTTTTAAGTCTTAAATTGTTTTATTCTTAAATTTTTTAAATAGATATATTGTTACAGCCTTTGATGAAAAATATGTTTGCGAATTTAATAGTAATATTTAAAACCATGCGATAAATATCGTATTTTGTAGTACAAGTATTGATCCAGATTGTTGCTGATTTTACGAGTCAATATTTTGAACTTTTAAGCCTTCAAATAATTGCGAAATCAATTTAATATTTTTAATATTATTTGATATCATTGTAATATAATTACATTAATTGCGACAATTAAAAAAAAAGAAATATTTTTTCCATTTCTGCTTCGCTGTGCACTGACAGCAGCCGTATTTATTGCATTCTTATTTTTGAATTGCAGCAAAATTTCTCTTCCGAAATGCACGAACAGAACACGGAGGTTTCCACGTAAGAGTAGATTCCTCATGTTGAGATAGAATTTTATTCTCCGAGATAAAACCCTTTAAAAAAGAGAGACATCGCGAAAAATTGCGATAAAAACCGGCACCGGAATTTCTAATAAAGAAATATGCATACTCGTGATCGCCTTTGTGACTCGAGTGCTGCGTCAAACAATTGTGCGTACAATTCGCGTGTGTAAACGCTGGATCTTCAAAGCTATTACAGAAAAAAATATTTCCTGTTACGCGCGAGTCGAAATTCGACGATCGATAGCGCGGAAAGCTTCAACACGATTTACATGAAAAATGATGCGAATTAATTGTTATCGCGTTTCACGATCGAGAGTCCAATGAATACATTGACATAAATCCGGTCTGTAAAGATTGCTCGTAGAAAGGATCACCGCTCTCGAAAAATTTGAAATTTAATATTTTAATATATAATCTCATGTATTATTTTTACGCTACCACTTTCAATTTTGCGATGAAGAGAGGATTAATATAAGCTTCTTTAATATTTCACGGTAATTTCTCGCCGCTTTCATACGAGATGTCCTAAAATCCTGCTCTCAATCGATGACAGATATTTCTGAACAAGAAATATCAATATCGCAGTAATGAAATTTTGAATTGAAATTATGAAATGATAAAGGTCCGCTTTTAGAATTTTATAATTAAGCAACAAAATTCTTGTTCGCGCTCTCTTATTTCTCCCTGATGATTTCGGGATATTCTTTCAGAATGTTTAAAAATTTGAATGAAGAAAATGTAGCTCTGGAAATAAAGTTTTGGAAAATTCTCTTCCATTAAAGGCTTTCTCGTCGGATACCCTGTATAATGTTTATGCTCCAGCATTCATTTGTTGGGTGACGTTAATTTTCGCATGCACGACCCATTATACTCCGCTTATGTAATGCGTGCGTATTACATTGTGTGACGCAGGCTGAGGTCGTGAGAAGTTGCACGAACGGAACAACTTTGTTCGTGTTTCTGCGGCTCGAAACAAAAACAACAAAAATATATTCACGTGCAGCGGAACGCACATCTCTCTCTCTCTCTCGGGATATTTAAATCGTACACAAATTAGCGCTCGCGCATCGTATTCTTTCGCTTAGAACGAATTTTGACATTAATATTCGACGCACTGTTATGCGCGTGACGAAGAGGCGAAATGCGTGTAAGCACGTTGCTTGCAGGTTTCACATAATAGCGGTAACATTCCATTTTCCATTTCCCTCGCATTTACGAAGTGAAGGAATTCGGCGGAATTAGGAAGGTAGAACATTTAAGGAGAGTAAGCATGCATATTTAATAAGCGTGCTGTTTCAAGAAATCTCTCTCCCTTTCTTGAATTTCTTTCGCTTCTTTAACTTCAAAGCTTCGTGCACCAGCGCGAAGTAAAATAGAGCTTGCTCTGCTATAAAAGTAACATGTTCATTTGGGGCCGCTTGAAAGAGAGGTTTGTCGGTAATTTAACCTTTCTAATGGCAGATAACATAAAAATGTTACAATTTGTAAAACATTTTAATACTAGAGAACATTTTAATACTGTAAAAATATTTTAATATTCTTAAAACAGAGCTAACGTGTCTTTCTCTCTTTCTCTGTCATTCATTACATAATAATATACTGTCAAATTATTTCTTTTATATGTTTTAATAAAAATAAAAAATAAGAGTAATAAAAAGGAAAAATAATAATCTATTTTTTTTTACGGAATTGCGTAAGAAAGTAGACAATTTTGATTTTGTCCGAATATCTATCGTTCAACAAGTTGTCAAGTCAATATAAACTGTGTTTGTAGCGTTTATCGTCATACAATGCAAGATACGTTTGCAATCATAGCATAACATCCACACGATGTTGTCGCTTTTTTCTCGTCAATATAGTGTCAAAAAAATACGTAAAAAAGAGGTCGCACATTGGCTAGCTGCGCGATATATACACATATATATATATATATCTCGATTAGATTAACAGAGTTGTTTTGCTCATTCGTCCATTAGAAGAGTATTGCTGCAAGCGGTTGTTTATTCAACGCGCACAAAAAATCTTTCTCTCTCTTTCGACACTTTTCGTCGCTTTAGATGGACTGTGTTTCGCGATCATCGATGAAAATATTCGCGGGAGAATCTCTCTTTCCTTCGCGCAAATGCAACCTGGCGAATTTGATATTTTCGAATAAATTGTTACGCGACTCCAATTCCCGCTTGTTATCCGTTTCATTTTATACATCTGTCTCTCTATAAATGTCTCTTTATAAATGCGAGTTACACGCATTTGACGAACAATCAACGCCGTAATGGCTCGTAAAAACGGCAACGAGGATGCCCACGAGATATTGCAGTCTTTCCAGATTTGACGTTTAGAAAAGTTGTCCGTAAAAATAAAATAATATAATAAATTTTGTTTTTGCTGAAATTTGTTTGCAGAGAGATGTGAAAAAGAATGAACAATATACAATTTACAATTTGTAAGTTATAATTTATATAATGTACAGCTTAAAATTTATAGTTTGTAGTTTGTTTCATGTTTTGTTTGTATTATGCTTTAGATTCCACAGAGTTATAAATATTATAAATGTTCAAATATTCAAATATTTTTTTGTTGAATGAATGTAATGAAGATTGTAATGAATACTGGCAGGCATCCGAAGCCGCAAGGCAAGGATTAAATATAATAAATAAATAATAAATAAAATATTACGATCATTTAATTAAACATCCTATTATAGTCAGGCGAGCGTTTCATCCATTCCTCTCTCTCCTTCTCTTCTCTCGTAAAATTTCTCTCGGAGCAAGCGATGCGCTCGTGAGGGAATCCTTCTTAAGATCGCCCCTCGCGTGTCACGTCGCGCGTCATAAGTCAAACTGTCGACGAGCACGATCGTCCCGAGGATGCGTCGCGAAATTCGCGCCCGCTCCTTGCAAACGTAAATCGCGAATCGCGCGATTTACGGAGCTTCTTCTTTCTCGGAAAGCGCGAAAAGCAACGCTCCGAGTAAAACGTGATATTTACGGAGTTCCGCGTTTAAGGGTCCGTTTAGCGTTATTTTTACCGTTATTATAGCGGCTTTACGGCCAATTTTATTGCCGGCTAAAAGACGTGGAACGCCGGGCCGTAAATCGGCGTTGGTCGGGCCGATTCTCCAAAAATTAACGAGATCTCGGTCCATATTGTTCGAGACTCGCGTTAGAGACGTGCCCCGGGCTAACAAAATTTCGCACTTTATTCGGGATAATCGTGCGTGCACGTGCGCGCTATGTAAACTTTTAATCAATTTTGAATTGAATTTTACGATGTTGATAAAAGGCGAAATTGGTGGTTCAGGAAGTAAGATGTCACAAAAATTCGCAGTGCTTTTTTTCTTAGAGATAGTAACGTCAGAATCATGAGAAACGTTAGAAAGAGAGAGAGAAAGAGGGAGAAACTGAGAAGTATGACGGGCTTGTAAAATAAAATATGAGCAAATTGCGATTTGATATGAAAATTATGTAATCACGTGGTTGACAATACTAAAATGTAAAATAAATGATGAGCAAATTGCGATTTGAAATGAAAATTATGTAATCACGTGCTTCAACAAATGCCAGTAGTAAGAACACATGAATTGCAAAGTCACGTAAATTTATTATGCAGATTACTTTCCCGCGAGAAGTCGCCTCTTTTTATCGCGGTCAGCGTCCGCGGTGTGTGTTTTCTCTCAGAACTTTTTAATTTTTATCAAAATGTAAATTGTACAGCATCGCGGTGCGACGGCCGCTTGTTTGGCCCCGAGAGCCGCAAGAATTCTAGGGGACGACCGGACGATGCTGTTGTAATTTTCGAGAGACCAACAGAGAGAGAAAGAAAGAGAAGGAGAGATCACGAAAATGAAATCCGTGTCCCGTATATTCCGTTCGCGAAGCGGAAGTTCGACATGCGGTTTTCCTGAAAAATCACGCTGAATGCATACCCTTGTCACGTTCCCCTTTTGTACTCTACCTCTCTATCTTCCGTATATTTATTCGCGTGTGTATGAAAAAAAAAAAAAAGGACAACTTTTTTTTTTTGCCGCGACTTTCGCTTGATTACAAGACACGCTCCGATTCGCCCTCGATATCGCGCATCGGTTTTCTGGCACTGGAGGACTACAGCTTGTTGCTTGTCCTTTTTTTTTTTTTTAGAACGACGATGGCTAAAATTCTGCCGAAAAAGCAGGGACCTGAACAATCGTTGTTACTCGATAAATTGAGATAACAATATCGGCAGAATCCGATATTGATAATGTTTCTCTTTCCGCGGCAAGATTAATGTTATCTCGATATATTTAATATATGCGACGGTGTTAATTTAATATTGGCAATGAGATATATCAGTTTCTAGTTTAAAATCTGGCTTGCAAAAGTTTCCGCAAAACGCTAACGCGACAAATTAGATATTAATGCGACTTTTTTTTTTATCAGCTTCAAGTTTGGCCAACATTTGTCAGCTATGTAGGTTAAACTCGTTTCAACGGCGAGGTGCCGTAACCGCACCGTCAGTTTCTACGATAAAATGTAACGCGCCGGAATTTATTATCGCCGCGAGAAGCAATCGGATACTCGTCATAGTGCTACAATGTATAATCATTTCATATTTTTAAATAATTGTAAGAAATATTAATCGATTCCTCGCGCGGGCAAAATATTCCCATAGATCGGACATCGTTCACGATTCAAGTCCGTGTTTGTTTTCCTTCGCGTGAACGAGCGAATAAAGAGAGATAAAAAGGAGAGAAAATATAGGGTGTATAGGTTGTTATGAAGGAAAACTATCGCACACATTTTCCCTTCGTAAAAATCATTTTCTCGCGGGAAACGGCGCGTACTATTTTTTTTTTTTTTTCCAACGTCCAACGAATCGCGAACTTACGAGCGAAATTTTCCTCGGCCCTTTCCTCCTCTCTCTTTTTTAAAGACCCAGCATCTGCTCGGTTTTATGGAGCATGTTTCGCCACGTTATGAAACATGAATATCCGAGCGGGCTCGTCCGTCGGGGGATTGTTTACGTCTTCTTCGGGGTGAGCTGGAAACTTTCGGGATTCCGTTCAACTCTCGTAGGCGCATCTGTTGAAACAACGTCCGGTTGAATTGCCAAGAAGATAATTGATGCGGATATCGCTATCTATACGATAATGGAGAGTTATGTATGAGGACTCGATACCGAGACTGTCGTATTACGAAGCAATATTTCTAGAGAAAATATCGAGAGATACTTAGCCAGTTATCGTTTGGACACACGCATAATAAATCACTTGTAAGACGAGATAAGACAGAAAGAATATCTTTTTATCTTGATCATTAAGAAAGCCTATTTCCTTTTGCGCTTTTTTATCGCGATCACATGACATGCTTTCGTGATGAAAATTTCAATCGCACGTTCTTGATTAATAATTCACAGGCGGCGCGATACTACCGTCAGCTTTTACTTTACCGAAATTTTACTCTCGCCATAAATTAATCAAAAATGAATCAGCCCACGTACGTACGGACGCGGCAAGAAACAAGAAACACGGGACGGAAGCGGACGCGTAGCTCGTCGATAAACTCACTTGGCCGCGTTCTCGTTTACTGCGCAGGTTACGGCAACATTTATCCCAAGACGAAATGGGGCAAAGTCGTGACTATAGTGTACGCGATAATAGGAATGCCGCTCTTCCTCCTCTACCTCAGCAATATCGGCGACATTCTGGCCAGAAGCTTCAAATGGACCTACGCCCGTTGCTGCCTGTGCAAGTAAGAGACAAAGGCTGGCTCCTCTTCCTCAACCGATCCATCGTCCTTTCCTCCTCTATTTCGTAAATATCTAAATTAATCATCGATCCTGAATTAATCGTCGATGGATCTTTTGAAGGTGCCGGAGGAGACCGCACGAGCCGACGGCCAGCGCGTTGGAGATGTCGAACGGTGATCCGGCTGTGAAGAGAGATCGATGGCAGGTGAGTGACGATCGAGATCGTACTGCAACGAGCAATATCATGCAGCAGGACTTATACGGACTGCTCCAGAATCCATCGGGCGGAATTTTCGAAATAGCGATCGAGCTGAGATAAACTTTTTCTTTTGTTCCAATGTCCAAAGTTTTCCTGACTTCACCTTCAAACGGATTTTGTCTCGACCAAAGTTTTAAGTCTCTTTACTAGCGAAGATACGTTTATTACGACGAGAATTAAGCGATACGTCCAATTAAGTAAGGAGAGAATCTCGTTATGAGGAGGGGAGGGAGGGAGGGAGGGAGGAGAGGGGAGGGAGCCTCGACTCTCGGGGATCTCGAGTTCTGGAATATGCCGCGTAAAAGCTGTTCAAACAGGATTTACGTCTGCAGATGGTGAACACCCACGGCGGGGAGGTAGACACGTCGAGTTTGGAAGAAACTTCGCCGAGAGACGGTGACGGGGACGGTGACGAGGGCGGCGACGAAGGCGACGATGAGAGCGACAGCTACGATCCGCAGCACGTGACGGTGCCGTTAACTCTATGTCTTGCTATCATGGTGGGGTGAGTCTGGCGAATGAGAGGGATAACCACTAATTAAGAAACGGATCCGTAAAGAACGCGAAAGATGAACCTTCTAGAAAAGATTTATAAGAAATTTATTTTTAAAATAATCAACTTCAAAATAATTAAAGTCAGAGAGAAAAAATTTATTGAATTATTTTTTTTTTTTTCTATTTAAAATGTAATCCACATTTTAAAATAAAATAGTGAAATATTA
The DNA here is from genome assembly GCF_021464435.1 of Cataglyphis hispanica. Taxonomy (NCBI): domain Eukaryota; kingdom Metazoa; phylum Arthropoda; class Insecta; order Hymenoptera; family Formicidae; genus Cataglyphis; species Cataglyphis hispanica. The sequence goes on from NC_065963.1 coordinate 6,926,535, forward strand.
TATTTAAAATATTTTCAGATAAAAGATGAAGAAAAAATCTCGATATTTAAAAATTGGAACAGAATATATATAAATTTCTCCGACATAATTAAATGTTTAATTATTGCGAACAAGATAATTTGCTCTCCGTTAAATATCTTGCTGCTTAAAATTTTATTGAATTTAAATCTCGAAATCTAATTTTGTGATTGGAATAGAAATCTTCTGACATTTCTTATTATATATATATATATATATATATATATATATATATATATATATATATATTTCTTGTTAATTCAGTCTCGTAAGAGTTACAGAAATATTAACTTTAAGATCGTTAAATTCCTTTCAGTTCAAATCGCAATTCTATTAAGTCAAAATCCCGACATGTAATTTTCTCTAACGTTACGTCGTATCGACATCGCTGTGCGATGATCAGTTTGCGCCAACATTCCGCGATTAAACTCGTCACGTAAATTCGACGAGAGAGATTCCCTGGAAAAGCCGTGTCTGACTCACGCACACTTTTCTTGATTTTTTGGACAGGTATATCTGGGGTGGCGCGATTCTATTTTCGGAATGGGAAGACTGGAACATGCTGGATGGTTCCTACTTCTGCTTCGTCTCTTTGTCGACCATAGGTTTCGGCGATATCGTCCCGGGCGAGAAGATCTACTCTGCGAAAGGCCTCGATCTGTCTTTCATCTTCTGTTCCATGTATCTGATGCTCGGTAAGTCCTTCCAATCACGCTCGACGAATTCAGAATTATTTGCGGTCGGCAAAGAAAAAGAAAAATCCTTTCGACTCTATCTCGAGTTTCGTTACCTAACTAAATAGATTTATCATCCGGCGTCCACGGATTAAAAGTGTACAAAGTCATCCGATTTGATTCGCGTGTATTTATTTCAGCCGTCGATTAATTGGGAGACGAAAAAAGATAGGCGGACCTTGGTTTTTTTTTTTTTTTCAGAAATCCGATCGCGGAATTTTCGATTGGCGTGGCGCAAAGACAATCGTTTCAAAAGAGATCAACCGCTTTTAAATCCTGCAACGCGATTGCACCCGTCGTCGCGTATATACACGGGCATTAAGCTCGTTTCGATCGATGCCCGATTGCATCGGGCGCGATTTTTCGCGGAGATATTCAAGTGCTATCGAATACCGGCTCCGGCCGTTTCCACACGAGAGCGGCCGAATTGCGCAACAATTCGCGCAATAATATCCCCGATGCTTGAAATATCGCGCTCCAATCTAATTTCCCGACGTGCTTCATGGATGTTGAATCGTTCTCTCTCTCTTTTTTTTTTCTATCCTCTTTTTCCAGGAATGGCGTTGATTGCCATGTGCTTTAATCTCATGCAAGAGGAAGTAATCGCGAAGGTGCGCTCTTTGATACGCATCATCAAATACATCTTCAGATGTGAGAGATGACGAAGCCATCGAGAACCGATCGCGATCCTTCAACTATCACGATAATCGGTAAGTGTGAGCGAATATTTCTCTCCTCGCATATTTGATGATTCGGGACGAGCCTAATAAGACATGTTTTATAATTAAACTCTGATAATGAATCAAATTTTTACATGGATTTTAATAAGTTTTATCATAATTTCATATTTAAAATAAATTAGACATTAATACATAAATATATTATTTTTATGAAAAAATAACAGCAAGTATTATACATATATTATAAAATTGTATTCTAATATTTTTATTATAAAATTATAAATATTTATTATTACAAAATTTTTATATTAATTATATTATTATAATTTTATTATAATATTAACTAAATTTATTCTAAAATATAGAATTTTATGATATATTTATATATAACTTTAAATATTATAAAAAGTAAAAAAAAGAAACAAAATTAATTATATTCGTTAAATCTTGTATTTATATGAAAAAAATTGCTCCGTTTATCTCGGATAAAATTAATTTTCTGATAAATGCTTATGAAAGAACGGGTTAAACGATACGTTTGAAATAAACTGGGATATAAAGAAAAAAAAAATTACAAACAAGATCGGAGAGAGAGAGAGAGAGAGAGAGAGAGAGATTACTCTTTGTAATTAATGTTCCATCTACGTACTTCAAATACATCGATCGTGGTAAGCAGCGGAAAGGAGAATAGAACATCTTCCGGAGCTAATGATACGAGAAACGAATGTTGTATGTGAGACGATATCGTTAAATATCGCACGTTTATCTTTCGCGATGAGAACAGTTTCACTCTTGTGCTGGAGGCGAAATCCATGCGAGCGAAGAGTAATCGTTTGCGTTACGTGTGATTGTATCTTTGATATTCTCTGTGTATGTGTGTATATATATATATAAGTATGTGTGTATGTAGATGTATCTTTGATATTCCTAGTCCTCCTTGAAATCCCACGCGATACCAAGATCTGTAGAGTGAACGAGAAACAAGTGCGATCAAAGGATCGAGCGGAAGTGCTCTACTACATGACAGTGACATAAAGATCGTAAGCGATAAATTTTATATCTACGACCATCCGGCGCGGCGTCGCGAGGGGACTGCAAGCTGGGTTCTTTCTTTCGAAAGAGAAGAAGAAAGGGAAAAAGTTTTCTGCAAAAAATAAATAGAAATTACTTTAATTTTTTTAATCTCTTCACCGTCTTATATTAATTAAATTAATATCCGAAATACAGTTTGCGTTGTTATAGCGTCAAATGTCAATTTCGACGGTACTTGATCCTTGGAACGAGTCGAAGCGAGCTCCGGCTAGTCTCTTGCCAAGAATTTTGCAAGCCAGAAATTTTTTTCTTTATCGATTTATCGGATCCTTCTTCCAGGCAGAATGGATATCAGATATTACCGCGTGCGGGATATATTGGGATACATGCATGGCAGACAATATCGGAACTGTCGCTTTCGCGTCAAATTAAGCGAAAAGAAAGGGATTCGAGGCGGAGATGCGAGCCGGATGCGACTAAGAAAGTGCGGAAGCTAAATAAGGCAGGAGGCGCAAAACACGGAGGGGGGAAGATTGACGGGCCGGGGGGGGATGATCGAGTATCACAAAGAAGAAATATATATCGGGAGGAGAAAACTATATATATATATATACGCTAAGTGAAACACAATTATACAGGATGTTTCAAAATTACATAAGTCAGGATTCAATTCAAGGCTAATAAATCTCAAAAAAAAAATATATAAAAGTGTCAACAAAAGTGTTTACAAATTAATTGTTTCAAGAATATTTAGATTTCTTTTTATCTATAAGTCAGTAGAATTATTTGTCAGCCAGTCGAGTCTTGATAGTTTAATATCTCTTGTATATCCGCGACATCCGAAACTATTCGCGGAGCGACGACTGAAAGCGTTTATGCAAAAGTGCCTGGCACTTGTCTGTGCGCTCGATTATGAATAAAAAAAAAATCTCAAGTATACATCACCTATCGATGAGATAGACGGTAGAGTGCCATCGATATTTGAGATGTCCCCGTCCCGATTTCGTCCACTCGACGTCCTCGTCGACAGCGAGAGAACGTCGAAAATATTCCGACACGTTACCGAATGTTAAGTACGATGCGACTTATCAGATATATAAACGGATCTGAATGTGTTAAAAAACCGATTGTTCAGCGAGTATCGATTTCCCCGTGCCCGTTTCAGTTTCGCGATCAGCGTGAATATTTTAAATGACGAAATAGTAGCAGAGAATACAAAACAATATTAATGACTAGCTGGTCAATTGCAATTTCAAGTTGAAATAAAATACGAACAGAGGAGAAAATATTTTAATATATCATTCTACTTTTTTTTAAGCTCCTAATATAGAAAATATGTCCCATTTAAAAGGCCTGAAGATGAAACTTTTTTTCGTCCTTTTTTCTTCATCGCATGTTCGAATTACGCGATAAAAGATGGCGAACAAGGTGTTAATACAGTTCTCTGAAAACTGGATAAGTCCCGCGTGATGACGCCAACCCACTCAGTCTGTTCTTGTGTTTGACGAGCGCACTTCAGGCGTCGTCACCTCGAGTCGCGCGACGAGAAGACTCACGAGGAAAGTAAGATACGAAAGACAGTAAAGGAGGGATACAACCAAGAGGAATACACCAAGAGTAGGGAAGACATTTATCGGCGACTTGGGGGAAACCGCAACCGCGAATTCGAGTTTCCGCGGATTGGCAAAGCCAATGCGAATTCTCGTCGACATTAATGTAGTCCAGGAATAAAAAAGTGCATCCGTGCGCGCGTAATAAAAGCGAAGAAAACATTTATAGGAGGATAAGAATAGAGAGAGAGAAAGAGAGAGAGAGAGAGAGAGAGAGAGAGAGAAAAGAGGACGAGAGGAGAGGGAAAGACCAGGTCGGATATGCATTCCCGCATGCGGTCCCTGGACCGCGCATGCGTCACAGCCACCCCCGGCACGATCCTGCGCCCTGTCGCCGGCCACGGGGGTGCGTCCGCACGTATAAGCCGGCGAGGTACATTTCTCGCGAACTCGCTGTCGTTGCTCCGCGTTCCCGCTCCGATCGTTTCTCTCTTTCTGTCTCTTTCTCCGACCGCGAGCTCTCCTCCGCAGAGGAGGCTCTCGTCGACGTTTCCCGTCATTTCCGAAAGAACCGAGTCTCTCTATTAACACACCACCGTTAGCTCCGATATTCGCGCCAGCTATCGGAGTTGGAATCCGTCTGAGTGCCAACACGAGGTTGTTTCGAAACGTGAAAGGGGGGGGGGGAGAGGTCAACAATTTTGCGAAATGTTCGCTGGACTTTGGCTGCTGGATTCCGGACTTGAGGGAGGATTCGCGAGCGACAAAGGTGCTCGTCGTCCATAGAGTCGCAGTTCGATAGAGCCTCCCCCCTTCCCCCCCCCCTCCCTCGGGGAACGACGTCTGGAACGATCTGATTTGGTGTGACGATCAGCAGAGAGATTCCCTCGGATCGAGGACACGATGAAGGATTTGCGGCGCGTCGCGCTTACGCTTCCCAGTGCCGTCGCCTGGCGAATTTATCGCGACAATTTGATAACGACTTAAGATTCTGAACGTGAACCTCCCTTGGAACACTCGAGATAGATGTTGCTCGCGATTGTCGAGGGACGGGACAAGATGGACATTGGCTTGGAACAGAGTGAGTAATGCGATACGTTTGATGTGCAAAACCTTTGGCAATGACAATCATGATCACAAGTAAGAGAAATGGAATCTATCTAGAATGATCGTGATGATATTTACGTGCGAGTAATTTTTTAATCTTTCGAGCTTCCATTTCACTTCCCTTTTTGTCGTAAAAAAACGCGCAGAGAATTTCGTAATCGTAAGATTCACGTATCATTTGCACGATACATTCAATTCCCGTCCGCTTAAAGTTAATCGCCCCCTTCCCCTTCCCATCCGTCGATCAAGCATTCATTTCTCATAACGGATATCTTCTCAAGGACAGAGAACGGATGCAATTCGGCACGCTTCGGGGATCTCCCCGGATCTGACAATTCGCTTACGCGCCGGAACAGATGCGGACCATTAAATAAATCGGCGAGGACGCGACGACAATTTTCCGCACTCCTCGAGAACGAATAAATAATAAAAGAACCGAGTGTATTCGCGACCTATCCTCCCCCGCGAAGCGTCGCTCTATCTTGAGACGCGATCGATCTTACGAGTCGCCTTGTACTGATCGCGGATCGGGATAACGAGTGATACGAGTCGATCATACGGTCAGACGTCAGATGGCTCCGTAAGTGATACGAGTCGATGGTTCGCAGTCGAATAATCACGAGCGATGCGGATGCATCCGAGACGCTCTTGAAGATGTGGTGATACACTTCGATTGCGTAACGAGACATTATCATTAGTGATATTGACCAATTATGTAGATGAAGTCTCAGGCGAGATCAGAGAATCTATCCGCGTATGATATATATTGCCGCTCTCTCTTTCTCTCCCTCTCTCTCTCTCTCTCTCTCTTTCTCTCTGCCTTGTGCATAAGAGAATATATAGGATAGGGAAAAAAATAACGAAACGCTTTAATATTTCAAAAACTTGTGGATTAAAAAAAAAAGTTTCAATTTCTATAAGCACTAAAATTGAAGATGATTTTTGTATGGCACTTTTATAAAGTGAGTCAAAATCAAAACGACACAACCGCTAGATCAAACCCGATCATGTCCCGTGTGATTTTTGTGTAAAACATTTCTTTCTAAAATCCATAGTTTCTGAATAGATTAGAGTACGTTGAGCAGTTTGATTTCTCGGAAGGGCGAAAGCTCTGCGCGAGCGACAAGTTTCTTCCATCCTCGGCGACGCGATACGTTCCGCGAAACGACCGTGGAAACTTGAGGACTGTCGGAAAACGGGGGGATGAAGCACGAGAAAAGTGGAAAAGGATGGAGGGATGAGTGGTGTTGCGGATCGACGACCAAGTTTTTCGAACGATCAGCACATGCGAATCGAACTCCGCTATCCGGCTTGTATTTTTGCCGTCCTCCTCCCCTTGTCGCGCGCGGCCGTCAAAGCGGAAAGCATATCCCGCTGTTTCGTTCCAAACGGTTTACGATATCGTCGGATTTGTTCGGGGAAAAAAGATCGTCGTATATGCGGCGTGTCTCGAGTTCTTTTTTTCTATATAAAACAATTCCTCTATTTCAAATTGCGTTTTTGCACCGTCGACGCGCGATTAAAGAAAAGACTCTGAGAAATTAAATTTAAGATATAACAAAAGTAACAATAGCTCCCGGATTCAAATATGGGTTCCGCTTTAAAGAAATTTTAGTGAAAAATGAAATTATATCAAGATTTCTAATAATCATCGAAGAATGGCTAAAAAGTTTTTCTGAACTTGAGAGAGAAATTGCATGTCGCATGTGGAAAAAGAAGAGGGAAAAACGTGATATTAATATAAAAAACATCGTATGAAAATATTAATATAGAATACGAATGTAGAACGCAAGAAAGCATGTCGAAGAAACTTTTTTTCTCCTTTTCTTATAAGCTTACGTCAAGCTTATGAGCAAAATAATCTTGTTGCCGTCAAATCGGGAGTTTGTCAGGAAAACTCACTAGCAAACGCGACGTATTTTGCGAAAAAATTAAATTTATTTTATTTATATAATCGATCGACACTGAAAAAAAAGGATTCGAAATGAATGATTTAGTAATACTTATCAAATATTTGATCAAGGTCATCAAACATTTGAAGATAGCTAATAAAGATTTAATAATTGCCTCTACATTATTAGTTGACTCAATAGTAAATAAAATTTCTTCTTTATTAGAAAATAAAATCATTTATCGGATCAATTAAATATTTAGTAATCGTTATCGAAGATACCAATAATTATCAAATATTCAATTGAAATCCACATTAACGCATCTGGTATCTGTTACCAAACAATTTTTGCGATAGCGAATCTCTGCATAAAACATTGCCACTTGTTTGTTAATAATATGCACAATTTTATCCCGATAGCATAATACATCCATATGATTAAAGATTCTCGCGCGAGATTATCTCGTTTCGATACTAATTTAATCTTTGCTCTCGGGATAGAAGCATAACGAACGGCGCGATACGCGACCCTTCTACGGATTAGAAAAAGGATCTGATTATGCTCGCGGATTATCTCGCGCCGAGAAAAGTCGCACGAGAGATTGATTTCGCTCGGCACCCGCTGAAATTTGCATTCGCTTATATCCCTTCCTCCCTTCTGCGAGAAATATCGCGTCCCTCGAAAGTAAAGTCTCGCGCGATTCAATTACGAGCTAGAGAGTATTTGAGAGCGTTTCTCTTACCAGCCCCGAAAAGCCCAGAGAGACGTCTGATTCTCCTCCGTTGCAACATTCCAACGTCCATCTGGTGGATTGCGACGGGAGCTTTACGAAGAGCATTAAATTTTTAACGTCTCTCGCTAAAAAACGGCAAACGATGGATACATTTGTGAAAGGTAGAGAACGCGGGCGGGGTGAGAAAAATCGCGTCTCGCGGAAAACGAGTTTCGAGTTTCAGCGCGAGTAATCTCCGCTCTTCGTCCTGACACGCAAATTTATGTTTGCCTGTTCTCCCAAATAGTTTTCACTTTTAAACGCTCGGCGAATTATACCCTCGTCGATCGGCAAATGAACAAATCAGCTTTCTTCGCGTTTTTCACCATTTGTGCGACTTTTCTCCAATGTCTCCTTCTTTGAAAACCAAGAATAAAGGCCCTTTCTTGCTCTTATCATTTGTGCATAAATTTTTTACTCTATTTTAATATCTCTTTTTTAATATCTTTGTTCACATTTTTATCTCTCTCTCTCTCTCTCTCTTATATGCAAAAAATAAAATATAATTCTTAAATTCAATTTTTTTAATAATATTACTAAATCATAAATATGCGATTAAATATAATAATTTTAAATATTATTAAAGTTTTCATTTTCTTTTTTTAACTTTAAAATACTATTAATATTTTTTGATTTAATTTAAAAAAAAATTTTAATTTAATTTCTTTTTAATATTTGACAATTCTTATCTCTATTTTTTCTCTTATGCTTAGACAATAGAATAATGCTTTGGAAATACAGTTTAAGGAAAACATTTGTATCACGCAGTTATCGATTCGCGCCCATGAAATCCGAGATAAAAGCGTGGGCGTCGCTGCCGGCTGGATAATTCATAATGTCGAAGCGCGTATAGTTGTCACTTTGCTGTACAGAATACCCCACTAGTATTTCCTTGCAAGACCCTTCTTTTATATCCTGTCTCTTGGCTATTTCCCTCCTTTGTTCCTATCTGCCTCGTTTTCTACTTGGGCGGAACTTTATATCGAGAAACCGCTTAAGAAGTCTCTTAACGCGATTGGTTCGATTCGCACAATGAAAAATTTTCAGCTACTTTTTTTCATGGAATAAAAAATATAGAAGCATGAAGGGAGTGGAGCTTATTATACAGCGTCTTATTATTTTTTCTAATAAAAAAATACGTCGATGCGAAAAGATCGATACTATTTTTTACCTCGCGGGAAATATTATCTTCGATGTGAAACATATTATGAGGAAAAATGAATGTACCGATTCATCCAATTTTAATAATAACGGAGAAAAAGGGAATGCTATGGTGTAACGGTATCTTTTGTCCTCTTCATTTTCTATCCCCCTACGAGTTCCTCCAAGTTCGACGGCGTGGGCGTAATTTTCCGTGAGTCTCTCCCGAGCGCTCTTCCGCTCCCAGATACAACGATACTTCCTGCGAGCGAACGGATCCGCAAAATTGCGGGGAATAAAAACGAATTACCGTTCCTCGATCGTATAACGCGATATCATCACCCCGTATTTAGGGGTGACAGTTTTAATTCTCTCCGGTCAAAAGTCTGCACGCGAGGGTTTTTTTTCTTTTTTTTTTTTGCAAAAGTTTGAAAATAGCGCTAGAGGAGAGTCGAAATTCCCGAGAGCCCCTAATTCCGCAGGAAATCCTCCCTTCGTGTAGACGAGATGACTAGTCCCATCCTCATGGCTCCTTTATTCCTCCGTCCGGAAAGAGGAGGAGGAAGATTAGGGAATAACTTACACGCGTAGCCCTTTCCGCTTCTTCTCTATAAGATCGCTATTAACGATGTTCCTCCTCGTATCTCGCGCCTAATTTACGATCTTGGTGTAAGTTTTCGTGCTCTTTTTACGATCAAGGTAAAAGGAAATAATAATTATAACGATCGGGGAATAATGGAGTATAAACGAGTCCGAGGATAAAAAAGGGTAGCTTTTGAAAACACTTACACTTTTCACTTCCCTTTAACATTTGCCGGGCGCGATGCCATTTCTCACGTGGAACGCGTTCGATCGGAAAAAGCTGCCGGATAAGTCGATAAAGCACGCGAAGCTAGAAAAGTAACTTCAAGTAACACAATGCACAGCATCTCGGAGATACTTGGACGTATTTATCCGTCAAGAGAGTACGTATTTCGTCCGCAACGAATGGTGGTATCAACTGTCTACCTAAGAGGGTCCTGTGTATTACTTTGAATAATTGAAATTTTAATATTCCTCGTAAATGGAACATAATATTACGTCGCGTGCGAGAGCAGGAAAAATTATAATCCGCTAATCCTCTCATTCACTCGCTGCAACCAGGCTGCGTATTACGAGAATTTGAAGAAAAGGATTACGAAAGCTCTTGTTGCGAAGGAGAGAGATATTTTATCTATTGTATGTACTTATTTTGTCATTAAATGTACACAATAATAATTAAAAATTTATAGCCAAAATGAAAGAATCTTAAAATGATCAAATACACGAGCAAACCCTTATCAATTACGTCGATGGAGAAACTCATACGAAATTCTGTGAAAAAAAAAAAAGCGAAGAGAGAATTTCTCGTTATTATTAATGGACAGCGATTGGCAAAGATAAATATGAGAAAAGGGAAAAAGACATTCGCTATCTCAACACCAGTAGAATGATATACGTATCCGTAATAGAGTGATGTGTGTACTTTATGTAGGAGTGGCCGATTTTTCGAGCGGTTAACAAGTTTCAAAATCAAATCTCTATCTTGTATGCCTCTTAAAAGATTACCACATGAATAAACAAGCGAATGGAATGGGAATACACGAAGAATCAGAGCTAAATAGCCAACAAGTTGGAAACTATATATATATATATATATATATATATATATATATATATATAAATAATTTAAATAATTTATATTAATATTAATTATAATTAATATATAATATATAATATATATATATATATATATATATATATATAAGATATAATTTACTCTAGAATTAGAGAAATGCTCGGAATCCACATGACAAAATACGAGCTGTTTTTGTAAACTTGTTTGCTTTTTTTTGCGGTCGAAAGGTCAAGGCGACTGAAAACGGGAGAGGCTTAAAAGGGAAAGATGAAAGATCCAAGGAGCAGTGAAGAATACCTTTTCTATCCTGCGGAGTGCGCCCTCGTAGAGGAGACCACCCTACTTCCGTTCGCAAATGAGGCACGAGCAGTGAGATAAGAGCGAAAGACCCTGCCCTGAGGGCAGGGTCTCGGCGGGCGAATAAAGGGCGATCAAAGGCGATAAAAATTCCCGCTCGACGACCGATAAGCTCTAATTGAATGTGCCCTCTCGATTATTACGCGAAACGGAAACTTCAAACGACGGCAGTTCACAAACGATAACGAAATACCGCAGACATCAAAACTCCATTTACACACGTAAATTAGCCAACATCTGGCAAATAAAAAAATCCGAGAGAAAGTGAGAGAGAGAGAGAGAGAAAGAGAGAGAGAAAATATGATCGAAATAAATTCTCCTTTGGAAGTTCGAAGTCTTATTTCTTTCGTTCTTAACAAAACGGAATATTTAAGGTAAATTTAAGGAACAAATGATTTGACAAGATATTCAATGTATCGAGGATTACATCTCGTTAACTTAATAAAAATATATAACTTAGCCTCGAACATAAATTGTTGCTAGTTGTTGAAAGTTTTGTGTTATTGTTTACGAAAGTTTACAGAAAAACAAATTCTAAAATTCTTGTATCCCGAAAGATCGCTCTAACGCAACCTACTCTTTCATTCTTCTCGCACGCGTGTAATATTGGCAAAGCGCACGTGACGCGATAAACTTGAGATAAAGCCGGCCTGGATATCATCGAGGCTTCGTGGAGAAGCGAAAGTCGTTCGTTCGTTCGTTCGTTCGAGAGAGAGAGAGAGAGAGAGAGAGAGAGAGAGAGTGAGAGAGAAGATAAATCGATCCCAGACCGCGTTCGTTCGATCGCGCGCCCACGCACCGCCTAAATTTCATCCTCTCCCCCTCCCCCCCTCCCCTCTGTCCTCTCCCGCCACACGCGATCGGTACCCCGTTATTTACAGGGCTGTCGAGGGTACAAACAACGGCCCCGTTCGACGGAATATGATACATCGCGCACAGCCAGTATATACGCGTTTTAATTAACTTCATCAAACGCGCGAAACGTTCGCTCTCTCTTTTCTCTCCCTCCCACCCTCTCTCTCTTCTCTCTCACAGCGGACGTCACGAGCGGTAATCCCGTTAATTCTGTGCGCACCGAGTCCGAGTCGGTTAAGTAAACTTTTCGATTGAAATCCGCGCCCCCGCGCAGATTAATTGCAAAAACAAGGGGCGGGTCGAGCGCGATTTTTCCATCGCTGTCACGTTTCGACGACGTGTTTTGTCGTCGCTCTCGACGACCGAAGCCTCGAGGGAGAAAGAAACTCATCCACGTATATATATATATATATCGGGCACGAGACGCGAACAGAGGAAAGTGAGGGACGCGCGTTACAAACGCGCTACTATTATCGCCGCCTGCTATTTCGGTGTCTCTCTCTCTCTCTCTCTCTCTCTCTATCTCGCTTCGTGCACGAATTAGAATAGAAACTTAATTAGTACGCGGCGCGACTGTGCGGCCTCGCGGAATTTCTCGAGCATCTCCGCCCTTTGTGCACGCGAACGAATAATAGATCTGTTACGCTTCCGCGAGCGCAAACCTCGGTACGACGCTTCTCAATCTTGGCAATCTCGGATTGCTCCGAGAGCTTTTCCGTATCGCGGTGTGTCTGCTCGTCGGCCAAAATAGCTATCGACGCTCTAATAAAAGCGGCATGTATTTTTCTATACAACGACCGACGGATGAGTAATGTTTCGTTTTAACGATCCTCTTCTTGTCGAGAGAGATTATTTCTCCGCATTTCGATGAGTGTTCGCATCATTTTCTGAGGATTGGCTATACGTTACAGCTGATACTTCTGACACTCGACGTAAACGAATGTGAAGTTAGAGTAAAAAATTTTATTGATACGTTTATTAATTGTATTTATAATAAATCTGATCATATATATATATATATATATAATATTATTCAATTGTCGATGATTTTCTTCAATATTCTAATTTATATATTATTCGATGTTATAATTTATATTATATATGAATTTTACGCTTCTTCTCCAAAATTAATTAACCTTTCTGTTTTTCGAGGAGAAAGAGAGAGTCAAGTTTTCAGGAAAAACTCACACAACTGAAAAAAGTTCTTGCTGTACTTTACTAATTACTTTATTAATTACTTTACTTACTTACTAATCTTTTACAATTACTCTCTTATTATATTACTTCGCTACTTTTATTTCGCTGAAGCTACATCATCCGACGATTGTCTGGCATTGTTACGCGAGATAGAATAACGGCGAAAAATTTCTATTCTTGAAAGATCAAGAAAAATACGCGGTTAGACGTAGCGGACAAGCGAGAAATGGCATTTAAGTCCAGACAGGGAAAGAATTCTTCCTGTTCGAGAAAGGAAAACGAATTTGCCCGGGCACTCAGAGGCCGCAAACGTAGTTAGATTTTGACCGCGTCACGTTAGAGAGGGATCGAAATAACGACGGAAAGATGAAGCGAGACTGGCGCGAGAGCCGGACAGCGTAACGAAATTTACGTTTAATCCCATCCGAAAAGGGGACTTTGAGAGAAATTTCAGTTGACATCTTCCTTCGTTCGCATCTCCGAGAGAGAGAGAGAGAGAGAGAGAGAGAGAGAAAGGACCAACGTCTATCCTCTCAATTTGGAAAACATCATGATAACAAATTATCATAATTCATCAGTTATCATTTATTTATAAATATTTAAATTTACTGTAAAGCGCGCTGTTATCATTATTTCTTGCTTTTCCCGATATCATGATACATGATTTTTATTGTATTTTTGTATAATTTTTTTCTCTCGTTTTTTTTTATGTCTCATTATTTTATTTTATTTTATTTTAATTATTAAAAATTTTTTTGTTTGTTTAATATTTTCTTCTTGCTCTTTTAACGTCGAATTTTAACTTTAATAATAAAACAGATATCTGGATTCATCTATAATTCTGTCCAAAAAAAAGGTAATGGAAAAAATTTGAGTTGATATCGTCGTTTTTTTCCCCTTCACGCGTATTTTTCGCTCGATGCTCTCTATTATTCACCGCGAATCACGGCGCTGGGTCAGCAAGATAAATCAGATTCTCGATGACAAGAAAAATCTCGGAAGAGGCGGAAAATCAACAAGATTATGACATTAACTACGCTTCTCCGATGAATGAGAGGATTAAACACGGGCCTCGTTCCGTTTTACGGAAATTTATTTATCATCCTGTTTTCTATTCTCTAATAAATCAAGAAACAATGTTTCCCTTCTTCTCTAGAAAAACGAGTTTAAATTAATTTTGACAGATCTGTCAAAGAGAATTAAGTGACAGAGCGAAAATTTCGAGGCGCCGAGTACATATATTTTCATTTCGTGCATTTATATTGAAATACTTTTATCTCTTTTATCTTAAATTCCCGATAAAATCGATACCGGATTCAAAATGGAGTCAAAAAATCATGTAAAATCATAATAAAAATTCCATGCTGTAATCGCGATATCGAAATAATTCTGGCAGAACACTGATCGATATACACCTAATTAGGCACTCACGTCCTTCTCTATCAATTCTGCCATAACGATTCGCCCTAATTACATCATTAACCGCTTCACTTCACGCAACGGCTACCGTTTCCCGATCGATCGTTTCAGCTGGATCGTGTCCAGCCTGATGATTGAATGGGAAAGAATCAAACCCTTGTATGTTTTGTTCAGAGTCAATTAAACGCTTCTACCGACACCTTTAATTATTCGTTTCTTATCTATATTAAAGAACGATTCAACTATAAGTATGCATGTATATGTGTAATTAATATTCTTCCTGAAAATTCAGTTATATACCAAATTATCCATATTTCACGATCGATACTTATCGGAAAACTGAGAGAGATAAAAAAAAAATTTTTTAATCTTTTATTTAAGGGTTAATTGACAGATGTGAAGAAATCGCGGTTAAGCCTAACCAGCCCGAATGCGTCTCACGCATCTCTCTCGCAATCATCTATTGAATAGCTCCTCTGGAAGCGACCGAGAAGAGAAGTTTGGTCCAGCATATCTCTCTCTCTCTCTCTCTCTCTCTCTCTCTCTTTCTCTCTTCGTCACCGATCCCCGCACCAGCCTCGACGCCTCCGGTTGCTGCTCGACTATCGATTGCGAACCACCAGGAGGGAGAACCACGAGGAGGCACTCTCCCCCCGGCATTTCTCTTCCTCTCTCTCTCTCTCTCTCTCTCTCTCTATCTCTATCTCTACCTCTTGCTTGCTTGCGCTAACTCGTTACGCGGTGCTACCGCGTTTCCTACCAACTAACATGCCTGTATACAGTGCGCCTGTCTATAGGGTGGCTTATGTACCACTACGCGCATAAATTCCAATTAAGCGTGGTCCGCCAGCGACGAGGTGGAATTCCTTCCTAGTCGTCGCGCCGATGGATATCCGCTTGATGCTCGATCCTCGCCGGATCTCCCCTCACAAACTGTTTGGTCGATGATGCTTTCAAAATGCACTCCTTCCGTTTCTAGTAAGCCATCGATCTGATGGACAAAAAATGGTTAAAAAAGGAGCATTTCGAAAAGTACGCGGTTAATAATGTCGAGTTCGAAAAAACTGTACAGCGGTTTTTTTTTTTTCTTTTCTTAATTCGAGTGTGAATTTTTATCTTTAATGTCAATAATATAAATGTTCCTGTCATGCGATACTGCGGCTAATCCTCGAGATTTTAATTGAATACATACTCATATTAGTTTTGATAGAACTCCTTTAAACTCATTTCATGTAAATTTTGCGTTATTTTTATTTAGAGTTAAAAAGAGAGAACAAAAAAGAGATAGAGAGATCAAAGCCGCATGCATGTGTATGTGAGAAATAATGAAATTCTATCGCATCTTTGTTAGAGAGAATGTTGAATCCGATTTTTATCATAGCACCGCCGTTGCTGCTTAAAAAAATACAGTAATGCGAGGAGGGGAAAGAGGGGAAGAGGTAGAAGCGCACGTTGCGTATATTTTTTTCTATTATGTTGCAAATTCCGTTGCAATGCATTAGCCCGTGCGATTTAATATTACTTTTCATCACAATCATAACCGAACCACACCTACGATAGTAGTTACGCTAACCACAGCGATTGGTTAATCGAGCTTCGGATCGGATACTAGAGTCTCTATAGTGAACGACGTGCTCGCAGGCAAGCCGCCTGATTACACGATACGCTATCGTTCCCCTAACTATGGTTATAGCGAACGACTATATATCGCGCACTATAAGCTCTCCGCACACAAATTCCAATTAAACGCCCGGAATTCCTTTCGCATGCCAATCGATTACTACGACAATGTAACTACGGAATTGTGTGATACGTAGTATCTCTCCCTCGGGAGCTGTCAACAGAAGTATCTCATGTCTGACGGTAACTCCGAGATCTCTGTGAGCTCTTGTGAAACGATGACGCTTCCAAGTGCATAGCTCGCATCTTCTCGGAATCGTGAATAACGCGACGCGCAGATGCAAATAATCCTTCGAAGGAGATAAAACTTTGCGATTGTATATAAGCCCTGAAGAAAATATAAAATAACATATGACAAAAAAAAATAGCGATGAAAGAAAAACGCTTACGCTTGATTAGAATTTTTCTATAAAAAATGCAAATATAAGAGATCGCAAAATATATTATCTCTCTGACAATATATAAAATATATTTTTAAAATTTAATAAATTTTTACATTATAGATAATACACTGATTTTATTCAAGAGAGTGTCAGGATATTAATTACGCAAATCATGTGAGATAATCGCACAGTTCTAAGTATCAGAGATTTAGAAAGATCCGACAATCTCCTCGCAGACGTCGAGCGGAGTAAGAAGAAGCCCCCATACGTATCGATATTGGAAAATTATTTATCCCATCTATCCCATGTATGACGCGTGTACGCCTCGACTTTTGACAGATCCTTTGAATCGCTGCGTAGACAGCCTTAATTCATCTCGCCCGAGGCTGACTTATCACAATACGTCAACGTCATGCGAGGCTTTATGCGTAATATATAATATATACAGGCGGCTCTCCTCCAACCGCACATTTTGACATGCAAATTTGAAATATTAAAAATTGTTTTTATTCAACGATTACATTTTTGAAGCTCGCGGGACCGACAGGTGATGCGTACGCTCTCATGTATCTCATTTAAATTTAGACATACAAATAGCGCATGCCAATTAAAATTATCAGAAGTTTATTTAATTTAACGATTGTATATTTTTAAGCTCGTATGTGACAAAAATGGAGAAAGATGGTAATTTGTACTTTAAACAAGAGCGTGCAGGAGATATTAAGCGGCGAACTTGAGCCCCGACAATTTTTCTCAACTCCTTTATTAAAATTAAAATGGGATAAGAACAGTATTTTATTTTCACATTTGGATAATTGGATCACGGCCCAGTGTGGTTTAATTCGCAGAGAAATTGGGCAACTTCACGACCGTATTTTCTCCGATGTTATTTCGCACCCCTACATTAAAGGAACATTTTTGGATTACCGTCCGCTCTACCGAGGTAGAGTGTAGCTCGATCACGATCCTGAATTAATCCCTTAATTAATGCACATAACGTTAATCCCCACGTACGTTCGCGAGCGAAAGAAAAATTTCCATCTCTATTTTCACGCTTGGCCGATTGCGACGCATGCCCGATTATGCGATATCTATTCACCCGTGAATTTCAATTAAACGAACAGCCTATCGGCTAATAGCACCGATAGACGATACCTGATGTAAAGAGCGATGCGCAAAAGGCGCGATCTCGGTCGGATATCTCTAAATCCCTGATCTTCATTCTAATCTCTCCCGTGCTTCTTTCTATCTTTGGATTCATCGATCGATTCGCACAACAAATTATTCCTCGACGAAAATATGAGAAGACCGTATTTTTGATTTTTTTATGCTACAATTGTAGCATACTTTTCATAATCAAATCACTGCTGTTATTGTTGTTTGTAAAAAAAAAAAAAAAGAAAAAAATATCGCCGTTTTTTGATATAAACAGAACTATCGCTGAAAATAATGTGAAATAAGGTGGAAACATTCCGTTGCACGTATTATCGATGAAGTTCCAACCTGGACTCGTTATTTCCGATGTTTTCACTGATCTGCCCTTTGATTTTGATTTTAATCAACGACTCGTAATTTATCATATATTCGATATATTGAAAATTTTGTTGAGAAATAAAATTTACTTGATGAAATCCTGAAAAGAATGAGATTTCATTAACCGTTTGCTGGAAATTGAAAAACTACTGGCTTTTATCAACGGGGAAAATCTATTTTAGATTCCGTTCATAACATAGAGTACACGTGTATTTTGCGTGAAAGCTATTCGCTTTTGGTCCAACAGTCTACATCATATAACATCCAGTTATCTGCAACAGCGTGTTTCTATGAATCCTTTCTTTTTTTTTTGAAAAAAAAAAAAAAACACGTTTTCGACGTTTTTGCAGCAATCACGAACATTCGCATTAAGCGACGTTTCCGGCAAAAAAAAAAAAAAAAGCGTTAAAAGCTCTAAACGCGACAATTGTCCCACGATACGCTCGCGAGAAGATGATAATGAATAGCAAAAATTCTCTGGAAAGAGGAAATCCCATCGCCGTTCGGCGCAATAAGGCGACCACGTCCTGTCACAATTTGTTTTCGATTTGACTTCGGTAAATCACGCCTCCGATTCCTGGTCGGCGGCGGAGGAAAACGTGCATCAGGTGTCGCGCGCGGTAACATTTGTCGGAGGCATCCTCGGGAAGGGATTCATCATGCTTAGGTGTCCCGCGGCTCTTCGTCGAGACAGAAATATATCAGCGCAACTTGTCATATCTCTCGGACGAGTCCTAATTATGCCTTTTACCCAAATACCAATCATCAATTAATAATTATCAGCAGCCGTCATTTTCTTTTTTCCGCGAAATTAGTAGTTTCACATTTATTTTGAGAAAAAGAGTAGATTTCAAGCCCGTCGAGGTATTCCCCCCCCCGATGACACTCTTCGTCAAATACCTCGGCGAGACGACGTTTTGTACGTGAAGCAGCTGCGAGAAGTGCCCGTGTTGCGAGCGATTGTTAAGGCATTTACGATACCTAACGTACCCGCCGCGTGGGCGGATGCCAACATATCTCTCTCCGACCGTTGTTGTTCAGGCCAGGACGTGACTTGCGGTGGGTGCGGGAGGAGGGAGGGAGGGAGGGAGGGAGGGAGGGAGGGAGGAGGGAGGGGGTGAGAAGGGAGGGAGGATGGCGAAAGGAGCCGACTACACTATGTGGCGCGACGACCCACATTCCGTCGAATTTAATTTCATGCCTTATCTCCGGTAGCCTGACGGTACAATGCCTCAACTGGGGCGGTCGCGGATCTCTTTCTCGCACGTGGAACCGCATCGCGTACGCACATATACAGAGAAACGCGCACATGTATATGCGTGCACTGTTAACGGTGTCATACGCACACCTCGCTCTTTACCTTCTATTTATACACGTGGTGCGTCTACTGTTCTCCTTCAGACAGAAGATCTCTTGTTCTATCTCGCTCTTGTAATTGCCTCTCTTTTCCCTTCCTCTCTCTCTCTCTCTCTTTCTTTCCTTTTCGTGCATTGAAAATAGATGCAATGTGATAATTTTTGCTGCGTGCGGGAAAACGAGCAAAATTAATTTAAGATGCAATTTTTTTTATATTTTTTTATCCTTCTCTTTATATTTGTATTAAAGGAGCTTGATGTCTCCCCCGACTATTTTTATTCAGTTATTCAATCACCTTATTTCGTTTTATAATATATATGAAAAAAATCGCACCTTGATATCTCATTCCACAGAAGATGAGACACTCCTCAGACAAAGCAAGCGGCTCATCTTCCTCTCTCTCTCTCTCTCTCTCTCTCTCTCTCTCTCGAGAATCTCTCTCGTTCTGTACCATTTTACTAAAGATCTAACACGTAGCCGAAAGCTCTTCACGTCAATCTGCATACACATTCTCTCTCCGTCTCTCTTGACCCCTTATTTTCCTCCCTTCTCCTTTCTCCCTCAGGCGTCTCTCTCTCTCTCTCTCTATCGTAGCCCAGGATACTGAATCCCGGCCTCTATCTCCGCGCCTTCTCCACTTGTGTCGCGCAAGAGCGCGCCTATTATGCATCGCGCATCTGATGTACGCGTTTCTCCGAGCAAGCGAGCGAGCGCATAAGCGGAACGTGGTATACCGAGGGTCGATCGGCTATTTCTGCTTCTCCGACTCGTCGTGCTGACGATTGCTTTATCAGACATAACGGGGGCTGACTGACGGAACGGGGGTGGCGCGCCATCGGCTTCCATATCGACGGAATAAAAGCCGTCGATTCGCGAACAACGAGCTACCATAAAGACGACGAAATCATATTTTTCATCTCATCGGCAGGCTCCGGTTGAGAAGAATTTTCGATGAATTTTATCTTAAAAACTTTGAACTTTCTAAGATTAACGAAAATCGCGAAGAATAAAGATGTTGGCGCTCGCCTTTCTTCTTTTCCGAGAAATAATGTGGTTTAAAGAACCTATTTTCCAAGTGGATTTCTAGGAATCACCGTACACCATTATATATTGTGTATACGTGTGCATTCACGTGGCAAATAGTATCCGATGTTTACGGACGTGTTAGAAACAACAAATCCCTCGCCGTATATATCCCGCCATATGAATGTTTACACGACGATAGCGTAGTCTCGGCCGAGAGTGTTGATTGCGCGTAGAGTTACGCAAGCCTCGAGCGTGAAAAGCGTTTCCCGGGGAAGGCCATTAACCTGTAACGAGCCAATTACTCAGAAGGAGCTATTTGTCTCTGCACGTCTAATCGTATCCCCGATGCATCTAATCGCATCCTTATCTCGATTACCTCCGTATCCGTGCAGAGGTCGAGAAACCCGTCTCGAGAATGATCCGGAGATGACGGAACGTAACAATAATACACGTTCTGAGTATCTTAATAATTCTATTTCTACATTAAAGTAATTTAAATTTATTTGATTTTTCCCCGAAAATATTTATTCGAAAGTGCAAGAAATATTAAATATGCGTTTGGAGATTATTTGCATCTGAGTTCAATGTAAATCCCAATTACACATATAAATGCATTTAAAGACACGCGTCCTGATTGCAGATCGGGCAGCCCCCCCGCAGCGAATGGATGGCGCGACGACGGTAGGACGACGTTAGAACGTTACCGCTTGCGGCTGCAGCTGCGGCGGCGTCATCGCTCGCTGCATCTGCAGCTGCGGCGGCAGCGACGACAACGACGACGACGACGACGACGGTGAGGGCGAGGGCGAATCGCGATCTTAATCAGCGATGCAGAACGCCGGCGACAATTATTATCAGAGGGCGCCGAGATGCTGTCCGGCCAGAAGCAGCAGCAGCAACAATAATAACAACAACAACAACAACGCGGGAGGCTCGGTGCGCGGCGCGGAGCTGTTCTGCTGCTGCTGCAGCTGTAGCACCGCCACCTCCACCAAGACCCCGGGGCTGCTGGCGAGCCTCGGCGTATGCGTGCTCGTTCTCGGTTACACCCTGCTCGGCGCGTTCGCCTTCATGGCCCTCGAAGGAGGCTTCAAATCGGTGAGCGACAACCGTTGATTAAATCGCTCGGCGTGATTCTAATTATCGAAGATATGGACGATCAAATCTACGGCGAGACGCAATCGCGATTCATCGATCCCGATTGTCCGAATATTTTCGCTCAATTTAATTGCGAAATTTTATTAAAATATATTTAGAATATTGAGAAAGATATATAATTATTAATTAAGAATAATTATGCACGCGGAAAAATGCAAAATTTTTGTGCTTAACAGGCGCTAATCGATATCGAAATGCTTTAAGCTTAATGTAATTTGAGGAAAAATTTCGCCGGAAATTGAAACAGCTAATTGCTGTTGATGCAATCATCTCTCAAGTATTCCGATTCGCTAATCTCGCTCGTTGCGAGTAATAAAGATAGTACGTTTAGGAAAAAAAAAAATTCAAAAAGAAAATAATTATTTTTTGCTTTCAGTTTTTTAATAATGAATCTTTGACTTTTACTCTTGACAAGAGGAATTCCGTCTAAAAATTAAAATTAATATGTTTCATTGAATTGTGTAATCAGATTTGTGTCGCTCTTATCCAGGATTCACCCACCGAGGTCGCGTCCTCTAAACCCGATGGTAGTTCCATGCTGCCGAATTTGGAAAACGATTCCGCCACCATGGAATTGAGGGCACGCACGGTCGAAAAACTCTGGAGCATCACTGAGGATCTCAATGTTCTCTACAAAGAGAACTGGACCCGCTTAGCGGCCCGGGAGGTTCTCGAATTTCAGGAGATCCTAGCCCGCGGGCTAAGACGCACCTCCTATGAGCAGATACCACCGCGATCACGGGAACACCACGCGGACAGACGCCTGCATGGTCGACGGTGGACCTTCAGTGGTAGCTTGCTATACTCTTTGACGCTGATCACGACCATAGGTTCGTCCAGATTCAATCTATCTGTCTCTCTATTTACGCAGATCAACAAGATATATTCCTATGAATTTATCTATATAATATATTATATATATATATATATATATATATATATATATAATTTATCTATATATATTTATTTATATAAAATATTATAATAAATATTATAATAATATTATATAATAAATTTAAGATACGGTTGCGATTTCAGGATACGGTAGCGTTGCACCGCGCACAGTTTGGGGCCGGCTGATCACCATAGTCTACGCCCTAGCAGGGATCCCGCTGATGCTGGTTTACCTGAGCACGGTGGGCGACGTGCTCGCTCGTAGCTTCCGCCGTCTTTACGGACGCATGTGCCAGCGGCAGCGCAACTGCACCAGGAAGCGACAACCACCGCCGCCGCCGCCGCCGGTCGGCGGCATAATGACTAAGGCCTATCGGTATGACAATCACGTGGATACTAAGGGCGGCGGCAACTACTACTCGGCGAGCAGGGAGAGCTCCTGCGACGATCTGGGTATCCGCGGCGCCGGCAGCGCCATTCTTCTCGACTGTGGCAGCGAGGGTCTTTTGCACGCCACCACCAGCTCGACGGCCGCGCTTCAGGTAACGTAGATAATTATTGTTGATTGTCAAAAAGAGAAAGAGAGAAGATGATTTCTTTAAATTGAATTATATGATTAAATTAGCCCAATAAAAATGTGTAAAAATAAAGTATTCTACAATAGATTATTATATTATTACGAATTTTGAAAATAAAATGAAAAATAAATTTTATTTTTGTTTTATTTATATTTATAAAAATATTTGTTTTTTTTTAATTTATATATGAAACACTCTTTTTAATTAAGATTTTTAATGCAAGACATTTAATTATATTTTTAAAATTAACATTTTAAAGTGGAGTATTAGATTGTGTGAGATTCGTTGACTTACTCTAATCTTCTTAATCGTGAGAAAACGAGAGAAAGATATGGAAATGAAACATTTGCACTCTTCCAAAAGCATGTAGATAATGTGATATTATTAAAAGAGACACTCGTCGCTACTTGAATTCACTAAAAAGAAAATTGCGACAAAAAACTCTTCAAGAACTCGAGAAACAAGAACAAGAAACCGATTTAGCATATAAATGAATAACGAAAAGATAAAAGACTTTTAATAAATAAACTAATTAAGCAGATAAAAAGTTTACATTAATCTCTAACGAAACGGAAAACTTAATTGTTCAAAAATTCAAAAATTTGTCGATTTGTAGAAAATGTATATTGGTTTTGATATTTTTTCTATTTTTCTCAAAAAAAAATTCTGTTTAAAAATTCCAAAAAAAAAAATCTCTCTCTCTCTCTCTCTTTCTTCAAATTATATCATAATTTTTTATTATATAAATCTCTCTTTAACGGATTGATTTTACCTGTTATATTAAATATCGCTTGTCACATTAATATATTAAATATCTCTTGTATTAAATCGTCTTTAGGATATTACAACGGGTAACGGGAAGCGGCACTTTCACCCGTGCTCGTTGTCCTTATCGTCGACCTCGTCGCCGGCGTATGTGCTAGAGACGAATCCGGTCAGGATACCGATCAGCCTGTGCCTGGCGATAATGCTGGTGTATATATGCGGCGGCGCGGTCATGTTCAACCGTCTGGAAGGCTGGAGCCTGCTGGAGGGCGGCTACTTCTGCTTCACCAGCCTTGGCACGATCGGCTTCGGCGACCTGATGCCGATGGGACGCAACGCCGCCTCGGCCACCCTGGAGGAGCTCAGCCTGTGCGCCTGCTCGCTCTACATCCTCGCCGGGATGGGCTTGATCGCCATGTGCTTCAACCTCGTCCAGGAGGAGGTGGTACGCGTGGTCAGGGTCTTCGGTAGAACCTGCGGCATGTCGTCGGGCGTGATGGTCGGACCTATCGGTGGTACAGGTATCCCTGATGAAGGCATTCGGTGGGGAATCCGTAGCGAGAATCTCGCGCAAGAAAGAAAGAGAGCATCGTGAGAAATAAATCGTTGATCCTATTTGTCGCGCGTCAAGCTACGTCCGTAAAAAATCACACTTGTCCTGTAACAATTAATTAATTCGATGTACATATTGATATATATATATACGCAATATCGGGCATGATTATTAGCGTGAACAATTTTGAACGTACCGTAACAGTTACCGTCGTTATGCCAATCCGCGCGGTCGAAGAAACGAGAAAATTTCCGCAAGAGATCATGATCAGAAAAGAATTAAACGATCGAGGCAATCGTCCATCACGAGACACGCGTCACGGTCTCTCTCCTTTTCTTTGCAGCAGGCGCCGCTCCCGGTCTCAAAGCCGACCTCGACGACGGAGGTGGCACCAGCGACTCGCGACTGTCCGAGCAAGAAGAGGAGGCAATCGCCATGTCAATGGTGCCAGCCGGCTCCTGACAGCATCAGGCCAGGAGCCCCGGCGACGGCAAGCTCCTGGCCCATCCGTCTAACACTGCCATGAAGTTGTCGCCCGGTCATCACACTCTGCCGCGGAAGAAGACGTTGCCGCTGGACGTCGCGAGCAGGACGACGACGAGCAATGTCTCGTCCTTGGGCGCCAACGTTCAGCAGCAGCAGTTTCAACGGGGCCAGCCGTTAAGAAGAAGCTGCCTGTCGCCGACGCAGCATCATCATCAACAGCAGCAGCATCAACAGCAGCCGCTGCATCATCATCAGCAACATTGTCAGGAGAGCTCGTTGCATTTCGAGTATTTTGTGCCTCGCAGCGTCAGTGAATTTAATCTCGCGGCCGCTGTGACGGACATGGCTGTGCCACCCCCGCCGCCCGCATCGGTGCTCAGGCCATCCTCGGCGATGACGCCGCCGGTCACCGCCGGGATGACCGTCGTCGCTAGCCAGACTAGGCTGTTAGATAGCGGCGGTAACAGCGGTGGCTGCAACACTGCCACGAGGAGCCGCGAGAAAATGGTCACGTTCGAGGACGAGGGGCTCAGCGTTACCTCGACACCCACCAGGAAGAACCTACCTGCCCTGGATAATGTCTTCATGTGACCTGTGCCGCGATTTGCACGGACGATTAAGCGGATGCTGCTGAAGGCGAGAACTTTATCTCGGAATTTCATGTCTCAGATCTGAAGGGTTGAATTCAAAAGTGTGATTTTTTTTTTAGAGACAACTAAACATGGTCGATATTAAAAACCGAGGAGAGCTGTTAGAGCTCTTATCATTCAGGAGATAATGGAGATGTTCAAGACGACTTTTAAAATACAGATATTCTCCAAACGCACGAATAAAGAAGAGATCAGTTGACATCAAGAAACTGAAAATGCAATACTATCTGATTATATCGCGGATCACGCAATCAAATTGGGTGGGGTTAATTAAAGAGTCACGAATGAGTATCAAACGGAAAAGAAATTGTTAACGATTACGCGATTTTTGATTAAAACATCAAAGGAGGGATAGAAATACAAAACATCAATCATACTTTTACGAGAACTGCATTTTTGTATAGTACGCATGGAAAATAACGTAGGAATATTTGAAATAATGGCAAAGGGTGTGTAGAGATTGTTTACAAAGCAAACTCCAAACAGGATGTGATAATCGGGAAAAATATTTTGTGCACAAACAAAATTTTCAGAATTGTCAGAAGCTGCCACTTGATACGCAAAAATTTTTTGGCACTAAAGACCAATTTTTTATCACCGGAGAATAGCGTCTAAATGACAATGACAGTCTAGATAATGCAAACTAGAAGACGTCTCAAAAAATTCTTCAAATATTCTTTAGATATTTTTTAAACATTTTTTTATCTGTAAGACATTCATATTGTCTTGCAATTGTTTTTACGTCTAACAAACTTTTCACGAAGCGCTGACATAATCTTGATTAAAAGTTTCCCATTGCCCATTCGCGACGTCACGCACAGAAACTGCACAAAAGCGACAAATAAGAAACAAATGACAAAAAATAAACACTAAAAAAAAAAGACAGATAAAAAAATAGGAACATTATGCAATCGACACTGAAGAATTTTCCGCGTTAGCGGAAATTCTTTCCCTCTCCCTTCCCGGCCGAATGTCGACTGTATATTTCTTATTATCGTGATTAAGCCGTAATTATCATTATTATACCACTTGCGCACAGCGTAGGGGATATCTGTCGAGTATCCGAATTTTATGTCCGATAAGTCCGACTGTGTATTCCGAATGTTATTTGAATAGTTTGTATATATATATTCGAAAAGTATATATTGAACATTTTAACTTATACGACTACCATATTATATATCAAATAAATAAACAAAGTTATATATATATATATATATATATATATTATATATTTAAGGTATCTCGCTATACCGTACTTCATTCTAGAAAATGCTTTTCTATAAAATCATATGTTTCGATTTTAGGTATTTTTTTCTCGACTATTTGTGATAATCTATTATTTTTTATTTTTTATGTTAATTATAGTTTTTAACAATTATGAAGAGCTACAACAATTTTTCTAAATGGAACGAAGAAGAACAAAATCAAAAGAGGTAAGAAGTTAAAGTTAACAATTTTATTTTATAACAGAAAATGACAAAAATTTTTGAATCTTTTGAATTTTGAAAATATTTATAATTATGTATTATTTATTAACAAACATCTCTGATCTTTTTAAACTTGATATATATATATATATATATATATATATATATATATATATATATATAAATTGTAAAGATAAGAATGATTAATATTAATATTAAATTGTTATTTTTTTTCATAATGATTATTATATCCGTTTGTTATATTCATGTTGTTTCTTTAAATTGTCGATTTTGTATAATTTTCGAGATATTTATATAATTGTTCAGGAAAATGTGTGTGCGTAAAGCTGAGGTTCTAAATGGATTTGCAGCTTTCCGCATGAAATGAAATTCACCCCGCATCACTCGTGGCTTTTGGTGCGAAACGAAATCTATAATTATACGATTCTACATGGATTTAACTTTCCGCGCAAGGTGAGATTCACTCTATACGGACTGTTGCTTTCGGTATGAAGCGAGATTTATAATGATACGGTTTTACGTGAGTTTGTAACTTTCCGCGATAAGCGAGAATCTCCATCTCGCTCAGTGCTTTTGATACGATGAACGAAATATTCATAATTGCAAAGTTTCACATACAGTAGGCTTGCAATTTTTTACAAAGTAAGATTTTGTTATTGTCGTTTTGCATTATTGGGTGAGAGAAGATGAATCTTGCAGAAATTACAAATACAATACATCGTATAATTATATTTTGTTCAAAAAACTATTCACGACACAAAACAATGACA
Organism: Cataglyphis hispanica; assembly: GCF_021464435.1. NCBI lineage: Eukaryota > Metazoa > Arthropoda > Insecta > Hymenoptera > Formicidae > Cataglyphis > Cataglyphis hispanica. The sequence continues at coordinate 6,954,228 of NC_065963.1, forward strand.
AATGTAAACATCTAAAAAAAAAGGAAACAAGTTAGTAGTTTAGTTCTTCTCTCTCCTTCTCTTTCTCTCTTTTGCAAAATGTTAATTCGTTCTTAATCTTATTGGCTGCCAATATCGTACAAAATTGTTTATCTTTGGATATTCAATAAATCGTGAACAAATGTCAAATTATAAATTATTCAATAACAGATATAATATTCACGATTCAAGATTCTCTTAACTCGCAATTATAAAATGTAAATGTCATTTGCGATATATATTCAAAAATATTTTTATTTTGTATAAATACTAACTTGCGTGCAACAGACTAAGACAACAGACAAGATGATGAATATATTACATTGAATTAATATAATTATGGTATATTTTATATTGGTGTAATTTAAGGTTAATAGGTAATTAATCTGGAGTATTATTTTATAAAAAAAACATATTTTTTCAATAAAAAAAGCACAAGTTTTATTAATTTGTCAAGTTCTTAATATTTTTTATTCAATCTTGTGCAATTTAATGTACAAAAAAGTCGTCAATAAAAAAATGATATAAATGTATATAATCAAGTATATAAATTGTATTTAAACACGTGTCAATTTTATCGCAAAAAATTATTTATAAATTTTATATAAGAACTGACTTGTGTGTGGAGTTAACATTATTTATGCAAAGTTAAAATTATTTTGTCGCAGTAGTTTTTCTATTCGTCATTACATTACACATTTATTAAAAATTACCTTATCTTAAAATTTAATTATCCATTAACATTAAAAGATTTAAAGTTGAGTTTCACATAATAAATTTAAGAGATCTCATTAAGATTTATTATAAACAAGTATATCTTTAAGACGATGTATAAACCATTAATCATATCTTTTCAAAATAAAGTTCTTCTGATGATTGCAAAATTTGAAAATATTATTAATATTATTAATATATTAATAACTATACATAAACACAATTAATAATAAATATAATAGAAATAAACAAGTTTACAAGCACATGCTCTTCATTATAAAATTTGAAAATTAATATAAAAATAAATCCAAAACATCTTTCTTTCTAAATTGCAAGCTTTTACAGAGTTTGACAAGAAGAGTAAGTAAAAAAAATTGTGAGAAATGAATTCCTCTTATTTATCCATTTAAATTGAATGTTTTAAAATTTTTAGATTTTTATTTAGAAGGTTTTATAAAATTATTACTGATTCTCGTTTTGCTATTTTATTGCCATTTGGAAAAAATTTGAAATTGTATTATTATTTCGTGTTATAAAATCTCAAATCTTCTAAAAATTTTTAAACATTTTAAATAGTTGATAAGACGTTGATAGAAAGTAAATATTTGTGAAAATAAAATTATTTTTTGCACCTTTTTTTTCAAAATGTTCTTGCCAAACTTTATCGTAAACAGAAAGTGTTTATAATTTAAAAGAGAAGCGTTCCTAAAATCACGTTTATATAAATGTTTCTCATTTATATAATGAATAGAATTAATTTCTCATTTATATAATGAATAGAATTTATTTCTAAAATTTGGTCATTTAATTTTCAAAAATCTTATACTCATATCGATACTTGTTTGCATGCTTATATTATTTCTCGAGTGTACCGATTTAAAACGTACCAATTTAAGATAAACTCTGCCTATAATTTACCGTTCATATTTTATTTACGTATTTCATTGCATTGTCATTCCAATAAATTTTATTATCTTGTTATAGGTAACGGCCACCTATAGAATCATCACTATCTGACTCATCAGGGTTGAAAGCATTCCGAATATTTTGATATAGTAACGTACGGCCATTTCTAGTGCTACAAAATTAAAAATAGTAAAAGGTTTTTAAAAATTATTTCCATGAATAGCAATACATTTATAGGAAAATTACCAAAACTTGTCTTATGTTACAGTTACTAATTATTATAATAAGGAAAACAAATTAAAATAAAATTTGACATATTAAATTTATCTTTATTTTTTCCAGAATTTTGATGATAATGCGGCATTATATTTAAAAAATAAAAATTTGTTTTGATTTTATTATCATTAAAATAATATGAATTTGTTATTATTAATAGTTTAAACAAAATAATTATTTTTCCTATGTTGCATTTACACACATCTCACACACGCATACATACACACATTGCTCTCATTTATATATGAGCACATACATATACGTATATATATGTGTATATATTAATGTACATGTACATATGAATATACATATATCATACATGTTTATAATTTATTTACTTATTCATTTAATTATTTTACTTTTAATAATTTTTATTGGAAATAATTTATCTCTATCTATTTGATCTGAACCGATAATAATAAATTTTTGACTTTAATTTTTATTTTACATTTTTTTGTTTTACAATTATCATTATTATATTAATTATTTCTTTAATTATAAAATTAGTAAGAATAAGAATATTATGTAAATATTAATCGAATTTTTAAAAATTTGTTTTATAATTTAAGTTATTCAGTAAATAAAATCTTAATTAATTATGAATCACTTACATAAAAATTAATTATGTATATTAAATAAAACATTAATTAAGTAAATTAGTATATTAAATATCGGTTTACCATATCATAATTAAAATATTTAACAGCCATTTAATAAATCCGAAGCAACACAAAAACACAAATAATATAAATATCGTCATATATAATATATCTTCAAATATTTTCATCCAACGTGTAGGTGTTTTTGGAATACTTTCCACCTTATCTTTCAATTTAATGATCTGAATGTTATTACTTGTATCGACTTTAGTATCTGTCTCACTAATTGGTATTAATACCATAAAAACTAAAAAATAATTTTTATTAATAATTCCATGTCTAAATTGGTAACTATTGTCATTAATTTATCAGTATTATTCATTTTTTCACAAAATTTTGTTATAATTATAATTTAACATTATGCTAAAAGAAAAATTTGTTATTGCATTAATATTTTTTTATGGAAATTAATTAATATATTTAGAATAGAAATATATACATTTTTATTGACACATTAATAAAATATAAGTTTGTGTCTAAATAAAATATATTATTATGTATCCGTGAAATTAGAAAATATATATTTTTTATACGTTTTTTAATTATTATTATATAATTATCTTTAATATTATTTTATAATTTTTTTTACACATACGGTAATAATTATTTAAAAAAACCAACAAAAAAAAAACAAAAATATAAAAAACACATGCGCGCCCTAGTGCAAACAATTATTAATTTCCATTTTTTTAAAACTTGATTTAAAAATTTTGATTTATTAACTTAAATAAATCTAATATATAATATATTACTATATAAATTATATATATCATATTTTACCTGATATAAATAGCACCAAAGCAATACTAGTTTTAATACCGATATCAGCAATACTTGTTACGAACGAATGTAACCAACGAAACGTTTGCATTAAGATTTGCATTAATCTAGTAAAACACATCATGAATATTTATTTAGGAATTTCTTATTTAAACTTCAATAAAATTTGAGAACGTAGTCCTCCTTATCCAATTTTTTTAATGCAACTTTTGTTATTAATATCGTGATGCTGTTTTAATCGTCTGCAAAAAAGACATTTATTTCATATTTGTAACGAAATCTTGTTGTACTTACTCAACAGCATAGATTGTAAGCAAAACAGAAAAGAATTTTAATAAATTGTCAGACTGATGATTTAAATGTACACAAATTTAAAACAAATATTAAAATAATCGTAAAGAAATCAGATACTAACGAAAGACTTGGCATATGAAGCATACTAAGATGTTAAGAATTAATTTTATAATATTAATTTGTTGCTTTACCAGATCGCGATCCAAATCGTTGTGGTCTACCTCTTCTCTTCACGACAGGTCAATGATAAATGGTAGCTTCTGATAAATATAAACAAGTTCTTCTCTCTCCTTTTTTCTTTCTCTCTCTTGTAAAAACGTATGTTAATTTGCCTCAATTTTATTGGCTGGCAGTATCGCACAAAGTTGTTTATTTTTAGATACTCATCAAACCGTGAACAAACGTCAAATTATAAACTATTCTAATAACAGATATTTACGTACACTCAACTGCCAAAAACTTATATAATTATATAATATTAATTTCTAATTCAATGATGTTTAAGATTTTCCGACTCAAAATATACCAGTTTCAGATAAATTCTGCATATGATTTAGCGTTTATATTCTATTTCTATTATATTTATATTGTATTTTGTTGTATCGTTATTTCAATAAATTCTATTATTTCGTTAACGGATATGCTAATGGTCATTGTCTCTAGGAGGTTAATGATTTGGCACAACATAATTGTCGATAAGGATCCGAAAAAAACCATTTCGTAACCTACGACCATGTCTAGTGCTATAAAAAAAAAAAAAAACCTTAAAAAATTAATTCCATTAATGACAATATTTATAAAAAATTAACAAGACCCTTTATATTGCAATTAATAATTATTATAATAAGAAAAATATAAAATCCAACATTCAACTAAATTTATCTCGTGTGCGCCTATGTGGGTATGTATATACATATAAATGTTTATATATATACATATATCATACACTTATATAATTTACTTTTGCATTAATTTAATAAATTTATCTTAGTTTTTATAATTTTTATTCAAAATAATTATTTTACGTGAACTAATAATAATTGGTTTTTGGCTTTAATTTTTAATTCTAAAATTTTGTTGTTGTTACAATTATCATTATTATATTAATTATTATTTCAGTTATAAAATTTGTAAGAAAAGAATATTATATATATATATATTGAATATCGATTTACCATATATACCACAAAATGTAAATAAAAAACAGGCAATTAAAAGTAATTAAATAAATTATTAGGCAATAATTAATAAGGCCCAATAAATATGTTATTGTATATATTATTTTTTCTAAATTTTTCATCCAGATTGAACGTGTTTTTGGCACATCTTTCAGATTATCTTTCAATTTAATGATCCGAATGTTATTACTTATATCAGATTCAATATGCATCTCATTAATTGGTATTAATACCATAAAAACTAAAAAATTATTCTTATTAATAATTCTACATATATATTCATAACTATTGTTATTAACTTATCAGTATTACTCATTTTTTCGCCACAATATCTTTGCAAACTTTATTATAAGTTTAATAACGTTATGTTAAAAGAAAAATTTGTTATAAGTGCATTAATCTTATTATGAGAATTAATTGTAAAATTAATTAATTTATTATAAAAATAAGAATATATATGTATATTCTTATAGATACGTTAGTATAAATGTAAGTTTATATTTAATAAAACATATTATTATTATTCCGCAAAATCAAAAAATATATATTTTGTACGTTCTTTAATATGTATTATATAAATCTCTCTTCATATTTTCTGTGACAAATATTTAACAAAAAAATGTAAAAAATAGACAAAGAATATGCGCACGAGCACACAAACAATCATTATTTGCCACTTTTAAAAGTCAAATTAAAAATTTTTAATTAAATAAATCTATTATACAATATTTTATTGTATGAATTGTATATATTATATTTTACCTGATATAAATAGCATAAAAGCAACACTAGTTTTAGCAAAACTAACTGCGAATAAATAAAACGTTTGTCTTAAGATTCGCATTAATGCAGTAAAATACATTATAAATAATTGTTTAAGGATTTTCTATCTAAAGTTCAACAAAATTTGAGAACGTAGTTCTTTTTATCCAACCTTTCCTATGCGATTTTTGTTGCCAATATCGTGACGCATTAATTGCCTATAAAAAAGACATTTATTTTATATTTATAACAAAATCTTGTAGTACTTGTCCGAGGGCAGAAATTTTAAGCAAAACAAAAACGATAAAATGTATAACAATGAATTATTAAATTGAAGGACATTCATTATAGCATAAAAGGTAATTAAAATGATATGATATATAAAAATAGTAATATGATCGAAAACATTAAAGTAAAAAAAATAATACAATCTCGTTTTTAATAATAATGTGTATTATTGCGATTTGTGTAATAAATTTTTGGTTAAAGCTTAGATAAATGTCATATTAAATACAATAATATATAAGATTTAATATATATATATATATATATATATATATATATATATATATATATATATATATATTATTTTACTTGATTATGATCCAAGCCGTTATAGTATATTTTCTTCCTATTCAAGACACAATAACAAATGTTGGTTTCTGAAAAATATAAACGAAACATTCTCTCTCTCACTATCTTTCTTTTTCTTTCTTTTAGAAGGTTAATTCGTCTCAATCTTATTGGCTATTAGTGTCGCACAAAATTGTTTATCTTTATACGTTTATCAAAGCAGTAAACAAGTTATAAACTTATCAAAACAGACATAACATTCAACAAACTTTACTGCATAATCTTTAATTTATTATATATTATTAATATCTAATTAATGCTATTTAAAATTCTTTAAAATCGTATATAAAATAAAAATATTATTTGCAATATATATTTAAAAAAAAAAATTATGTTTTATATAAATCCTAATTTACGTAAAAACAGACTATCAATAAGATGAATATATTTATATTACATTTAATTGGTATAATTATGGTATATTTTATATTGATATAGTTTGAGATCAGTAATTCATTCTGCAGTATTATTTTGTAAAGGAGATGTGTTTTCTAATAAAAAAAAGCATAAGTTTTAATAATTTCAACTTCTTCATATTTTGTATTTAATATCATGCAATTTAATGTACAAAAAAACAATCGGCAATAAAAAAAGAGATATAAATTCATAGTAAATAAAATGTATATAAACAAATGTCCACATTATATCACAAAAAAACTATTTTTGTAAAATTTTTACTTGCTAAATATGAAAATATCTTGCAAGTGGAATATATACGAATTGAAAGTACGATTTGTATTATGTATAATTATAAATAGAGTAAAATACAAAATACAAAATACTTATATTAAATACAGATTTGTACAAGTCTTATAGTTTTAAATATTTTTGTTATTGTTAAATATAGCCTGATAAAAACATTCAATATTTTTATTATCCGTATTATAGTCTTTATTAAAGAATCTAATATTCAGTCAAGTTTAATATCTTTATATAAATTGTTGAAATCATAATCATTTTTAAGTTACAAATTCTTTTATCTCTTATCTATTAATTTATTAATTATTAACTTAATTTATTAATTATTAACTTAATATTATATATGTTATAATTAGCATGTAGTAATCTGATAATAATTAATTAATTACTCATAAATAGCTTTATAATTGTGATGTCCATCATGTTAAATTATTTAATAATTATTTAAATAATTAAATAATTATTTGTATAATTTTTATAATTTGTGAAATTTTTTATATTTTAAATTAATTATTATCTTAATTTTATTATTATTCTTTAAAAAAAAACGAAATTATGTAATTATAATGTTATAAATAACTGTGTAATATAAATCAGAAAAAATAAGTTATTACATCGTTTATAATAACTTATTTTTATTTTCTTGATTTATTACAAGTATGCAAAACATTTTTTATTTATAAAAAATTGCATAATCTCGCTAATTTCAAAATTTGAAAAAATACATTTTAATAAAATTAATTGATTAGTTTTATTATATAAATAAATTAATTGACTTATGATCTAATTCTAAATTAAAATGTTATTGATATGATTTTTAAATAATATTAGTTTTAACTAAATTTAAATAGAATGATTAATATACATTTTTAATTTTTATTAAAAAAAATTTATATAACAATTTGCATGTAACAGTTAAAAACTATTATTAGTAATTATTTCAATTAATTTTAATTAATTAATTAATATAATGTAATATTTACATAAAAAATTTAAAATTAATTGACCAGTAATCAGTATCACTCTATAACATTGAAAAATAGAAACAGATAACATACAATCTGTATAAACATAATTACAAACATAATTACAAAGCTCGAATTATGCATTAATATTGTTACTTGTAACAAAACTGATTATAACATTTTCATAAAAAGATTTTTGATTATAATCTTGCAGGAAGAAGATTATATAAAAACTTATAACTTATAATAAATTTATATATTATACCGTAAATTGGAGCTTTAAAAAAAAATATGCAAACAATCACTTTTGATTATATTATATTCTTAGTTTATTATTGATTATCAATCACTGTGAAAATTTTAACATAATTATAATAATCTTTGACTAATAAATATATGTAAATAATTTTATTTCACATATATTGTGTGTTGAAATGCTTTTGATGCTTTTGTATGTAATATCATTCTCAATAATTACATTATTCTCCAATAATAAATTAAGAAGTAAACATAATTAGAATTGATTATGTTTGCATGTGTTTTTCTTAAAAATAAATTAATAAATAATAATTATAAATAAATATATATATATATATATATATATATATATATATTTATTTATTTATTTATTTATTTATTTATTTACGAATGTATATCAAATTTCCTAACATTAATGTATTTAGGAATTAATTAAGTATAAATATAATATAATTGAATATAATAAATATATATATATTTGGAAATTTGATATGCATTTATATTATGCAAATATATTGGATAATATCTCATCTTTTTAACTTCAAATTCTACTTTAAATTATTTAATAAGTTTACAAATAAGCCACAAGTATAAAATAAATTTGTTATGTTACAAAAAGTAATAAAATTTTCTAAATTTGTGTTTTAATTGGCTTAAATTTCATATAAAAACTAATGTTGAGTTAAAATTATTTATATTTGAAATAGGCTTTTTCATATTAACAATAAAATTAAAATTATTTAGCATAGTTTTTCTATTCGTCATTACATTAAACATTTATTAAAAATTACCTTGTTTTATAAAATAATTATGCGTAGGTTAAATGACTTGAGGTTGAAAAGATCTTTTCAACACATAGACAAATATATTTTTACGGATTATGTGTAATCCGCACGTCAATAATATTTTTTTCTTTAATGTTCTTCTTCACGCTGCAAATATTGAAGATATTATTAACATTATTAATATAATAACTACATGTAAATAATTAATAACGATATAAAAGAAACAAGTTTAGAAACATATATTGCTCTCTAAAATTGAAAAACATTAATCCAAAACAGCTTTTTTTCAAATTATTCCGTTTTTATAACAGAATTTGACATTATTTCTTAAACATCTTATATTTATATCAATACACATTTATATTATACTCATTTCTAATGTGTTTAAAAAAATATATTTAAAATAAAATTGTAAGTATAATTTATTGTCTATATTTTATGGATTACTTACAATTGGATTGCCATTCATATGACTCCATCTGTTATTTTGATTCTGGTTTTGCTGATGATCATCGTCATCATCATCGTCATTAGATGTAAAGTATCTATTAAACCGAATTAAGAATTTTGACTATATTTTGTTGTAAAATATATTTATTTTAAATATATTAATTTGCTATCCAAAAATAATAAAATAATATTAAATAATGTCTTTAATAATTATAATACTTATAAGAAAATTGAACAAAATCTATTTATATTGCAATAAATAATTATTATAATATAAGAAAAATATAAAAATCAACATATTAAATTTATTTTGATAAAACAACACGGCATTGTATTTAACAAATTTAACAAAAAAAGATCGTTTTAGTTTTATTACCATCGAAAAAACATGAAAACATGGACTTGTTTTTATTCAGTTTAAATTAACTTATTCATTTAATAACCGATTTATTATAATTTTGATAATTTTTACCAAAAATGTCTATTATATCTAAACCAATAATTATTTTTTGTTTTTTTATCTTTCACTCTAGCATTCTTTTGTTTTTACAATTATAATTTTTATATTAATTATTTTTACAGTTATAAAATTAGTAAAAGTAAGAATATTATATAAATACGATAAAAATTTTCTTAATCTGTCGCATAATTTAAATTTTTTCCTAAGTAAAGACTTAATTGCTTATAAATAGTTCATATATAAATTAATTATGAGTATTAATATATTAAATAGTGTCTTAATTATATTGATATATTAAATATTGGTTTACCTGTAAGTAAAGTAATAAAGTATCGCTGACACAAAAACAATACATAATTTATGTGAAAATTTCATATTAAACAGACGTAATATATATATATATTTTTTTTTTTTTTTTTTTTTTTAACACAATATCTTCCGTTTTAGCGATTGTACTTTTTATATCAAATACAGCATGTGCATCACTAATTAATATAGTACTTTACTTCTTCTATTCACAACACGACAATGACAAAATGTAGACTTTAAAAAAATATAAACGAAATATTCTCTCCCCTTCTTTCTCTTTCTCTTGTAAAACGTTCATTCGCCTCAATCTTATTGGCTGTCAGTGTCGTACTAAGTTGTTTATCTTTAGATACTTATCAAATTGTGGACAAATGTCAAATTGTAAACTATTCAAAAACCAAACTAATATTCACACACATCTAACTGTCAAAATCTTATATAATATTAATATATAAACATTATTTAGAATTCTTTAAATTATAATTAATCATAATTCACATATATAAAATGTAAATGTCATTCATAACATATATAATTTAAAAAATTCTTATTTAGTAAATTTTAACTCGCGTGCAACCGTACTGATCAACTATCAATAAGACAAATATATTTATATTATATTTAATTAATATAATTATGATAGACGTATATTGGTATAAGTTTTGATTAATCGGTAATAAATTCTGCAATATTATTTTGTGGAAGAACATTTTTTAATAAAAAATGAAAAAACCTCAATAATATGTGTCAAATTCTTAATATTTTCTATTTAGTATCGTGCAATTTAATATACAAAAAATAGTCATCAATAAAAATACAGAAGAAATGATATAAAAATGCATGACCAAGTACATAAAATATACGTATAATTTTTATAACGTTTACATATATTATATACAATATTATATTATATTATACACATTATAGTATAATATAATAAATAAAAATATATGTATATATATATATATATATATATATATATATATATATATATATATATAAAAGTGTCGATTTTTATATAACAAGAAATTATTTATAAAATTTATATAAAAATTAATTTATATGTAAAGTTATTATTTATGTTTGCAATAGTTTTTTTATTCGATATTACATACATTATATATTTATTAAAAAATATCTTATCTTAAGAATTAATCATGCAGAAAAACTATAGTTTAAGAAGACTTAAAGTTGAGACTCGGGTTTCACATAATAGATTTAATAGATTTGATCAAGATTTACTATAAGTAAATGTCTTTGTGACAATGTGTAAAACATCAATGAAATTTTTCGAATTAAATATCCTCTGGTGGTTGCTAAAATTAGAGATATTAATATTATTAATATAATAATAACTATACGTAAACAATTAATAATAGATATAATGAAAACAAGTTTAGAAGCATATACTATTAACTATAAATATAAAAAAGTATAAATATAAATTCAAAACATCTTTTTTTCTAAATTATAATTGCTTTTATGATAGAGTTAGACAAGAATAACTGGTAATAAAAAAATTGTTGGAAATAAATTCCTTTCATTTATCCACTTAAATCTATTAATTTACAACTTTTAAATTTTTATTTATAGAAACTTCTCTATTGCTAATCTTAGTCTTGCTAATGTGTTGCTATTGGGTAAAAATTTCGAAATCGAATTATTACAATATTTGAGTCATAAAATTTGAAATAATTTAGAATTTTTAAATACTCTAGACAGTTGATAAGACATTGAGAGAAAATAATTGTTTGCTGAGAAAATAAAATTATTTTTAAGATGTTCTTGCCAAACTTCATCATAAACAAAACATGTTTACAAAATTCAAAAAGAAAGCGTATCTAAAATCGCATATATAAATTTTTCTTATATATATATAATGAATGAAATATATTTTTAAAATTTAACCATGTCTGAGACTTTTTATATTTATATCAATACTCATTTGTATGCTTACAACATTACTTATTTCTAATGTGTCTCAAAAAATGTACGGATTTGAGATAAAAATATGCATATAATTTACTGTTCATTTTACTCACGTATTGCAATGCATTGTCATTCCAGTAAATTCTGTTATTACGATAACGGGCTTGCCAATAGTTATTGTCTCTAGGCAGAGGATAATTTATGTCAACTTGAGTATCAAAAAAATTTCGATAACACCAGGATATCAAGATTTGACTGTATTTAGTTTTAAGACATCTGTTACAATCAGAAATAGTAAACGAATGTAAAAAAATTGTTTCCAATAATGGCAATACTTATAAGAAAATGAATAAAGCTCTTTTTATATTGCAATTATTAATTAGAAAAATAGAAAATTTAACATACTAAATTTAATCTTTTCCAAAATTTTTATGATAAAATAACACGGCATTTATAAAATTTAAAATTGTTTTAACTTTATTATTGTTGAAAAAATATAAATTTGTTATTATTAATAGTTTAAACTTTATTATTTTTCTTATATTGCAAACACACACACACATAATTATCATTATTATATTATATTATATTATTATATTAAAAAAGTTATTCTTTTTTTAATTATAAAATTAGTAAAAGTAAAAATATTATATAAACACGATAAGAATTTTTTTCATTTTTTACAAAATTTAAGTTTTTCTTTAAATAAAATTTTGATGGATTATAAACTGTTATATATAAAATATATATAAATTAATTGTGTATATTAGTATATAAAATAGTAAATTTTTTAATTACGCATATTATGGATATTAAATATATCAATTTACCCTATTGCAAGAAAAATAAGTATCAGACACAGAAGAAAGAAACATAATATAAAGATTAATTCATCTTCATTCTCCTTCCAGAATGAATGTGTCATTCGTGTATATTTCCAAATTTGTTCATTATTCTTAATGTTTCTTTTTGTATCGAATTTAGTATTTGTCTCACTAATTGATACTAATACTATACAGACTAAAAAGTAATTCTTATTAATAATTCAATACATAAATTTATAACTGTTGCTATTAATTTATTAATATTACTCATTTTTGTTTTTCAATCTCAATAAATATTTTTATGATAAATTTATTAACATTCTGTTAGGGGAAAAATTTGTTATTGGCTCGTTAATTTTTTTATGGGAATTATTTGTTGCATGTAATAAAACATATTATATTCTTTGTAAACTCAACAATTTTTAATTTTGTACGTATTCTAATATGTCATTATATAATTATCTTTTAACACTTTCTCTTATAATGTAAATATTAAAAGAAAAATAGAAATGTAAAAAAGAGAGAGCGCGCGCACGAACAATCATTAATCTTCATTTTTTAAAACTAAGATAAACTTTAATTTTAATATTAACTAAATAAATATCTTATACACAATACATTATTACATATAAATTATATATAACATATTTTACCTGATAAAAATAGCATAAAAGCAATACCATTTTTAATAGCAATACTAGCTACGAACGAAAATGACCTATAAAATGTTTGCGTTAAGATTCGTATTAATTTAGTAAAACACATCATACTTATTTAATGAGTTTCTATCTAAATTTCAAAAAAAGTTCCGAGAATGTAGTTCTTTTTATCCAATCTTTTCTATCAACTTTTGTCATCAATATCGCAATGCTAAATTAATTGCCTGTAAAAAAGATTTTTATTTTATATTTATAACAAAATCTTGTTATACTTGCTGGAGAACACTAATTTCAAGCAAAACGGAAACGATAAAATGTATAACAATGGCCAATCTTAATGTAGCATTTGTTTGAATATTGAAATATAATAAAGACAGTAATATGGAATTTCAGTAACAAAATATTACATACCTCGAATAATTTAAATGATATTAATGTAAATAATGTAGATATTAACGAAAGACTTGGCACTTGAAGCAATATATTAATTGTAAAATACCAATAATTAATTTTTAATATATTCCTTCAACCAAATCGTGATATAAGTTGTTGTAGTCTATTTCTCCTATCCACGCCACTAGAATGACAAATTGGATTGTGAAAAATATAAATGAAATATTCTCTCTCTCTCTCTCTCTCTCTCTCTCTCTCTCTTTCTCTTTCTCGCTCTTGTAGAACACAAATTCGTCCACTCAATTTTATTAGCTGTTATTGTCGCAGATAATCACGCGAAAAACAAGATGTTTATATTTCTCGATGCTTTATAAGATCATAACAACTCTAGTAGCTATAAAAGGCCCCTGGCAAAAGACTTTCAATGTTTTCTTATTTATTTTCGACCAAGATAGAATTTTTCTCGCGAATAATTCAAAGATATGATTAAAGTGTAATAATCTTACAAATAATTATTACAATGTGTAAAAACTTTTATAATATAATATATATATGAAGACACTTGTACTTTATAAATATGATCGATTCTATTTATGCATTACGCATATACATATATAACATATCCGTGCCAATTTTCTTGCAGAACTTCAAGTTCTTATTCGACAGTATAAAAGATCACAAGATTTTTTCAAAGCAACGTGATATTTATTATTAATAATCGGCATACGATTATAAAGTTTAATAAGTTTTATAAAATATAAATAATCGCGATGATCAAAATAGCCGTCAATAAAGTTATCGATCATATTTTTTAATTGTGGAGAAAAAAAAATTTATACAATTTTATGCGAATGTCGCGATCGACATCGTATCTTTTTATTATCTCCCAGACCCATCAATCCCGCTTGATCGTAAAGAAAATTTATGATAAGATCATGGGTAGCCATCTTTAATAGTATTTCATTTTATCAGTGTATATTTCTGATTTTTAATTTTTAGACATAGTACATACTCGCAGCAAAAAATCGATCATTTATCGGTAGTCGAAAATGACTTATGTAATTCTATAAAGTAAATATAGATGGAAAAATCCTCCACCCTACAAACCAAGATGGCTGCTCCCAAGCTCTCTCTGTTTACGTTCTAATTTACGTGACCGTCTCATGTGCGTATATAAAATTGTAGGTTAGATCAAAAATAGTTTCTATTTAACACATTGCTAATTCGATTCTATATTATACTATATAATTATCTTTCGAACTGCATAAAAAGTAATCTTATTTTTCAAATTCCGTATTCTAGGTCCAACACCTCAGGTCCATCACTTCAAGTAGATTGCGATAAATGTCACATTGAAGCACGTTTAATATCTTGACCATGTTATCTGTAAATAATATTAAATTGATTATTTCTACGAATCATACAATATGGAGAAATTATATAGACAACACGTATTGCCATTTGAGAATCTGTCGCAACAAATACAAGTATTTAGTTCAGACTTTCGGTTATTCCACAAAGTATGGTGTGAAGGAGGATACTGCTGCATCGCTCGATCCCAGGGTCGCGGCATTGCGAGAAAAATTGATTTATTGCGACTATTTAGATCATCAGAAGGTGAGAATGAATTATATGAAACGTTTCCTCCTAAAAAAGAAGATCAAGGGTGCAGAGAAACAAATACAAAATCACAGACTCATGAATGTGCCGGTCTACAGTATACTCTTGGACAAGAGAAATGATGAGAGCGATGACAGTTTGCAGGAAGAACATACAGAAACATATTTGACAAAGTCTATTAAACCTATACACATGCCATATGCGAGTACAGATAAGTATAGTAATGTGAATACGTCGTCGAATGATTTGAACAAAAGTAACTTTGACGAACATGCAATACCATTGAGTGACAAGTATAAAGCTTTGTATGAAAAATACTTGGAAGAGAAGAAAGTGGCTTTCAGCAAAGGTAAAGAGCTCACTCTAAAAGATTATTTAGAGGAAACGGATACAGATCCTTCGGACAAAGGAGATTTGCCCAATGTTCCACTCAATTGGATGGTCGATGTCGAACAATACGATGATACTTTGCTCGACAATAAGTGGCTCAGCAATTACGGCACTCCGGATCCCAACTCCAATATCAGCTCCGTTCCTTGCGGCGGATGCGGGGCTTTGTTGCATTGCAAAGATCACGCTTTGCCAGGTTATTTGCCTTCGGAGCTGTTTCTAAACAAAAGCCAAAACCAATTGCGAATCATGATTTGTCAGAGATGCCACTTCATGAAGTACTACAATACTACGTTAGAGGTGAAAGTATCGGCGGACGAATATCCAAAGCTTTTGAAGGTAATAAAGAGAAAGAAGTGTGCTGTCATACTGATGGTCGATCTTACGGATTTTCCATGTAGCATATGGCCTGAGATAAATAGCGTGCTGCATTCTCTGACACCAGTATTTGTGGTAGGAAATAAAATTGACCTACTACCTCAGGATTCACCACGTTTCTTCAATCATGTTAAGGAGTGCCTATCAAAGGCTGTGGAAAATACAGGAATTAAGAAGGAGAAAATAGTACATACAGCGCTCATATCCGCAAAAACTGGCTTTGGCATAGAAGAATTAATAAATAAGTTACATACTTTGTGGAAATATAAGGGTAAGCATATCGATTCGAACAAATTCATTCTAAAAAGAGAGAAAATATAAATTTAAAAATATATATTTTAATTCTTAGGAGATGTTTATGTAATTGGATGCACAAATGTGGGTAAATCTTCTCTGTTTAATGCGTTGCTGCAATCTGATTACTGCAAAGTACAAGCTGTGGATCTTATACAACGCGCAACCATCTCTCCCTGGCCAGGCACAACTTTAAATTTGCTGAAGTTTCCTATATTAAATCCCCTCAGATGGAGGCTTTATTTAAGAACGATGCGATTGAAACAGGAACAACAGTATAAACGTGCTGAAGAGATATTAAGAAACAATCAGTTCAAAACAACGCGTAACATGCAGTATGCTACATTACAAAGTACGTGTCGCATTTTTATTATCAAGCCATTCTCGTGATATGCAATCGCATTTGATGCAATCATATTTGATCGAAAATATTTGTTAATGTGTATTACATAAAAAAGTAAATAATTATAATATCCAAATTTAGGTCATATTGGCAGAACATTTGAATCGCAAATTAAGGGTAATCAGGGCGATCTATTTTCGGAAAGAAAACATTGGATTGATATGCAACAATTTGGCTTTGATGAAACTAAAGAGGAATATAAGTACAGCCGCTGGTGTTACGATACTCCCGGCACCATTCAATCAGATCAGATTTTAGATCTGTTAACAACACCGGAACTTTTGTCAGTTTTACCGACGAAAATAATCTCGCCTAGAACATTTATTTTACAAGCAAATCAGACGATATTTTTGGGCGGAATTGGTAGATTGGATTATCTGGAGGGTGATAATTTCATTAGGTATTTTTTTATTATATAATAGTAATATATAAATTGAAGATATTTAAGTATATTGTGAAAACGATTTGCATATTGTCATGTAGGTGCACAATATTCTCGAGCAGAGAATTGCCGATTACTATAACCAATACTTTGGATGCGGACGATATATACAATGAATTACTCAAAACGAAAGCGTTTGTTGTACCTGAGAACGACCCGGACCGATTGAAACATTGGCCTCCATTAGGATCCAAGGAAATAGAAGTTATTGGTATCGGAAAGAATGAATCAGTTGCCGATGTTGTCCTGTCTAACGCGGGTAATCTTTCTTTACAACAAATAAAAAGTTTCAGTAACACATTAACGCTGACACTAAATCTCATGAAAACCATAATTGTCACAGGATGGATCGCGATCGCTGGTGGAGAAAACGAACGCATCTCATTAAAGGCTTGGACCCCGCAGGGACGTGGCTTACATCTTAGAATGCCAGCGCTCTTGAAGAAATCCGTCGCTCTACGTGGCACTCGAGTCTCGGACGCGCCAACATACAGAGACGGATATCAAGTGTACAGAAAGTGAAAGAGAAAGAACAGTTTTTATTTATTTTGTACATATATTCCAAACTTCTCACATCTCTACATTGTACACACATATTTCATCGTTTACGTATGTAATCAATTTCTATATTTTTATTTCATGCGACTGCTATTTTGATAAAGATAAGAACACAGCGTGTATTATACTTGTATCTCTGGAATAATGTTAATTGAACAATTTCACTTATACACACACAGTATAGTCAATTAATTATTTTAATTAATCACAACTAGTCTTCTTTCAGTGAAAATTCTTTCGTTAAATATTGTATATATAAAACATTCAATCGACCTATGTTTTCAAATTTCATATAAAAATCTTTAGAAAAAATTTTATAAAGATTTAAACGACGACAATTTTTCTCGACTTCAATTATCGACTTCCTGCGCTCGTATTTTCGCTTGCTTGTACATTCTTTTATAAAATTTTTCTAGATCCTTGTAAAACTCGTGACTTCGGGAGTGATCCCGATTATATTCGTAATTCGGATCGTATTCCTCGATACTGAAATAATATTTCCAAAGTTTAAATATATCAAAACGTTCTATTTTCACACATGATAATTTCATTCACTTACTTCATAGTTTCAGTAGCAAACAATTTCTCTCTAGCTTTCTGAAGATTTCTGATTTTAGATTGTAATCTGTAATGTAAAAGAATTGTTGAGGAACATATACACATACACACAGCCTTTTTTCAATCAACTCACAATGATTCCTCCCGCGCATCAGACAGTCCGTAAATACAAGAGCAACATTCTTCGGTATTGTACAAATCATAATCAACAAGTCTACGACCGCGACACTTAAAGTCGATACATCTTTTGGCTATGTCCGAATCGTCGTAACATTTAGAAAAGTAACAATTATATTTTAAACAAACTGGACAATTGTCCGTAACATGAATATTATCATGGCATATCACGGCAGCTTCGGCTTCCTTTCGAATATATGGAGAATTCTTCCTTACTGAATGATAACACTGATCAATGCAATGGTTTGTTGTACATGTGGTATCACAGTGATGAGAATCGTCGATACTGTTAGATCTCTGACGATATCTATTAATTAAGATTTCTGTTAATTAATTAAATAAGAGACCTACATATGTTATTGTTGTTAATGTTAATAATATAAAAATATTTCATATATATATATAATAATGCATACGGTCGGCAGCTCTGAGATCTCGGTTTAGTGTGACAGACTTTTCGTTGTCTGAGAATACCTTTGACCGGCCTTTTTCTCTGTCCGCTTGTTTGCTGAAATTTACAAATTTACAAGACCGACGTTACAGAAATCTCAAGCATTTGACAAGCATCATGACAATTCTCAAGCATTGGATATACGAAAAAAAGTGAGAAAAAAAGAAATTATAAACGTCATGCGTTCGAGTGGCCAATCTTCGTTTGTGAAGTACCTTAGAGTTAATCATTTTTGGATTAACGACATAACTTTTGTTCATATTTGTGTCATAGGGGCCCGATATTTCCTCGACAATTGTTTTGGTGGAAACCTCGATTTTGGGCGCTATGATACCCTGTGATATGCAAAAATGGCGAAATGAGAAATTTTATAATGGAACAGTGCATTGGGAGCATGTGAAAGGGAGACATACAGGAAAGAATTTGGTCGGCTCCATCAATAAATCTACATCAACTCCAGCCAGTAAACCCTTAAAGCATGGCGTGGGATATAATAAATCCACTAGATTTATCTCGAACGTGGCCAAAGCAATGCCTCGATGATGTGCTGGTGTCGTCCACTGTATTAATTCCGCATATAAAAATTCCCGTTCCAAAGTGCGCTGCAGCTCCGCCAAGGAGGATATTCGAGTGAAGACCTTGCTGAAGGTGAATTTGTCATGAAATAACAGCGGGAAAATTTGGCTTATTCTGCGGGTTTCCGTGCAGAAGTCGAAAGCGTCGAATCGCAGGGCCACTTTGCCATTAGGACACAACCAAACGCCGGGGCACGTTACCTGAAAAGAACGAGAGGAAAAAATGTCTTTTTGACGTGAATAATTTTATACATATGAAATAAAATTGCATGCAAGTATATATTTAACATCCGACGAAGAGGCACATACCGCGTGTACGTCCAGCTGTATTTTAACACGGAAAGCCCTGCCTGTCATCTCCAATGACAATTTGAAACATTCGATTATACAGTTAACAACATCGTTGCCGGGTCTTGAAAATAATCACACTTTTCGCTTCGGCAAAAGCATGATGAACTACAGTGACGTACGAATTTTCCGTATCGTGTATTCGTGCAGTCAGATTTTGCTTCCCGGACCAAACGTCTCGATTTAAAAACGCATACACTTTAGAAATCTATGCCATCTTGCGAAAGAGTATCTGTTGCCATGGAATGGTGGTACACAACATAAACTCGAATCAATATATCGAACTTTCTTCCAAAGTTCAGCCAACACGACGATCATCATATTATTGTCGAGAGATCGCCCTTTTCTGAAATTTGGAAAAAAATCGCCGAACATATTCAAACTTTATCTTTATTTTAGATCGTACAAAGTATCTTAAATATTCATGTTTTGAACGGTACACCGACAAATTTCTTCTCCGGAATCCTCTGCAGTTTCCGGCGTGCGAGTTCGTGCGTTATAAAATCCGATTGTTTCTTGGTGAAACGCAATCTCGGATCTTTCGTGAAAGGTATCAGCGGTGCGGAGAACCAACCATACCTAAATACAAATGATGGATCGTTGAAATTGAAAAGTTTCTTCTGTCTACTTACGTACTTGCCTTTTGTCAACTTACTCCATGTTAATCGTCGGTGGCCTAAACGAATAAATATCCTTGGGCGTCATTTCCTGTCGTTTGATCAAATCGAAATCGTCCTTTCGGATGTCCCACGATGGGATAACATCATGTTTCGCATAAAATTTGCCGGTTAACGATTTCGTACGAATAGTAGGCATAAATGTTTCCCGCACACTTGTCAATTTGTTTTCCTTCTCGTATCTCTCCTTGTAAAAGCGCAGTTTGACAGGATTCATTATCAAATTAGTTGCCATAATTTCTTTGGTTCCCGAATGACGAAACTTTAATATTTTTTATTGCAGATAACGCTCGAATCAGATTCGGTTTTACATCGCAAAGGAAAAAAGAAAAAAAAATAGAACATCTAATTTCTAGTTAACTAATTTCAAGATCTTTTATTTGTTGTCAAATAACGCATTCGCGAGATGACAAAAGCAACGATAAATAGAAGAGATATTAAAAAGAGAATATTGATATATATATTTATTTTAAAATATGTATATCGATAGAAAACACATACATAACAAGCGGAAGACCGTGGTCGATCAGGCAAAAAGATTTCTAGGCCTATACATCGTTGTCTACTTTTTCTTGTGTAATTAAACAGAAATTTTTCACAAAGATGTACAGTCATGCCTTTCTTATTCTTTCCTTCCGTATATAATTCTTATTCTTTCTCCGATTTTTCTCTCCTGCTTCGCTCTTTACATATGCGAATGTCAAACATGAAGAATAATGAGAGAGCATGGCAAGAGAAAGGGAGGGAAGAAAGAATGGAGAAATATGGAAAAAAGAATTTGGAAGTTTTTGACTGTATAAGATATAAGAGGAACTAAAGCGCCGTTTCTTTCTACTAGTCTCAAACATTGCGCCCTAAAGCGTCACGCTGCTTCGAATAAATCGTTACGCATACGTTAATCAGTTGTATTGTTTAATCAGTTATTAATTGATGACGCTGTGAATACATTTCTTTACTGTATTCGATTTAATTGAAAATCTATTCTTCATGTAGCACTATGCACATAATTATGGTAAAAAAATATGAATGTCAAGTATATTTAAAAAAAAAGAAAATGGCTATATGCACACAATTTAAATTCGTAAAGCAGTGGACACTTTGGAACACGAGTTCTGAAATGAATGATGACAATCGCCAGATTTCTTCGTTGTATCTCTACTGTCCGCGATAATTATAATATATAGCTGCCGATCTTTATATTTATATTTCTATAAATATTGGAGCCAAAGTATACTCTTGTAAAATCCGCATTAAAATTACAAAAATAATGCAATTATTTTCCGCTATGGAAGAAATTTGAATATATTCTAAAGTAAATTTGATAAAAAATAGCCAAAATATTTTGTTTTACATTTCTTCCTTTCTGATCCAAAGAACGACTGAAGAAAAATGAATTCAAATTTCTGAATATTTATATGTTAAAAGAAATTTACGTCATATTTGGATCGCAATCTTTGAGTCAGAAAGGAGTACGCGATGTATATCTAAAAAAAAAAGTTTTAAAATTTCAAACGTACACACTGATTTTTCTCCGGTTATAAGAAAGCTAATCATGCGAGGTACTATTTTGATAATCCTTTGACGACATGATTTAACAATTGCTTATACATATCTTCTTACAATAAAAAAAAAAAACAGAAAATCTAAAGCTTTTATGTTTTATGAGTGTACTCTCTATTATAACTATGTAATTATCTATGTAAAAATTTTTATTCGGACATTTCGACAAATCGAATCAATCAAATTCGAAACTTTATAACGTGAAAAATATAAGTTTCTCAAAACTTGAAAATATATATCATTTATTATTTAATAAAGTTTGATTAAGTTTCTCCCTTCACAATATAATATATAAAATAGTTTCTGAAAATTATCAATTTTTTGCAGCTCAAAATTTCCGAGCTTGCTAGAGAAATGACTCGCTAACTCAGTCGAAAATCTTGCTTATAACCAAACATCAATTATACTTATGATGTATTCATTTAATATTTCTTGGTTCCATCTTTACTTGTCGTCGCGACTATTTCATCATCGTGACAAAGAAGCGCGAGACACTTTGACGCGCAATGAGATTCACTCTCTGATATATTATAAATCTATATTATATAAAATCGTTGTATAATAGTAAGACGCCGCATTTTCTCCTGTTTGGTATATTATTCTTATAAAATTATTTTCTCTATCTGAAATAAAAATCAGTTCTGTTCCATAACAGATGTATCTGCAGCTATCGAGGATCTCTCGTTTCGCTGAAGTGTTGCATTATGTTTCTGAAAAAGGCAAATTTTTTATGCAGTCGCAATTATATCCTATAAATTAAAATGTGTGAATTTAAGAGAGAATTGAAAACAGATTATGTATTAAAAATTATAAATTTATAATCTTCGAGATTAGAGGTGGCCGTTAAAGTTGATGAACATTTAGAATAAAATAAAATTTCTTCAACATGTAATTCAATGATATTTGAAAAATTGATTTTTATGTATCTTTTTTACTTTACTGACCTTTCAACAAGAACAATTTAACGCATTTGTTCAATGTACTTTCTGCTCACCAAATAGTTTGCTGTTCCCTTCGGCGAGCTCCACATCCATTCTATCAGTATAAGACCTTTGCCTATCGGCACCGAATTGCGATAGATCCGCGATATTGCCATTGTTGTGATATCCGTTCTCGCATCTGCCTAAATAGCCGTCCAGCAACGGCGATCGGCAAGTGTCGCGCGGTGATAGATAGTCAGAATTACTCGGCGACAAGATCTCCTCGTAGTACTCTACACTTTTCGGCTTCAGACCACCGACGGTGGAGCCGTACTTTCTCGGCAGAGTGGTCGATGCGCTTTTACCACAATAAAAATCCGCCGTTGTACCGCCATCGTTCAGGGACGATCTCGACATGGTGGTATTCTTGTATCCTGAGACCGCGAGATCATTATCAGCGATGACATCCGTACTATGATATTTGACGCGTGACGCGGACAGATCCAAGGTCGGAGACTTCACGTATCTCTTCGAGGAATCATAAGAGGAAGACGGCAAATAATCATAGAGCGATTTCGCCTCCGGACTTTGATGGCCATGCGACGACGCGTCGCTATATCTTTCTCGATCGATCGGCGATTTTCTGCAGGATATCTCATCACTATACAAACCGTATCTATTGTCCGACCTATGAAATATAAATGTTAAATATCAATTTTTTTATGTAAAGAGCTATTAATAAATAAATTATTATATAGAGCCAAATTTTTGCAGCATATTTACTTCGTCCTGGAAATGCCATAGTTGTATAATCTACTGCGCTCCCTTTCCCTAGAGCTATTGAGGCTGAATCTCCTAGGCAGAGTCGCGCTGGTTACTCCCGGCGGCGGCGCCGTCAGAGACGGCCTCTTCCGATCATTAAACCTCGAGTAGAAACTGCGCCTTCGTA
This sequence comes from Cataglyphis hispanica, assembly GCF_021464435.1. Classification (NCBI taxonomy): domain Eukaryota; kingdom Metazoa; phylum Arthropoda; class Insecta; order Hymenoptera; family Formicidae; genus Cataglyphis; species Cataglyphis hispanica. The sequence goes on from NC_065963.1 coordinate 6,978,479, forward strand.
TTCGGTCTATCACTGACTCTGAACTATCGCCGCGCATAAATAAGGAATATGACGTCGGCGACGTCGGTGAGTACAGCAGCGGCGAATGCAAATCGCCGCGATTGTGATTCAAGTCAGCCGAGCAGATTGACCAGGAATCGAAGCTCTCCGGTTCTTCGGGCGAGAACATTTCGCTGGTCAGACATTCTTCTAATGGCGACTCTTTAGCCATCTTCGCGTGGTCCGCGTCGTCGATTTTTTTAGGCAGATCTATCGCACTTTCATTCGGCTTCTCGCTCACCGAGTCAAACGCCAAACAATCATCGACAATTTGTGAACAATCGTTTCGCGACTCCACGTGATTCTCCATAATCCTGACGCACTCGGTGACTTCTCGCTTCAGTTCAGCGACATCCTTAGCACGCAGGGGCTTATCGATAATGATTTTGTTACCTGTGATATTGGCATGATGCGTCATCTTCGACAGACACTCTATCAGTTTATCGTCACTCTCCGCCACAGAAACATCCGACTTGGGTGATCCAACAACAGGATTCGCTTTAGGCGATCCGGACTTAGGCGAGTCCCTCTTTGGAGTCGCGTGTCTGAATGTGTGCTGCGGTATCTTGGATAAATCAAGTTTCAGACCTGCTCTGCTCGGTCGATGTTGTTCCGGCAATTGTTTAATCTGATTGATATTAGAATTCGAAGCATTCTGAAGCACGGGACTTGTCGGATTGGTGGATGACAAGTCACACTTGTTCGATCTAGTTTGATTTTCCGAAATATCGACTTTAGACGGCATATCTGTACTTTGCGTAAGATGTTCGCTAGCATTGTCAGACTTCGTAAATGACATTTTCTGAATGTCCGATTCCGTCTGTTTCAAACAGGATGATTTCGCGATGGTTTGATCATCGAGATTATTCCTCTTAATCAAATCTTGTGTCATAACATTCGGCGCTTCAGGACTGCTCTCCTTCTTCATTACGAGTTTCTTTTTCGCCAATGGCTTTGACGATTTCCCTTTCTCATCAGACTTGCTCTCCGAACTATCGGATGATTTCTTCACGACTTTCTTCACGACACGCACTATTCTCTTCTTCTTAGTGCCGTTGATCTCATCTTTTTCCACGCTGTCCTTTGATTTCACCAGCTTCTTGGTCTTCTTTTCGATGTCCTCGCCTTTGTCGATTTTTGCGATAGATCCGTTCTTGCTCAGAGAACTAATATTCTTTTTGGTTTTCATCAGTTTCTTGTCTTCGCCACTAATAATGGACTCTGTGTGTTTATTATCTATTATTCTCTGAGAGTCTGATTCGTCCAATAATTTTTTCGGCGACTCCGCTTTCTGTAATTTTGTTTTATCCGCGGAGGAGTCCAATTGTACGATTTTTTCTGATCCTCTTTTAAGCTCCCTCGACTGCTTTTCCATTAGAGGTCTCTTCTCTTTAACGATCATCTCTTTTTCTCTCGGCTTCTCCTTGGGCGGCGATCTCTTGAACTCACTCGTCACTTTCTCTGGCGATTTCTTATTCTCCGGCATCTTCTTCCCCGATTTGTTGTCGGCCTTGACGAACTTGGTCGGTATTCTGCTCATCGCGCTATCTTCTTCCGACTCGGTCGACTTGGCGCACTTGGGCGGGCTTCTCTTCAATCTGCTCATGATCGCGTTCTGTGATCGGCCGCTGCCATTCTGCTTCGTATCCGCGTTCGTCTTGAACAGCCCCAACATTGACGTCATCCGTCCCTTGGCCGATGGCACGCTTTTCACTTCGGCATTTTTGTCTAACGATAGATTCTCCACACTCAGCGTTCTCTTCGCGCCTGTCAATTCAGCAGAGGGACACGTAACAGGCGGCGCCGAGCCTTCGCGTTCCTTTCGATCATTGCTGTTCAACATCGGCTTCGCGCTCGCCATTGTCTCGTCACTCACGCGCAATCTCTCCAATTTTTTCTCCAATGAATGCAGGAAGCCGCTCTTCGCGCCGGAAGCGCGTTCCACCTTCGCTTTCTCCTTGTCCTCGTTCTTGGATTTGACCTCCAAAGAAGAGAAAGAAGCGGAAGAGGCGACAACGCTGTCCAGTTTATCTCTTTGTAACGTGTTCATCTCGTTTTTCTGCTCCTTGCAAATTCTCTCATCCTTCGCGCTCTCGCTCTTCGGACTCTCGATCTCCTTATTCTCGCTTTTTCGTCTCATGAATCGTGATTTTCGGCGCTCGTTTTCTGCCGCTTTTTGCGCCTCCTTCTCCTTCACATATTGACTTTCCTCTCGCGGCGTGTCGAAAAAATCCGGTCGCAGAAAGCGCGAGATCCGATGCTGTTTAGGCTTCTGATCTTGTTTGTTGTTGTTCTTCGGCTCAATCTCCTTGCTGCTACTTCTGAAGAATTTGCTTAATATTGATCTTTCTTGATTTACATTTCCGGCCAGCGCGTCCTGCGAGCCGGTGAATGACTTCCTGCAGTCCGCGTTCATGCTAGGCTCTCTAGTCAATGAGCCCGAACGTAATCTGAGACTCGGGATGCAGCTACGTCTCTTGGATATGATGGAGTTAGTCGACGAAGAGTCCGGAGACGAGGCGGTGATCAATGCCTCCTTGTCGCACTTGTCCGTGTCCTTGTAATTACAGCTAAGATTCGGATTGAATCGCTGCGGTGTTAGGTTCTTCAATTTCGACTCCTTAATCAGATTCTCCGCCGCCAGCAAACGACTCTCAAAGCTCATGAACGAGTGATCGGATTTACCGATCGACTTGTTCGTGTAATCACCTAGATTCGATGACGACTCTGTGGGTGAGGTCTCGCAGGATCTGGCTGACACGCCGCTTGAAGTAGTGGTAGTGTCGATCAGATTGGCATTTGAGTTGCATACGGATATCGATGTACCTTCCGATATAGAGCCGTTCTCCATGGCGTTATCAGTGTCCTCTTTGCAGCCAGACGCAAGATCGTCGCCGGGTTCCTCCTGGATCTTTTCCGTTGTCCTGTAATTGTAAAAATTATCTCGTCTCACGTTACCAACGACGCTCGATCTAGCCGACTCTTTGTACTTCCGTCCAAGCGTCATCACATGTTTCGGTAGCGGCGTCAACAGTCTGCCATCATCATCGTCGTCGTCGTCGTCGAACAAACTGATACTTCTCCGCGGTGAATGTCGTTCTGTGGATCTGGATGGCTCCAATAAACTGTTACTTCTCCTGATAGCGCTCCTATCGAGCGATCTGCATCTGTATTCGGTCTGATCGGACGTCGCCGAGTGCCGTAATCTCGCAATCTCGCCAATCAGATTCCTCGTTGGCGTCTCTCTCGTCGGTGATCGACAATATCTGCTGCCGTCGCGCGGTACGGACGGCGAGCGCGGTATCGAGAGCCGAGTCTGCTCGATAAATTGCCTGCTCAATCTGCGCGCCAAGCTGGGAGTGAAATTGTGCTCCAGCGACTCTCGTGAGTCTTTCCTGACTTGAGCCGTCGTCTCCACTTCTACGTCTCGCTCACGAACTTCCTCTACTCTATCTGAAAGCAATCGGAACAGAGGGTCTATGCACATTCCGCATGCATGTATGTGTATGTGTGTGTGTATGTATGCGTGTCTGTATTGTGTAGCAATTAGATATTGTTATGTGGTGTAGGATAGTTGCGTAAGAATACTCTTACAATGTCAATATATTTACATTCCTTTATTTCTCTCTACATACATAAATCTTTTTTATAAAATCTCTCTCTGTCGAAAAATGTAATAAATAAAATGAAACATAATATTTCTTTCCTTCTTTCGTTCAAATTTTATCAAGCATCTTCTCAAAAACGGTTCTACATATCGCTTATATGTAGAACAACTGCACTCGCCTTCGTCGATGAATATTTTCAAGTCATGGAAGCTCTCTAAAACGTGATTCTATAACGCTCTCAGTGTGATTGATGACTTAGAATAGTGGAAGATTTCGAACTAATCTTATACAAGGAAATCACATATAAATAATGGCTTTTTGAAAATATGCATCAACGATACTATAACAGTAGCATATACACATACACTGCCTTTTCTTACATGTAGATATTAATACAGAAAATTATAAAGTGTATACTCATTTAACAGTGATCATGCAAATAAGACGCTTTCATAGATGTCAAGTAACATAATAACGATATGTAAAATAAAACAATATATAATATATATAATGTATATTATAGTATATATATAACATATACTATAATATGCATTATATATATTATATGCATATACACACATATAAATAAAATATACTCCTAAATCACAATATGTTAAATGAGTAGACTTAGAACAAGAAGTAGTACCACAAAGAAGGGGATAGGGGGATACATAATATTAAATACAATATATATAAATATATATATGTACGTATATATATATATGCATTATATCAAAGCATGCGGAGACAATGTGAAGTAATAAAAACGCTGTTATTTAAACTCTTAAAAACACAACAAATATCAGCCATTTCAGACAAGAAGGTTAGCTTCCGCTTGCACAAAAAAAAAAGTATACAATCACTTTGATTTTTTTTCTCTTTCTTCTTCATCAAATATCTTTCGCTAACAATGTAACACATAGAAAATTCTATCTCTCTCGTATAACAAAGTATTCTCAAATTCTTAAAACATGGCAACAAGTAACTTATTTATCAACGATTTTCGCGAGCCAGGTTTCGATATGATTTATTCCACAATGTGTTGCGCAAAATAATCGTATCACATCTACACATTTGTCATCATTCGCTAAAACATCAGAACTTTCGCGAGTTACGCAATCGTGTCATTGCTTAAAAACTATTGACACATTTCATCGATTCAATACGCATCGTCATGCATGTATGCTTTCCTATTTATTTTTATACATCGCTTTACGCAAATAAACACATATACATGTATTCGGAATAAATCATACCAAAGATAACCCGGAAGATCCACAGGATCTCTCGCGAACAGGATGTCTGGTCTCGTCCAAGACGCACGCGTGAAGAGTGTTAAATGTGTATATCGTAATCGTCGTATAATGCAAGAATGTCCACACAATTTGTCTTCTCATCGTGACGGAGAAATTGTACCGTATTTTGTCGGCCACAAATCGCTGCGATCATTCTATTGCGGTAACATCAGACAGATTGACGATGTTCGAGAAAGACCTCGACAAGGATGTGCGTTTACCGAACAGTTCTTTTTTTTTTTTTTCTTTCTCGATATCATGAAATTGCCTGTGACTTTATCAGCGTCACATAAAACACTTTGAGAGAATTAGGGAAATATAGACATTAGTACCTAACTTGGTTTGTATCTACTGGGGATTACCGTCTGCCCGCCTACGTAGAGTCACTCGCACGGTCGCTGCAACAACCGTCAATAAAACCGTCAATCAACGTATGACAAAACGACGCCACTATATAAATTTTTTTCTAGATTATATCTCCGATAATAATTGTTTGCTAACTTGTTGACCGAATGCGACGATCTTTTGATTAACATATATCCGCGTATAAACAGGGCCTTCTTTCTTATATCTTTTTTTCTATTAATCTAATCTCTACATATAATTTACAAAAAAAAATTATACTCTCTTTAAAATAGAGGATGTGATCATTTTTTTAAAATTATATATCTTTTGTATAAATTGTACATGTTATATCAAAAATAAATAGAGAATATTTGTAATGTTAAATAAGAAGAATCGATATTTCGAAGTCCCTGTCGTTTAAATTAATTAAATTGATCAAGCCAAACAATCGTAAAATTCAATTATTGTTATATTATAATTTTTTTTCGGAAACGCTAACAAACAATTATTTTATTTAATTACTGATTGAAGAGTCGACGATAGACGTAAATTAATGCATAAACTTGAATTAAATATGGATTTCAGTCTTTGGATAGTGAAATTGAGATTCTTGTTTGTATATTGTATATGGATATGTATGCAGAACATGCTCCAAAAATATTTAGTGCATACACTAGGTAAATAAAAAAAGGAACTGCTACTACATTGTTATGAGATAATGGAAATCAACAGCAGCAGTGCATCGCAACAACTATGGCGTATTACGAGGTTCTATGTCAGGCAAAGTGAGCTTGCTTTTATTTGCTATGTCTCTTTAATTTACTAGGGGACAAAGTGTTTCTACCTTTTAATCTTTTTTTATTAATTTATTTTTATTTTTCAAACAAATATATATATGTGATTTAAATTAAACATAATAATATGTATTAATTTTGCAAAATAGCGCGCATTAGACAAACCTTGTAGCTTTTATACTTGAAAAAATAAAAAAAAGTTATAAAAAACAAGAAAGTTTATTTATAAATAAATGTAATTAGAGAGATGGCTATCCTGAATGAATATATGACATATACAATCTTTCGAGAATGCATGAAATCTAAAAATAATCGTAAAAAATTTTTTTTTATTCCTCAGTAATTTTTAAAAATATATACAAATTATTAAATAATTTTTCTTTATCCATCTTTTTGCGCGTGTGTTGAAAGAGAATATAAATGGCAATAATTAAATATTATTTTTAAAAATCGATATTATCTTTTATATATTATTTCGCTTACTTATATATATAATACAAATTAAATATTCGAATTTATAAAATCATTAATAAAAAAAGATACATCACGCATATATACCCATCTCTGCCAAACATAAACCGTAATTAATCTACCGTGTGTTAGTACCAAAAATTGCAAAACATCGTCAGGCAAGAAATCAAAAAATTAACTTATCGAAAGGAAAGTAATCAAAAAAAGAAAAAAAGAGAGAAACAATAGATAAAAGTAAACAGAAAGATGTGCTCTGTCTATCAACGACTCGACAACAGCTAGGTACTAGGAGATGCATACTGAATACCATCCAGCATTTTTTCACAAGGCTAATAAATTTAACTAGTGACAAAGTAGCATTGATGACTGCAACGATTCGACAGAAGCTTTCTCATCGTACGTGTGTATTCGGATCAGATCTAATTAGATATATTGGAAAATAAAAGATTAGAAATAAAAAAAAAGATTGTGAAAAAATTCAGCTTCTGCGAAACGCACGAATCAACATTCTACAACATTGAATATTTGTATGTACAATTCGTAGTGAACCTTGATTGACAACGACAGCATTTAAATCATTTGGGAAAAAATTTCAAATTATTAAAGTGACTTTACTATGATTTGCTTTCGCGCGTATCAAGGTGCCACGTAAAATTGTAAAATGATTGTACTACACTCTCTTACCTCTTGGCAATGTATTGCTTCCGATTTCGAAGACGCTATCCCTAGAAGGTGTACTGCGCGGCCCGGGGCTGTTCGGAGTTCCGGGATTGGAAGTGCTGGCGGAATCTCTCCTCGCGAAGACATCTGCGTCGCGACTCAGAGAATGTTTAAACTGCGATTCCGAAAGTCGCCTATTCGCATGAAAGAAAAACAAAACGACATAATATCACTTCTATGTAAGCATATAAATATAAATATAAAAATAAATTAATTTTTTATGCCGATCAAAACGCGAGTGTTTGAAAAATAAAAACAAAAAAGTAAAAAATATTCACATCCAAGACATTTACGATATAAGAGTGTGCAAAATAAATTCGGAGTCTATGAAGGCGAAATCAGTACTGGCAGTAAAATGCAGATGTTGGCAAGAAGCAAGGGGTGTCAGCCGTATGCAGTTTGATCGCAAGTATTTCGGGCTTGTTTATTTTTTGCAACGTGTATACTATTCTCAGGTGTCTCCGTGGCGCATGGTGTTAAGCCGTGATGGGCAAAATTAGGTTGACTGGCACAAACATGTACACGTATAAATATGCGATCTAGTTTATTTAACCTGCTCTCTGTGTCCAATTGCGATCTCTGTGTTTCTTTTTTTTGCGATCCCTACTACTTGTATCTCGGCTAACGGGCGCGTGTTACACTACGTTTTATTACAAATCTCTTTCTGAACAATTGGACTCACGTAGTCATAGTCCGTGTTTCGACATAGCTCTCGTAGCTTGCACAGACAAGCATAAAAATCATCAACATCGTCGTTAAAGTTAAAAATTCTTAAATAATTGATCAATCGTTAATAAAAATCTTATCGAGAGCTCAATGTTAAGATACGTAGGATTAAGCTGAAAATGATCAGAATATTCGCACGCGCAATGTAATTATAAGAACAGCGAGATCGCATATATTTACCTAGATAACGGCTTGTTAAGACCCCAAAACGCTTGCGACGTTGGTTGAGAGCCGAGTCGGCTGAACAGTCTGCTACTCGGGAAACCACCAGATCGATTGTCGTCAACATTGAGTCGTTGCGTCAGACTTCGCACTCTAGACAATAAAGTCGAAAATAGATTTTCAGCCGTCAATAACTCGAAACCATCATCGTCGTCGTCCTCGCCGGATGACAAGCTGTCGGCGTGCTCGGTCGACTGCCTAGACGGTCGTGAACTCCTCAATCGATGCATGTGTCTTTGCAACAGATCCTCGCTGTCAAAAAGACAAGATTAAAATGCACTCGAATTCAAATTTATAGAGCAACTTCGAGTTAATACTGATGAGTATATAATTACACGTTTATACATACATAAATTTAATAGACTGTTTATCAGATTATTTGATAAACTATCCGTTACCCGTGCAATGAAGAAAATGGAGACTCGTCCTCGCTAGCATCCGACAAGAGAGAACTCATTCTTCTCGGTCTACCAAATCGGGATCTCGGCGGATTAGTGCTCGTCGGTGTACCGGTCTTGCTCTCCGGTTCCAAACTACCCGATCTAGGAGTGACATAACCGCCACCCTCCACTGCAATAGGAATTATATACTCCCTAGGGCTCTTCCTGATGGGTTCCGGACCCACTGTTGAACCAAGAGCGCTATCCGTGTCCGAATCGGCGGTCGATTGGCGCGACAGAGAGCCTGATCGCTGAGACATAGATTTTTGGGATATCGGTGGTGGTTTAGGCGGCGGTGTAGTCGAGTGCTGCTCAGATCCCATCTCCACCTATATGTTTTGAAAAAGCAAAAGTTAATTCCAGTATATAAACTAAAATATATATATATATATATATATATATATATATATGCTTCAAGAATCAAACCTGAATTGGTATAATTCTTTCTCTTGGCGGTGCAGCTTGATGTTCACCTTCCGGTTCTAAGCTTGCGCTTCTATTTGCCCGAGGCAACCCCACCGCAGCGACCGGAAATGCCACCTCCGATCTTTGCGTTCGCAGTTTCTGTGGCTGAAAAGCATCAATCTTAGCTTCTATCTCGGATTTAAACGCTACAGTTTCCGGCGGCTTAACCCCGGATAATGTAATTTCGGCTTTGCTAGTTTTTCGCCTAGGCAATGTTGCGCTCTTTAATGTTATCTCCATTTTACTCGACATCTTAGGTTCCTCCAATTGCGAATTTTTAGCAGTTGACGTGCTAGTTATCTATCAAAAAAAAAAAGTAAAAATAAAAATAAACAAAAAATTAAATGCGGACCGATGCATAATAGAAAATCGAATATAGAATGCGCTAACGATAGTGTTAATATTGCACTTACGGTTGATTCCGGTGTCGCCGATTTGCCATCGAATTTTGTCTCAATTGGAGTGGAGACGGAGACAGTGGCCGATCGCATGTCATTCGGTGCTACTTGTGTCTTCAATCCGAGCAGTTTCTTAGAGTCAGAGCTTTGAGGTGATATTGGCGGCGAGCCGTTCAACTTTCTTTGCATCGGAGGTTTACCGATCGCTCCGCTAATGATATCGATGGCGCGTTTCTTTGCTTCATCTTGCTTATTCAATCTATCATCGGTGATCGCGGTCTCCTGACTTCCTATCGTCTGTTTTTGTTCCATCTCCTTCTCGCTCTTCTTGTCGGTTGGCACATCAATAATAACTTTAGACGCGGTGACCTTTGTGGGAGATGGCGTGGTTATGGAAGAGAGGCTAGCCTTCCGTTCAAAGGCTCGCTTTGCGCCTCCTACGTTAACACCAGGAATAAATATCTTCTTAGGTTTCTCGTTTTCTGCAGTAGAGGCTAGCTGATTAAATTTCTCGGCGGTCTCGAATATTTTTGAGCGCCGTCTCTCGACGGGTTTAATAGGTGCACTTATCACTTCATTCGATAATTCGGAGTCCAAAGAGAGTGCCTTCTCTTTGAGTTTCTTGAAATCGTTCTCCGTTGGTTCGAATTGCAGCATATCTTGCGACAAATACGCTTCATTTTTTATATTTGTATCATTTTCGTTTGGCACTTTTGATTCCAGGGCACTTGATTTCTTGTCAAGCGGCATCTCATTCGTTTTATTCTCACTTTCCGAAGCAATATCTACATCTTCGTATAAACTTTTGCTAGGAGACTTAGTATGCTTTTGTGGAGTCTTATCTTCCTCATTTGCCTTTTGATTAATCTCATATATTTGCTGAATGTTCTCAGCGGACATTAGTTCGCGTGACTGTTCGCATTCACTCATCAATGGTGTCTTACTCCTTTCCTTACTTGGCGATCTCTCTTTTGATTCTTCGATCAACTCTAAACAAGCCGCTGCACCTTCCGCTCTATCAAAATCAACAGTCTTACTTGTAGGAACAGTTATAATAGCTGCAGGCTCCATCTCCATCGCTTCCTCTGATATAGAATTTGGAATTGGAGCTGAATGATGCCTAAAAAACCATATTTATCGACGTTATATTCTTTCAATTAAATCTTAATCATAAAGTAATTCCAAATATTCACCTCGACACAGATCTATACACTCTGGATTCTCTCTCATCTGGCTTCTCTTTTCTTCTGGACCTTTCTTTTCTCTTCACCCCCGCCGCGCTCGTCTCGTCCATCGACGGTGTTGTCTCCAGCTTTCTCTTAGCATCCCCGGCCGCGGAAGACCTTGGCTCCTCCTCGAACAATTCCCTTATTCTTCTATCGGAATTATTTTGATCAAGTTCCATTAGGCTACCGACCGAATGGCATCTGGTAGGTACTAGCGTTTCGGAAGACATATTATTCGCGACATCTCCGCCAGCCTGCTGATCGCCCACCAGCAGTTTCTCGGCGCTAGCGGATTGTGGCACCAATGAGAGCAACAGATCCAAACGTACAGGAGTTTGAGCCGCTAGATCCTCGGCGATATCGAGACAATTTTGTTCGTAGCCTTCGTTCACCCACCAATGAGTGCAGATTTTCTCGATATCGGCGCGTCTACCGGGACATACTGTGAGCATCTCTTTTATAAGTGGTGAGGCAGCTAAAGCAGAAAGAAGAAAATAAAAATGAATAAAACAATCCAAACATTACAACATATGTTATAAAAATTAAAAATTAAATTAAAAATAATTAATAGAAACTTATTTTACAAAACATACTGTCCTTTTTTAATTTTCGAATTCTAGAAATTAATGAATTTCTCGATGTATGATGATAGTTATTTTATTATGTTCTTATTTACAGTGTCTCAACACGCGTTCTATATAAGCGTTGTACTTACGAGATGGCCTCTTGGGTTCAAAGTAATCGGATTGAGAGATCTGTTTGACTAGTCGCTTGAAATTAGACCCGTCGAAGGGCATAGCACCGTAGACCAACGTATATAGCAAAACACCTAGACTCCAGCAATCCACTTCCGGCCCGTGATAAGGCGTTCCCTTCACAATTTCTGGACTCGCATATAACGGACTACCGCAGAATGTACTCAACAATCGTTGTTCGTCAAACACATTCGAGAGACCGAAATCGGCTATCTTGGCATTCCCGACTTGATCCAACAAGATGTTCTCGAGCTTCAGATCTCTGTGGCAGATTTTGTGTTTGTGGCAATAAAAGACGGCAGTGGCGATCTGCCGAAATATTCTCCGAGCTTCGAGTTCGCTTAGGACCTTACGTTCGCTCAAATAATCATACAATTCACCACCGGCTGCGTATTCCATCACTAACACCATCTTTTCTCTGTTTTCGAATACTGTAAGAATATATAACAAAATATAACATTAATTAAAAGAATATGATTAAATATAAAATTGTACAAAGAATTGAAAAGCATAAATGCTAATTTCCATCAAAATCAGTAATTCTAGCTGTAATTTAATTGATTTTCTTTTCTATTAGCTCAATTCGTCAGCTGTCATATAGCCAACAAGGAGGATTTAATTATGATCAACTATTTGATGTTATCGTATGCCAAACCTTTACCCTCGTAAATGTGAATGATGTTCGGATGTTGAACGCTCGACATGATCTGTATCTCCCTTCGTATTCTGATCAAATCAGCTTCCGTTTCTATTTTGCATTTCTTAATCGTTTTTATTGCCACCTCTTGACCAGTTTCTTTGTTTATTCCTAATTGCACCTTGCCGTAAGTGCCTTGTCCTAATTTCTTTATGATATCAAATCTGCAAGAGACATTTTGATAATAAATTTAACGATGTAAATAATCTGGCTATTAATTTGTAATCTAATCACATTGTTTCATTGAATTACATTGTTCAATTAATCGTTGTTCAATTAATCAAATTTAAGCTACTATGTGAATTTGAAAATTATTCTATAGTAATTTATTTATAATAGTTTTTATCAAAATCTATCCTTCTTAATATAACTTTTTTTAAACTGTGCAAAAACATCTTCGTATGTAAAAAAAAGTAGATTACGCGATTCTTCGTCTCTTAAATCAGATTAAATCTTAAATCGGACTAGCATTTATATCTACCTTTGTTTCAACTTCCGCTTGTGATTGTGAAGCCGCACGCTACCCGTGGTCTCCATCCCTCCCATTATATTATGTATACTTGCTTCTCCGACAACCATCTTGTCTGCGTTTATCTGCGAAAAGAAAAGCAAATGACAAATTCTAATATATTGTAAAAAGAAAAAAATTTTATCCTTATCTTATAATTGTTAAAATCGAAATAAACCTGGATATTTTTCTCAGCCAAACTTTTGTGCGGATCGTACATTCTCTATTATATATATATAACAATAATAATAATAAACTATTATGTAAGGCACTGAGAAGCGCGAACGTTTCAAATTATACAGTGACATATTAGTTCTGCATTTGACGTCTCGCTGTTGAAACTTAGAAACGACTTCGGAGTAAAATCCGTATGAATTTTTCGGCGAACGACCAGCGGCATTTTGATTCCATCCCGAGCGACGAATTTCGAGTCGCTATCGCTTTTTTATTGCGACATGACTCTATCTCTCTCCCTTTCTTCATTCTCCTTTTTTTTTTTTAGTCGCTTCCTGTCTCCCAGGCGGAACCGCCGGCGCGGACGCTCTCGTAAACGAGGATGACAACGATATAGAGACTAGCTATAGCCGTCAGAGTCTTACATTAGAAAATGAAGAAGGCGAGAGTGCGAGAAGGAAGAGAGAATGCGGTGAGTTTATTTCGGGCGTCGAAACACCAGTGTATGCCGACCCGTCGTCGGTAGGTTTCTTCTCTCTGCACTGTCTTCTGGTCCTCTCTACACGTACCGGAGACTCCTCATCGCTAATTTCCTAAATTCCTCGGGGAAATCCTTCAAGAAATCTCCACGCACTTTCAACTCTCTGTTCACAAAAGACACTCCAATTAAATATAATATATTGCAATTAATTGTAATAACCGTTTGAATTTTCAATCAATTTTATGTAGAAAATAATGATAGGAATTATATCTCATGTTATGAATTCAATAGAAAATAATGAAGTATAGAAAAAATTATCAAAAAAATCAGCGAGATACTATTATATATATATATATATATATATATATATATATATATATATATATATATATATAATATTTAATTTAGGGGGAAAAAATAGAAAATATTAAAAGTAAAATTTTCCGTAAAAAAGAGAGAGCGATCTGGGATCGCTCGTGCTCCGTTTCGCTATTTCGCTGTTGCAATTTATTAAAATGTGAGACAGTTTCGCGATGTATGATGCCAGTTTGTTCGATATACACGTTAATAAACTCAAGTGACTCTAAATAACTCAGCTCCTACCGCACGTGACTATCATGCTACGAAACTGTCGTTAATCTCATTCCGGGACGATTAATGGAACGTAATTGTTACCCGACGTCAGTACGAACGATCGCCAACGATCTTTCTCTCTCCCTCTCTCTCTCTCCGTTGTCTCCTACGGGAATTTTTCATCGCCAAAATAGCTAAGCGCCCTCGTGGCGCTATAAATTACGCCACGATTTCGTCAATGCGCGACAGTTCGTTCGCCAACGAAATAAATCACGAGCGCGAATATACGTTTCCGAAGCTCTTGAACAAACCTTGCCAGAGACGTATCCATTGACCAATTCGTATAATCTTCTCCGCAAAAATATCAAAGTGTCGATATAGTTTCCGAGTTTTATTAACGTGATTGTTATTATTATTATTACACAAGTTAAATTACAAAAGTGAATAATGAATTCGCAGACTTAGCGCGATAATAAGATATTTTTCATTCTTCGAAATGATGTGACATTCGATTCCTTTCCTTATCTTGACTTTGAGAAAAAGTTTTTATCGAAGTAAATTACACACACACTGCAATTTTCGCGGTATTGACGGACGATGCATTTTGTGCACCGAGAGGCGGCGACGAGCCGCGTCTGGATGGCGACGTCGTTGTGCGGACCAGACAAGATCCGCGTGCGAAAGAAAATAATTCTCCACTTGAGCAAACTATCCGAACTCTCTGTTCTTTCTCTCTCTTTCCCTGGGACGTCCCTGCGAGACGACGATAGCTCGTCGCCTGGCTATTAATGCATCGCAATATGGATAACGGCTGACTTAAACACGGCGCCCGTGCTTAAGTTCAGGCGCCTGAACGATGTACGTCGATTATATCCCTTTTCCCCGCCCTGTCCACGTGTGCGAGAGTGACAGCGCCTGCTCCCCTCGGGTGAATGAAACCGAAAAGGCGATGTCGCGACGCGACGTGACACGGCCCTGCCTCTTCCTTCCGCGATTCAGAAAATCTTGCCGGCTACGATTAAGATACCGAGACCTTTACTCATAATCAAAATATCACGGATATTGAGATCCCATATTTTGTTTGGGATAATTGACAATGAAAAAAATGCAATATATATTTTCTGTCATTTAGATAGAATAAATATTCATTTCGCGCGTAACGATTTCCCATCCCTGCTATTTCTTGTTTTTATATACATATCATGGTATCGCAACAGTTTTACATAGAGTCTTCACAAATCCAATGAAAGACTTAAAGCCATATAAGATCGAAGCACTTTTTTTCGGGTAACTAAGTTTACTAGCACAGTTCAAGTATATAAAATAGAGCTAGCAATATGTAAAATAGAATAATACAAAGGCATTGTTAAAAAAAAAAAAAAATTATTTTTTTGTAAAAAAAATAAGCATATTAGGAGATTCTAAAAAATGAAAATTTTAGATTTCCTAAGTTTTTCTAGAGAATAAAAATACTTTTTTTTCGTTTTAATTCTATATCAGTTCAAAGATATACGTGGATACATAAAATTTTTATGTTAAATAATTTATATCATCGCTTACATCATTGCTATTGTTATTTGACAAAGATTTTGTCTGCGAGAAAAAGAAAGAGATTCCTGCTTGAGATTCATATATTTAAAAAAAATCGTTGTAAATTCTTGCGATCGTCTCGAAATGATTATCTCGACTGCCGCCGATAAATGTATATACGTACAACTTTTCTGGGACGAGATTAATATCAATATGAATATCGCGGTTTCAAAGGATTCAAAGACCATCCCTTTATGCATTGAGAAAATGGAACGTATTCCGGCGCTATCTCTGCCTACATATTTCAGAACTTGTCGCATTCAAGTCGTTCCCAAGTATAATTTCCTCTCTCGCGTTTCGCTTGTCAAAGGTAACGAGAGAGTCGCTCCTTAAGGTGGATCTTCCGGAATCTCGTATACGTCGTTGATGCGAGCAACCAATGGACGATTTTATTTCCATTATGCGTCCTCGGAAAAATGTCGTAGAAAACCGCGTTCTTCAAGGAAACGCGGTTGTCGATTGTCTTTTTCATGCATAAATAAACACTATCTTACAAGTCGATTACTTTTGTTTCCAGATAATCACAGAAAAGATTGTAATAAGCGTTGCTTTTTGCACTTCTTCGTCCTAAATCGTGCGGAAAAAAAGGTTATCGTGCACCGATAAAGCGAAGAGGTCTTTTAATCGGAGTAAGATATGACTTAAGAGATGATACCTCATCCAAGAGCGCGAGATTGCAATAATTCGGCGAAAATTCTGCACAGAAAGATTTTCAAAATGAGAGCCACTTTACTTATTTTAATATATATATATATATATATATATATATATATATATATATATATATATATAATATAAGACACAAATTTTTTTTACCTTTTTTATCTTTCAAAGATTCCTCTATGAAGATTCATTATACATAAAGATTGATGCTCATCCGACACCAGATAATATATTCTTAGAGACTGACGACAATCGTTCGGTTGATTAACGGAATCAGAATCGGTAATATTCTTAATAAACTAGGCAACAAATATAAATGCGTCACGACCAAGAAGACGGGGGAGGCGAGGGACGGTGGTACTGAAGAAGTGAAAGCAATTATTTGCGTCTCTCCGCCGAGATTGGCAGCCTCGCTCCGCTCCCGATACAATCCCGATCGGTCGCCTGCTCGCGTTTACGGTATTTTTAGCGGGACGCGTATATCCGCGTGTAGATAGCAGCAACCTCAAAGAAGGGACTGATGTCCCTCTAATGATTTTCCCGTCTCTTTCTCGATCTTACGCACTCTCTTCGATCCATTTTCTCATGCACTTGCAAATCTCTCTCTCTCTCTCTCTCTCTCTCTCTCTCTCTTGCATAATTTTATGTCGGATTTTTTTTTTCTCATTGTTCGATTTTATTGCGATTTGAATGATAATCACAATAAAATATGTACTTTTATAGAGAAACATACTTGCGTTATCTACTATTCATTAATGACATTTAATGACATCAATATCAAATCTCTTCTTATTGATATCGTTAATGATAATTGAAAAAAAAAAAAATTATGAAATATTAAAGTTGGTTTATTTTTTTATGAAAGCAAGTTATACTGCAATTATTGTGAAATTCTGATTCACGTTATTCCTTGCAATAAGATCGCCATCGGTTTCGTTAGGGATGACTAACGCTACGGATTTACCGTTCGATTAACACGGTCAATCGTACAATGCTCCCACTCCCTCTATCTTTTTATCTCTCTCTGTCTTCGTCTTTCCGGTGAAGGTCAATCCACTGAAGCGTGACGTGTTTAAGGATGTACATAGAAAACCGTGACGTCACGGTACGCGCTTAGATCGATGCCATCGTGATTCACATCGGTATTATTAAGCGTCGTTATTCTCGGTGACGACGCGCGTTCAAAAACGGTCTGGACGGTCATCGCGGGAATCGGCGGGCGGTTTCGCGAGATACCGGGATGAGCTTTCGGATGCTGCGATGCTCGCAACGCATCGTCGCGAACTCGTTCGAATTCTGAGATGCGGATTGAAGGATCTATTCCGATGTACTGTACTTTATCGCAATTGAAAACGAAATGTGCGTACATTCGAGAGATCTCGGAATGACAAGATCCAAAAGCCGTTATGTGATAGAACAATCGTGCACATTCCGGTAGTATCGCGGAAATGTACTGTACGTGTACCGACTACGAAAGATGTATCAAACTTTCGTCGCCTCATGCTCGAGAGGAATGATTTAACTTGAAGAATCCGACTGTCAATCGGGTCAAATGAAACGTGCGTCCGTGCACACATACAGAAACATACACGTACACAAAGCATGCATTGTTGCACGAGTATGTAGGTTCCTGTCGGACGAAAATAGCGTCCCCGAAGAAATATCCTTCCGATAAACCATTTACGGGAAAGTTCAGGCGCTCTTCAACTTGCGACTATCTACATGTGTACGAGTATGTGTGAGCGCGTGTGCGTGTCGTCCTCACGACGAGCATGCTCCTCTTTTATCGTTGGGTAATCGTGCGACGCCCACGATGGTGAGAGATCGAGAACTCTTGCGAGGGTGTACGTGCGTGTCTATCGACAATATGTATTGTGCGTGCAATAAAATTCTTATCTCGTTTCTTAATTAATAATTTTACGCAACAGTGCGTGCACACATTATAATTAAAACCGATTTTTACACAACGCTCTCTCATGTCGCATTTAAAAATATTACGTTGTTATTTACTTCAAATATTAAACATTTAAAAAATGAATATAATATTGCGCAATAATTGTTGCTTTCCTAGGTGTATCTCTGCACTCGAGATAATGGCAGGGTATGTTTGTATTCTGGAGCAAGAAAGATGAAAGAAAGAAAGAGAAAATGTATAAAAGAGAAAATTGCATCTTGATTTGTAACTGTTTTGTATCGCAGATATGTAGAAGAATTTTATTAATATATTCTTCCCTCGATATTCACTGCAAATTTAACTTCTTCAACTTTCTTCTATATATTCTCCGCATCCATTTCCAATTTTTCCCATCTGTTCCATTTTCTGACTGTTTTGAATAATGATTTTAATATTTGTAATATCTCAAATATTATCTGTGTGTACCTTGGATTTATTTCAAAACTAGAAAACCAAACATCAGATTTTTCTACCTGGAAAATAACATAGAATAAAATCATTGTTTCACATGAAATCATCATAGAATCACTGTTGATTACTGGAGATATTTTTTCTACTTTTTATAAACAAGTTAATAAATTCTTAGAAAATTATAATTTATCTGAATATTATGTATTTGATTATATCGATTATATGATGTAAGCAAATAGATGGAGAGACTAATGTATTCTGAAATATTATTATTTCTAAATTTTTTTTAATCGACTGCATTTACATATAACTCCCACCCTTCCTCCCTCTCTCTTTCTCTCTCTGTTTCAATTCATATCAACATATTTTATACTTTCCTTATTTTTTAATTACTTTAAATATTTGATTCATACCTAATCTTTTCTTAACTATTGTTCAATGTCAGACTTTTCTACATTTTCTGACCGTTTTCAATTCCCCTACTCGTATATAATCTCTTAATTATCAATTTGCTTGACTTTCGCGTTATCATAATTTTTTAGGCTGTAGCAACGTCATTTCTGTCTCTCTCTCTCTCTCTCTCTCTTTCTTACTCCGCGATTGCAGTATAATGATTCGTCGCGGACGTCGCTCGCCCACGACGACGACGTAAAGCTCTGAATGGGAATCATCGAGGAAGACGCACACGCACGCACACGCTGCCGCCGGCCGCGACAGGCGGGCCGGCTAAAAATAGCGGGAATTCGTACCTTACGATGTGAACTCTGGAGCGCGGATAATCCTTTCTCTCTCTTTCTCTCGGTCCTTCCCCCGTTTCATCCGACCGTCCGTCCGTCCGTCTTCGCGATCCTCGAGGAAGTATCCCGATCCGCCAGCGAGCCGTATTTCGTCACACACGCCAGAGAAGCGAGCCCAACAATTTGTCAGCCGCCGGTCACACGGCGATGATGTCCCTCGCGCTTTCCTGAGCAGTCGCGTAACGCATGGCACGTTTCCACTTCATTTTACCAAGCACCATCCGCGAGACGACGATGACGACGACGACACGACGGCGCGCAGCTCGAACGTTGCCATCGTCTTTATTTACTAATTTTGGATGTGAACCGTCGCCGGGAATGGGCAAACGCTTATAGATCAGTGAGTCGATAACGACGCCGCATCGTCGCCCGGTGATGGTCGATGGTACTAATTCGTCGCGCGCTCCGCCAATCAGAACGCTCGAACCAAGCATAGACAACAGCAGAAAAGATGAGTAGACTCTTGGTGAAAACGAGTTTCATGAAAAGCACACTTGATATTTACATAAACAACTGATTTAATAACGAGTTGACTATCTTGTCTACCGTTTTCTACAATCCATGCTAAACTGTGTAGTGTGCAAGAATTTAACCTGAAAGATAAGATTATAAACGATAAACGGGATAAAACAAAGGAATCAAATATTTCAGTGGCATCGAATATTATTGTGATATTATTCGCTTATATTCAAGTCCAGAGCAAAAGACGCTGAAACAAACTTTTCCAAAATGGAATCTATACATACTGATGAAAAACTTAACGAAAATTTTGACGATCGTATTCAGGTGTGTTTCGTTCAATGTTGGCACGTTCATCAAAATGATTATTTATAAGTATTTTACACACGCATCCACTTATATATATATATTTTTTATAATTTTACGTCAAGCTATTTATGTATATGAAATTATGCAATGTATTCCAGGAAGCATATGATGCAATAAGAAATGGAATCAAAACTGCTAATAATCTGCCTGCTGGAGACAACTTTAACTATTATGTTTGCTTTCCAAGTTTTAATGAGGCCAGGAATAAAGATTTAAAGAGAATATTGGCTACAATGCAGATGATAATAAAGACAGCAGGAGGTTCCAGCAGTATTGAAAGTGCAGATGTTGATGATAAGTTCGACCTTTTACAAGAGACAAATGATCATCTGCTTGACCAAGCTGTGAGCATTGCAAACTGATGTCAATTTCTGTTTTTTAAATGATAAACTAAGTTTTTTCAATGAATTTTTTTATTGTAGAATATATTAATGGATGAAGAGAGCGGTATTTTACGAAATCCTCAAGTTGAATTGGTTGTATCACAAATGCCAAAACCGCCTGTAAATGGCAGTTGGAACATGAGGACTGATCGTACTAGTGAAGGCTCGGACAATTCTGAGAAGATACGATTACTGGGTGGAAAAAATATACAGAGACCACAGTTAATGTTTAAGGATAAGATCGACAATAGAAGCTCGAAGCCATGGATGCCTCGAATTAAGGAAAAACCGAATATGAGGGAACCGTTGGCTCTTTACGTCATAGAAGGAGAATGCGGCGAGGTCTATAATCATCCTTACGAATTTGAGTTGGATAATTTTGATTTGCCCGAATGCCAATTGAAGAAAAGTGTACCTGTACAATATAAGTCACTCGAAAGCACCGAATTCAAGTTGATCGAAAAACCGTCCGACATCGAGATTCTCCTGAAAGATTTGAAAAATCAGAAAGAAATAGCTATAGATTTGGAACATCACTCTTACAGAACATTTCAAGGTATAACTTGCTTAATGCAAATATCAACAGTGAATACCGATTACTTAATCGATACCTTGGCTTTGCGATCAGAATTGCATCAACTCAATGAAATCTTTACAAAACCTACAATCTTAAAGATATTTCATGGTGCCGACATGGATATTATGTGGCTTCAAAGGGATTTATCACTGTATATAGTGAACATGTTTGATACTCATCAAGCTGCAAAACAACTCAATTTACCCTATCTCAGTTTGGCCTATTTGTTAAATAAATATTGTGGCATAAATCCCAATAAACACTTTCAGTTGGCCGATTGGCGTATGAGGCCTTTACCGGCAGAATTGATAAAGTATGCTAGAGAGGATACGCATTATTTACTTCACATAAAAGACATGTTGAAAAATGAATTGATCGAGATGGCTAATGGTAAGAGTAATATCTTGAAAGCTGTGTACGACCGGTGCACCGACCTTTGCAAACAAACATACGTGAAACCGATCTGGACGGAGGAGAGCTGCATGAACATGTACAGGAAGAGTCAGAAATCGTTTAATAACAAACAGATGTACGCTCTGCTCGAATTACACAAGTGGCGAGATATTACCGCGAGGGAGGAGGATGACAGTATCGGCTATGTGTTGCCAAACCATATGTTGCTCAATATAGCCGAGACATTACCGCGCGAAATGCAGGGAATTCTAGCATGTTGCAATCCAATACCACCATTGGTGCGACAAAACGTGCTGAAACTCCACAAGATAGTACTAAAGGCCAGAGAACAGCCTCTTGTAATGACTATTCCAGAACAAGATGTTCGGCAGAGATCAACGCAACAGAGTCACGCAGTAGATTCCGGGATATTGTTGTATACGCCACATGATATACCGAGTGATACCGAACCAAGAGCAAATTTACCCTGTCTCTTGGATAAAAATAACTGGTCACAACAATCGAAGGCGAACGAACATCAAACGGTGAAACATACTATCACACTATTTGATACACCAGTTACATCAGAGGTAAAATGATAACAATAGCATTTAATAAGATAACAATATATCTCTTTATAATTTTATGAAATATGAGTTTTATATTTATAAAATATTTTAATAATATATTGAAGATATAAAAAGTATTTGTATATTTATAAATTATATATAATTTTCATTAAAATAATTCAAAGATGCACTTCTTAATTCAGGACGAAGAAACAAAAGAAAGTAATGAAAAGAAAAAGGCCATATTTATAAGTCCATATATGAGATATAAGTGTGTGATACCAATGATAATGCATTATGAAACAAAAGAACGAGAGAAACAGCAAAAGGAAAACGAAAAAAAAGAAGAAGAAAAGCGTTTGACTGTAAATGCCAAAGAGGAACACATAGATGAGTCTGAGATTAATGAGAGTAAAAGTAGAGTTTATGAACACTTTAAACAAATATGTCAAACTGCAAATAAGGAAGTTGTAGACTTGCCCAAGAAGAAGAAAAAGAAGAAATGTAAGCAATTAACCTTAGGTCAAATGCATGGAAGAAAAAGAAAGAGAGAATCTGACATTAAAAATGAGATTCAAGTGAATAGAAATAATGACTTTTCTACACCGACATCGCCTTCGGATATCAAAGTTATTCATATGTCTAAAAAAATAAAACGGGAAATACAAGATACAAATGAAGAGAGGAAAGTTCAGGATAATAATTCTGAAATAGTTACATCATTAAGGTAAGATTTAGTTCTCAGAGAAAGGATAATATATGTAACATATTCGAAGTGCTAATGTTTTCCTAATCTGATGACAGGGCTAGGAAAAAGAATGAAAAAAAAACAAATCAACAAATGCTGAAAACACAGGGTATGTTACCATCGGAGAAATTCGATTACAAATCAGTAGACTTTAGCAGTTTCCAAGGTGGCAGTACAGCAAGTAGTACGAGTCAGACACAGTTCCAGCAACCTCGAGTAAATAAATATATACTATTTTATCTTTTTATAAATAGATATTAATATTTAAAATGGACTCAAAATCTTTCAGCAAAAGAAAAAGGATAAATGGAAGAATATGAAGAAACAGAAATTTAACATATAAATTGTGTAACACAACTATCCTTTTGATGTTTCATCAAATTATCTTTGAAAAGAAAAGAATAGTGAGACAATGATAGGAAGAAATTTTTCTTTAAATATCAATTTTTTAGATTATGTGCTAAAAATTAATATTGATTTTCGTTAGCGTTGACAAATTTTTGATGAAATTTTGTCACATTTTCTAAAATATTAAAGATAAACTCGAAAACTGGATTCTGAAAATATGAAAAAATCCATTTTTCAACCTTTTTTGTAATATACAGGTGATATATCTGTAAAAAGCATCTGTAAATATGAATGTGATGCATTTTTATGCAAATAAAGTTTGCTAAAATTTCTATATACATAATGTGATTATGTATATGGAATATAACCACATATATACTAGAAATTTTTATAACCATATCTATACTAAAAATATTTTGCACAATTATTTTTAATTAACAAAATAAAGAGAGAGAGAGAGAGAGTAGATTTGAATCATTGTTTTATATTAAAATAAAAAAGAATATTAATACTTGATAAATATTAAGATTCCTAGTTATTACGCGTTTATTCTACGAAAAAATATAATGGATAGAACATCTTTTAGTTCCATTTAACATGATATTTTCAATATTATCGGGATTATCTAGACCTAAGATATTACTTATGTCAGTCTAATTTAACTCTGTTGTTAGATGAGGTTTCTCTTTATAAGGCATGCTATGTAAGCAGTTGTCTTCTTATATAATAAATGATGATTACGTTTTGATGAATATATTGATTGGTCAAAAGGCTACATAAATATGATATCGAAGTCAAGTATGCGCTAGTGCATTACAATGAGGTCCGTCGTACTTGTATTTGTCTTTTTGTGGCAATATTCTAACATCAGAGAATGTTCTTGCCTATGGCAATTACATGCAACGAATGTAACTCGACCACTTCAGGATGTGTTAAACAGAACGATACATGTTGCGGAAGAAGCTGACACGCCTCTCTTTAACGAAACTACCCTGATGAATTTCACATACACCATTCACATAGGAATCAATTCTAGCGAGCTAGAATCCGCTGAAAACTCATCGCGAGTTGCACAAGTGGACTGCTTAGGATTGGGAGAGACGGTAGCAAAGAGTTTGGAGTCTTTCTTCAGAAGCAAACCTAACGGTAGTGATGCACTGGATGTGCGATTTTTTCTCTCCTCCAGAAAGCAACCGCGTCGCGTGGAAGTGGTATTAGGCGAACAGTTCGGCTTGGAGTGGACGGATTTCAAGATAGAACGTAGAACAGTGATAATAGTACACGGTTTCCTATCGCATGGCAATGAAACATGGATCAGCGATATGGAAAGGGCATTACTCCAATGGGTAAGGATCAACCGACTACATCTTGTCTCTCTTTTTCAAATAGAGTCGTTCATTTTTTCACGAAATTATGTAACACAGGATGACGTTAACGTAATGGTGGTAGATTGGAGCGCTGGCAGTAATACGTGGAATTATTATAAGGCGGCGGTTAACACCAGAATAGTGGGATATCAGATATCAAAGTATGTAACTTTGACCGGGCAACAGGTCAAAGTTCAAAAGACGTCTAAAGTTTTGAAAAGATTCGACAAATATCTCGATTCGTTAAAAATTAATATTTTAAATTGATCCTTGCTAAAAAAAAGGAACTGAAAAAATTCTTTGGATATATCTACGATAATTCTTTCGACAATTTTTGAAGACGATGTAAACGACTTTTGTGCGAATGACTATGTTGTCCAGATCAGAGCAATCTCTGTTTACTTTTTAACATTAATCTATTCACCCAAAGATTTATAGAGCACGTGACGAACGCTACAATCAGCAACGAAGGATCGGATATGAGTAACTGGGGTCCTTTACATCTAATAGGACACAGTCTCGGAGCTCACATCTGCGGAATGGCCGCAAAGGAGTTGAAAAAGCGACAGAGCAGATGGACGATACGAAGGATTACCGGTCTGGACCCGGCGCAGCCGTGCTTTCGCAATGCCGATCCATCCGTTCATTTGCATAAAAATGACGCTTCATTCGTCGATGTGATACACACAAACGGCAGATTACTCACAAGTCTAGGTCTCGGCTTACCCGAAGCTATAGGTATCACATTATAGAAAAGAAGAAATATAGCTCTTATCGCACATTTTCTCCTTCTGTAATAAATTCTTTAAATAATTTTTGGAATAGTACTTCTTGAAAATTCCTTCAATTCTCATTCATATAATTCTTGTTTCAATCGATATCTTCTATGTAGGTCATGTGGATTTCTATCCCAACGGCGGTAAAGTGCAACCTGGCTGCGCGAGGACGGAACCATGGTACTTCGATTATTTGCCGATTTCTAAAAACGATACTGAAGGTAGTACTGAAAGTGAAATGTCTAAGTGAAATATTTAGCTGATCTAAGGAATAGGAAGTAAAGTTTTTTTATCGCACTTTCAGCGATACAAAAAGCGATATGTAGTCATGGACGTTCCTACATTTACCTCACGGAATCTTTAGCGTCTGCCGCTACGGGCAATTGCAGTTTCTGGGCACATCATTGGGACCTAACATATAGAAATCTCTTGCAAATAATCACCGAACCATGTGACGCAAACGTCTGTACAGAGATGGGTATTAGAGCAGAGATGTACAATCACCGCGGGATCTTTTTCGTAGCTACCGCTAGCACTCATCCGTTTTGCAGTAAATATTATTTCTTGCGTCAAATAAAACAATTCGTGTCTCGTGTAACATTATCTTGTTACAGCCAACAGCACTGATATTACTGAGGAGGTAAAGAGGCAATTGCAACTGGATTTCGGTGAGATAATTGGGATTGACTAACAATAAACAATTTACGTATCTGTAAACAAATGCGTTATTAGCATATACTTTATCGCGCGCACAGTACATTTAAATAGCTTCTTATATTTAGATATTTACAATTGAATGCGTTTACACAATACAAATAATATATACAATTTTCCATGTTTTTTTACTATCTCTCTCTCTTACGTCTTATATTGTTTCGACGTTCACTGTTCCAAACGCTTATTATTCTTGTATGTGCATATTCAAATTCTTAATAAATTACAAAAAAAAGAAAAAAACACCTGATATAATCTAATTCTTAGAATGAGATGCGATACACGCATATACAAAACATGTTTGAAAAGTAAATGTTTTCCAAAGGCTTGGAAATACATCGATGGCTCTGAAGAAAATTATATAGGGAATACAAAATAAGTGATCATAATCATGGCAACTACAATATGCCAGCTATTAGTATCAACTTCATATTAGTGAAATATGGTTTCAATTTTTAAAAGTATTTTTTAATTAAATCTTCAAAAATGCACCGTTGATCTCTAACAATAGATAGTATGCGCGATGAATTATAAAGTGCAGCATTAGATTTAATGAAAAATCTATCTTCCGTTGAGAATAATATAAATAAATGAGCACTAATTATATAACGTAATAAAAATGATAAATACGTTATATACGCAAATAGTAGCAATTAAAATATTTCCACTGGCGAACGCATTCCGTCTCAAATGGTGGTAACTGCTATTTGGTATTAATTCTTATGTTCGTCATTGTTATTGTATGAGTTTATGATCGAAGTATGCTCGATTTCTGCACGTAAAAAGTAATCGTCGCGGGTAACGCTCTATATTGGCACATTGTAACACTCTTACAATGGTTCAGCAAAACCGGATGAAAGATTTAAGTAAGAGGACTCGCGTGGAACTTGTGAACGTTAACATCGAGCGATGATTATTCGATGATACGATAAGTCTTTCACGTCTATTAATGTATGACTTGCACATAAGTGGCCGGAAATATGCCGGTGCGACCTCTACATTCGCCTATCCACCAGCCGTCCGCCTGTTTCTGATGGACGGTTATCAAATCACCCGGATTGAGACTAAGCTCGTCGTTTAAATTCGCCGAATACTGATAGATCGCTCGGCATTGCTCCGCGTTTTCTGTCTTGGTCGTCGTCACCACCTCCGCACCGTCGACCGCTTCCTGATTGTTGTTATCCTCCGAGTGACTGCTAAATTCATCGAAATCACTGAAGTCATCTTCATCCGGCGGATTCTCGGAATTGCCGTCGCCAGCCGTCCGATCAACCCAATCACGTGTCTGATCGGCGTCCTGATCCTTTGTCAGATGAATTTCGAGCTCGTCATCATCGTCTTGAATCTCAAAAGATTCATTCTTTGCCCAAGAAGGAACCTGCAAGGAATGTGAACAACTGTCGTGATTTGTTTCGCGTTTTTTTATTAAGCGTAATTTTAATATTTAATTATTAAACTCAGCATTAAATGATCACACTTTCACTCTCAACAACTTTATTTTTATTCTGATATTACTGATATTGCTTACCTTAAGAACACTTTGCTGCAAACCCTGCTTGTCTCTCGAAACTAGGATATGGTCCGACAAGGGATGTTTGGATCGTTTGCTGCCTTCTACTTCCGCGAGCGTACCACCAACTTTATATTTGGCCGCCTCCAAGTATAGCAACATGGAACGCATCTGCGAAAGGGTACAAGAATTAACTTGCGTATCTGTGTAGCTAATGTAAAATAATTCCTAAATTCGTAATTGACGCGAGAAAACTTACATGATGCAACTTATCCGTCACATTCTGTGCGCTCTCATCCGCCGCAAAGGCCGGTGTTTTGATGAAGGCTCGATGTAATGTTTCTAAACCCTCTCTACCCCGCCTCTCCCTGTCCAGATCTTGCCTAATCAGGTGCAGCACTCTAACTAGCGCCTGCTTCCGTCGCTCGCGATTCATCGCCAGCGTGACGTGTTCTGCGTAAAAGTCCGGCAGCAACTGTTCCGCGTTCGACACGTCGTTACTGTCCATTCGACGTACGAGATTCTTCAGAACTTCAAGATCCTGCGATACGTTGCAGCTACGCACGGGCGTTAGCAGGCGATCAGCGCTCTGAAGATAAATTACATATATATATATATATTCGCACATTCTGAAAATTATCTTAAATTTGCTAGAAATCAAATGTGAAATGAAATATTTAAAAGATTCTTGTGTTTAAAAAATAACTTCCACTTCAACCCTTTGGCCTTTCTCTCATGCATTACCTGTTGCAGTCGCGGCGCGAACGCTTGCAAATGCGTCAAGTACACATTGGCGAAGTCCTTCAAAGCGCTCAATCGCTCCTCTTCGAGCAACTCCATCTGCTTCGCACCTTTCCTTACTGTATTCTCGTACTCCAGCCTAGCTCTCTCAGCCCTCACGCTCACCGTATAAAATTCCGTATCCGCGCGACGCGATGAGTCTTCAGCTTTTCGCCGTCTAGTTTCCAGCTTGCTGGCTTCTTTCTCCGTCATATGATGATTCGACAATTTATTGTTACTCTGCTGACTCTGACTGATTGTCTGCAACCGCGCCAGGTCTTGCAGTCTCTCGTTCTCTCGCGCGCTCGCGAAACTTTGCTTCTTACTTTTTGCCGCAATCCCGCGCCACTCCTGCAGCGACTTGGACGCTTTGTCCACCGAATTCTCGATGGTCTTCCTCGATCGGCCCTGCGTCTCTGCTACACCCACCTGTGCACAAGATGCATGTCATCTCTCTCATATTTTATTTTATAATCGGCACATCTTATAATTCAATCGATTATTTCATTCATATAATTTTTAATATCGTTTTTATGAATAATATCAGCGTTGTTACGTAAGCACGATTGTGCATACACGTCAGTTTGTCCTTTCTTTTGTGTCACGACGCGTTAATAATTATCTTGGAGAGACTTACTCTAAGCGGTTTGGCGAGCTGCTCACTCAGCGCGATGCCCCATAGCCGATGGGCTTCCGCAGCAGCCTCCATCTCCTCGCCGACACACCTCCATGCCTCGTTCACGCCTCCGTTGCTATTACCACCTGCATTACGAAAGACGCGCAATCCGTTTATTAGACATGATCTTATTTTCTCTCTTTCGGGTGCCGCCCATCTCGCAACATTGATCTCATCGATATCTTTCAAGTACACTCGATGAAATAATAGCGCAACCAAAAAAAAGGATAAAATGATTTAATGGCAAAGTTCTTTTTCTATAAATGAAAATAATAATAAGTTCTCACTTTTCTTTCACTAGAAAAATATATGTTAATGAATTTATGAATATATATGTGAATATATTTTCATTAAAGAAAAATCTCGCATTCAAACCTGAATATTTTTCAGTATTATAATTTTATATTTTATTTATAATGCAAAATTAACATAAAATTGATGATTGACAATTACCTTGATCCTTGGCGCAGGCCTTTGTCAACTTATTGCTCAGCTTACTGAGTCCCTTCGCATAAGTAGCTTCTAATTCGGCTCTGAAAATATACATATGTTCGCATTTTTTTCATGGAAGAATCATGTTTGCATGAGAGATGAAAGATAAAGAATACCTTTCATGAAGAATCGACGCCAATTCTTTGCAGAAATCACCTCCTTGTTTGATGTATCTGCGCACATCCTCGAAACCTCCTTGTCCTCCCTGCATATAACGAAGAAGAAGTTAAAAATGTTACGCAATAACAATAAGTGATTAAAATTTGTATTTCACGGTAAACTTGAAAAAAAAAACATTTTAGAGCGCCTTTTACGATACATTTGTTATTTCACGCGATATTTCTAATTACATAGATGAATGGCTGAGATGTTGTACGAGCTGTAAAATCTCACAAAAATCTCTTTATAGCATCATCATTAAATAGAAAGTTGCTTTATTTCGAAATTTAAAGGGAGAAATTTTTATATACGTGCAATAAAATTTCAAACAGTGTTATCTCTAATTTGATAATATATAAAAGAGAGAGTCGTAAGATGTACAGAGTAGATATCGATTTGTATTCGATTTTATCACATACATTTAATGTGCATAATAATACATTATATATACGATGATAATAATACAGAAATAAGACAGAAAGAAAGAGAGAGAGCTATGATAATGATGAAAACAAAAGAATTATATATGTATGTTGAACGTAATTTCTCTCTTTCTCTCTCTCTCTCTCTCCTTCTTTCTCGTAGATGGTTTTTGAACGTTCAGATAATATCTTAATTTTCTTTAAGATTTCATATAAATGACTATAAGTGACAAAAATACAGCTCATTCAATTCTACGCTTGAATGCCCTTTGCCTGCGAGGAAGAGATGCATAAGTTAGCGGTAACCACGCATCGTGGCCCATCAGATACATAGATACAACATTGCCAGTACATTGTAGCGCATTATAGGATGATTTCTTGCTTGTCTATCACATTTCCGATCACGCATTTTACTCAAGTTTACGTAGAAATGTAATTCGACGCATGATGAGATGCTTAAATTTTTACGCCAAAAAATATGATTTTATAATAAGTGATAATCCCACGAGAGAAATATGAGAAAAATAAAAAATTTGCAACTAAAAATTTAAGATGAAAATAAAATCTTTGAAAGCTCTTCTTGTAAGAGATTAATCAACATAACATTAATTTTGCCAATTAAAAACTATAATTATTGTAAAATTAAAAGTGTGTGCTTTATTATATTTTTTTCTCCCTATAGTACGTAAAGTGTTTTAGTCACAGTGGAAAGCCGGGCGTATGTCATTATCCACTCATTCAGTCGTTCGCCTCTCATTGCTGTTACGCGTTGGCTTAGCTTTCTTGTGTATTTATTGTATATACGATATTATCGCAAACGGTACTTACAAACGGTACTAATCTTTTGTTTACAAAGTACACATCAGGTTATATAAAAGTAAATTATGTGGAAAATATTATAAATTTATGTAACATACAAATTGTGAATAGAAATATTTTTATCTCTTTATTAAGCCATTTAAAAAAGATTGAAAAAATGATGCGTTTTGTCTTCGCAAAATAAAATTTAAATAAATATATTAATACATTTTATTTTAGAGAAAAGGACATTTTTACCTTAAGCGAATGTCAAGAAATTAACATTAATATTGATTAATATCTTTGAATAATTATGAGATTATAAATGAATATCGATATTTCAAATTTTAAAATTAATGACTTTTATTTTAAAAAGATTTTACATTTTGTAAAAAAAAAAAAAAGATGAATGTTTTGACAGAAACACATGTTATATGTATATGTATGTGTGTATTTATATTCGAGAAATTTTCAAATTATAAATGGCAAGAGTGGATAGCGAACTAATTTTTTTGCAGCCATCGCGTGTTTTTTCTGACTTCGTGAAACGTGCGTGAAAGTCGATATCGGGTATCCGTGAAATTACTAATTAGACACGACAATGTTAAAGACGGCGAACCGGTTCGTTGAGTAAAGTCACAAAATTTTAAGGTAGAGATCACACCAACCGAGAGAGATGAATGTCGTAAAAGACTACTCCATCTAAAATATAAACAAGCATTATTTCACACCTACGTGTTAGATCCTTTTGTATTTTAATGCGCGGATGCTAACTACAATTCGATCGCGTTACCCGGATACTGGAGAAAGGAAGCTCTTCTCGCCGAGAAGACCTCGTCCCGGAAGCCACCGATAAAATCACGAAACATCAGTTATAATGGAAAAGGCTTTTGTTCACGCGCGGTAAACACGTTCCCGCGGCTATCGGATATCGTGTTTCTTTTCGTTTGACGTGCAAGCAAAGGTGATTGGTGTTCAATCCTGAATTAAAGCTTAATCATAACCCGAGGTGGTCGGTGAAAGTAAGCGTTAAACTTGATGGGCCTCAAGGGAAGTTAAAGTGCCAATTAGCTCGGACTGTATGTGTATAAGCGAAGTCGCGATAAACTCTGATATGATACGTGAGACATATCTGTAGAACTGTAGCGAGAGAAAATAGAATAGTTTAACTATTTTAATTTTCGAGTCTAACAAATAATGTTTAAGACTAATTATAGAGGGTGGGCCAAACATTCCGGCCAGGCTTTAAGATTTTATAGGAAATTTAATTCTGAACAAAAAATTTCCTATGAATATATTTATTATGACATTTCAGATTTTTGGGCGCTAATTTTTTAAGAAAATATTTTTCGATTTATGTTTATAGAAAACTTTTTGTTCAGAATTAAATTTCCTATAAAATCTTAAAATCTGGAACGTTTGGGGCTGTATAGTCCTACAAAAAATAACTAAATTAAAAATGTATTTACATATATGATTCATAATCATTTAATGATCATAAATCAAGGGATATTTCTAAAATGTGAAAAATAAGAGGCGAACCCTGATATCTAAAGTTTGAGATATAAAGTGTTTCGTTCGTTATAATTTTATTCCGGATAATAGAACCACACGATCTTTCATTTTCGCGCAGATATTTCTCTGGGTGGGAAAAGAGACAAATTACATCGTCGCGAACACGACATTTGATCATCGCGCGTAATATCACATTATGTAATATCGGAATGTAGTGGCTGTCGCGGCGAGATATTTTACATTTCCGTCTCGCGCGCGTCAAGTTACATAAGAGTCGACCGAAGTCGCAAAAATGGGGGGATCGGGAATAAAATTCGGATTTCTATATTACGACACTCCCTGAGCTTTGGAGTGTTGCGTGCAACGCAATCGATACGATGCCTACGCATCTCTCTCGACTTTGAGCTTGCAGACGGTACGATAAGCGAAAACCACGTGTGCCTTCAAACTCCGTAATCTAGACCTTCAAACTATTTTTATCATCAATAGAAGAGCCTGTAAATATGGACCATTTATGTATTTTATCTCTCACAGCACTCTTTTATCCTATCATTTAATAAATTCAATTTATAAATTATTGTAAAAGATCGAAAACATATTGAAATATGAAAGCAATCAATATTTCGCAAGCGAAATTAAAATGAATAATTTTTTCAATCCGAGATAAATATATTGGCTTGCACGAAAAAATGTCTTCAACATATAAAACGTTATAATAAATGATTCCTTTTTCGTAGCATATTTAATCGTCCATTAAGATTCACTGATCAATCGATACTAATTTCGCAAATATTTGTACGCAAATTTTATTATCATTGGAATGTCGTTGGAATTATCTTGTAAGAAAAATTCGAAGAAACGTCTGTGCCATCGATTCTCGAGTGATTCTCGACAAAAAGATGCATCTCTAAAAATGTTTCGCAGTTAAAGTTAATTGATTAGAATATTTAAGCAAGTTCGTGATTAAAAAAAAAAAAAAAAAATCAGAATTTCCCACGAATATTCCTGATAAATAATAATATTTCATTCGATATAAATTAATATACGATCTTTTCAGCATACATTTTGTTGCCTCTGTGTTTTTTTTTTCGCAATCAGAAAAATCAAGGAAAAAATCGCGTATCGCGAATATTGTTGCACGGCTCGATCTGACAGATTTGATTTCGAATCACGGGTGGTTTGTTTCGCAAAACCCAAAGACTCTTATCACGACTGCTTTCTCTCTCTACGTATACATGTGTTATTAACATACGTTGTGTTGTGTGTATGTTAATTTATTTTATGTATTTTATGTATTTTTTTTTTATTTATCGATAGGATACATATATTCATAGGATGTTCGATTTTATCGAACACACTTTTGCTATCAATGACTCCGGACGATTACTATTGATAATCGATATTAGCGAGATTCCAATCTGATAACTCGTATTTGATATATAAAGGCGAGATATCATTGACGATAATCTTTTCTATGAATTGTAATGTTAGTTATCTTTTCTTCGCGCAAAAAGGAAGCTTTTTATAGAATAAATCATTTTATTCTATAAACATTCATAATTTTCACCGTAATTATTAAATATTATCAGTTTCGACAAACACCTGTATTAATAACATTATTCATTGTACACGCTGTGCATGTTTGAAGTCGCCCGATAAATGTTTAACAAGCTTTTCGTTTGTTAATAAAGATTACAAAAGTTATTCGGGTTAAATATACTTTTGAGAAACGTCAAGCTAGAATTTATACGACCACTCATTATAAAAAAATAATCGAATAATCGATGCTGGGCGTGTCAAGCGTAATGGACATGGTCTATTTGTAACGCGAATGACAGAGCAACTTTCTAAGGATTCGGTCTAAATTTTACCGAAAGTGGACTCTGTCACCATTTCGCGACGATGTTAACGTAATCGCGATTGCACCTGTATAAAAAGAAAAAAAATTGCATATATACGATTTATGTCAAACGGTAGCTACCGAGATATCCGCAGCTGAAAGAGATCTCGACTTCTGGATCAGTTTTATCGAGCATGTCCTGAACGTAATAATTCACTGTGAAAAATCGTTTCGCGCCTGTGCCTGATAAAGCGGAATGCGTTTTAATATTAATTAAAATAAATTTATACGCGCGCGAGATATTTATGCATGTATATTCGAGATACGGGGCGAAAGTTTGTAATCGAATTAATAAAATGTTATACGGAAATAAAGGTAAAATTCTCCTATTTAACGATTAGAAACGCATCTAATCTAATCTCGGCAGCCTTCGTTATAACATAACACTATACTTATCCGTATCGGCTATACGTATCAGGTCGTACAGTAGTAATTAAATGCATAATCGATGGCCGCTCATACAGCAGATTCGCCTTTCAACTATGCTATATCAAGCGGCTAATCTTCGCTCATTGTATTAGCATTTAATATGTAATCTCGCGTGAAATACACTGCACGCGAATCGTGTAAATAAATATAACTTTGCATGTTACATTTTATGCTGCTTACATAGAAATCAAGTAAAGAACGCATCATTCTGGATAAGAACTGGTGCGAAATAAAAATTCGCGTTGATGAAGATTTCTTGCCAATAATCCTTTAATCCGAACGCATAAATATGCCGTTACGATGACAAAAGTATCCCGAATGTTTTGCGAGTAACGGTCGAAATAAGTCAACAATTATTATTAATTCGCACGGGATTCGAAAGGTTAATCGATACGCCTATTCACGGTGCGTCGATGACGGCAAACGGGCGTGCGCTTGCAACAGGTGGTTTATTGCCATTCGCTTCAATGGAACAGGTGCGCCGCCAGTCAACGACCAGTCGATGACCATCGAATCTATTACAGAGCGTGAATCCACACAAGGCGATCTAGTATTCTCTTGAAATATTAGTCGTGGATTTATATTTAAATTAATTATATCGTGTGGCTGTATAAAACGACCTCGCTCTTTTTTTGTAACTTATATTTTTTCTTACATCGAAATAAGAAATTTTAATAAACATTCGTTAATTTATACTTGTCTATTTTATTTTGAATGCACCGAGATGTGTATACTTGCCAACCGCTCGTTTTGACAGGTATGTGTCGATCCGCTTAAATACGGATGAGTCTGCTATCCATATCCTTCGCTAATGTGAGGCAACGCGTGCGAATTTCCCGAATGGGACTTCCCTTTTATCTCTCGCTGTATCGGCGAGAGTTCGTCTATATTTATCGCTAAACAAAGAAACTTTCATCACCACGACGAGCGGTTTCTTTGTCTTCTTCAAAAGTCTATTATAGCTCATCAAATCGCGTGCTAATCAAAAATAATATATGACGATACTCAAGTCTCAATTTCTTTAATTCAAAGTTATTATATTAGCAGAATTTGAGAGTGATTCTCAGAAATATTTAATAAATGATAGAAAATGATAGAAAACAATTAATTTCTGTTAAAAAAAAAAAAAAAATTGATCTCTAGAAATAAAATCCCCCCAAAGAGATATTCTGTATGTTCATCTACACGATAACAACGTGCGCATAATATATAGCACGTTTCTAATAGATGGAAAATTTAGAGAAAATACGTAGAAAATCAAGTTAAATTAACCACACGATCACCACACGGTTTGCATCTGATGTATCGAAAATATAGTCCTAAAATATGACAATTATATCTCTTTCATCAGTCTCGTGTATTTTCTCATAAAGGCGCGAACACAAGAGCGATTATATCGTTACAAGAGCGAGATCGGTATGAATAACGACGAGCGTACATGCGTTCCGAGAGACTTGTTCGCAAAACCGCACACCGTCGGAATATTTAACGAATCTCGCTATTCTCTCACTCCTTTCCCTTTTACCGGCAATACATACTACTTCCTCCACGTTTAGCCTTCTCGCGGAGAAATCGCGGAGGTCGCGAAGACAAACGCCCGCCTGTCTTTCATTCGCCGCTGTTAATGCGCACGCGGCACTTTCCATCGCGCTTAATTTCGCACACATTAGCGAAATAAATCTGAATAGAAATGTTCTCTCTTTTTCTTCCTCGTTTTTGTTCGCGTCGCTCATTCCCTTTCGTTTTTCCGTCAAAAGCGTTGCGTCAACGGTTGGGAAATTGAATAAATAACAATGCATTTTACACGACGAGTAGTATTATAGTGATAATTTTTCACGACAATTCTTACAAAGTTAAAGCTCTCTAAAAAATATGCAAAATCGTAAAAAAAAGCAGAACTTGTCAGAAAAAAACATATCGAACATACCAAACATATCGAATGACGATTAACGACAGTAATTGTCACGCCAATCGAGTGCGTTAGCGATAAAATTGCCCGCAAGCGTGTCTCCCCTAATCTGTCTGTTCTATCGTCGACAAAACCGACACACGATTCTATTTCCCGTCCTTGACGTGAATTCATACATCACGTATAGCGTAAAATTAACGACGGAGAAACTCGAGAAGCGATGACCCTCATGCTACGTTATCGAGGCATCTGCGGTCGAATGCAACTGCAGTCAAGGTGCAATCTTTTCCGTTCTCCAGGGCCACGGATCTCTAAGCACGCTTTGTACAATTACGAGAGGCACACACGTGGAAGGCGGTCAAGCGTCACGTATATATGCCTATATATGTGTCGGTGTGTCGGTGTGTGTGTGTGTGTGTGTGTGTGTGTGTGTATGCGCGAAACAAACTATTTTCTCCGCACAACTTTCCCACACTTTCCATGCTTTACTTCTGCGATGCTTTGAGGCGCGCTTCGACTTGGCGCCATTTCTCCGGGACAGTCGATAAATCTCTCGATCGGACGAGCGGTCTCTCTTGTAAAATTTCGACTTGGGGAAAGTGGACGCAAACTGAGAAACGGGCGAGTGATATATCTTTGCTGTCGTTCGTGTGTTAATTATACATTTGTAACTTATTAATTAAAGATCGCGGAATTTTCGAAGCACTCTCTCTCTCTCTCTCTTTCTCTTTCCGTATCTTTGAATGAAGATTCATATCTGTTAGGTTTTGTATTTTTTTCAGAGCTGCATGTAGAGCTCCCTGAAGAAAATATAGATACTATGAAAACTAATTTCAATTAATTTTTCTCTAAATTCATTTAAAGTCTTTTCTTTTTTGCAAACTTTTATTGGAATAAATTTCAAAAAAAATGAGAATACAAAATCTATATGATAATATTTTTCGAAGAAATTTTAGTTCCGCAAGAATAATCAGCGGAGATCAATATTTCAGAAAAAAAATCTCTAATGCTTAGATTCACATTCGAATGACATAATGTGACCTTTGATAAATTGACAAAAAGCATTCTAAACGTGCCAGAATATGCTGTAATAGTGAAAGCGATTTCCAACGTAAAAAATGTCATCAAGCGAAAAAAAAGCGCATGGGAATTTAGTTTCCAACTACACGGATGTTGCTTATTTATCGCGCGCTCATCTCGTAAGTCTCGTCGAAATGGCTACCCGCTTTGTGTCTGCTATAAAATATCCGTGGAAACGCGGTAATTTTGTGTAGACAGCCAATAAGAAGCGCGTTGCGCAAAGAGCGGCGATAAAAATCCACTTATGGCTTGATACACGGAAAATTTTTTTTTTATAAGATGTCCCCAAGATGTCCTGGACAGATAATAGACGCTTTAATAATAAAAACTACAAAATTTGTAAATTACAATACACTTAAAACTCAATGTTACGAAGCTCTTCACCGAGGGAAGATTTTCCTATAAAATTTGCAAACAGTATAATAAAATAAATAAAATAATTATATCTGATAGTGCGTTTTCAAAAACGATTGAATATTTTTAAGCTTCTATTCTACCTATAGTTCACGTTAGATAGCCACAATTTTTGCGTAGTTATAATATCTTTCTTGTTCAGAATTCAAGAATGAACTGAGATTAGAAGAAATGAGTGGAATAGATACACAGCGGCATGTCATTCAATATATTGATGATGAGTCACGAATTCTCGAGTGTCGTATTTCAATCAAGTGTCGGATTCAATGCTTGTAAACGAACTGCGTTTGACTCGCGTAAATCATCGAGATAGACATTTTTCAATAAACAAAAAAATGATCGCGTACATAAATTTTCACATTATTACTACTTTTTAATCACTTGTGTCGCGAAGATTGTTCTCAATTTTTATTAAAAAATCTCTTGAATAATCCCTTTTATCTTATACGGCACGGTTTTTAATGACCTCGATGTTAACCTACATGAGCTGTAAAGCTCATTGAATGAATCGTAAAGCTCATTTGGCCTCATTCATTACGACATTACGAGTGCGATTTTTAAACTCCCACATGTCGATTACTTGATAAGGATAATCGCGAAATAGAATATTTAATTGATGATGTAACGAAAGATTCAAAATGAATTTTAAACGCTACAAATAAATGTCAAAAATCGAATATAGAAGTGGCATTAATATATATATTTATATTAATTAAATTTTCCTGGTATTTTCACGTCCCCTTTCGCTATAAAAAAAGTACGAATAAATTATTCTTCTTCACTATTGCTGACTTTAGCTGACTTATTGTTAGGATTATTGAAATTATAATAACTTTCGAATACAACCGAGAAAAATTCGCTTTACAATTTCAATCTTTACAATCACTCAAACTACAATTTACATCGACTACCCTTTGTTCCCACTCATTCTTGTGTGTTTTCTCTTTCTATCTAACTTTAAGAATGCGCATCACGTTCGATCGTAATGCCAATGTATGACAACTGCGCAAACACGTCAGTCAGCATGCAACGGGAGGAAATCAAGTAACAAGACTTTGAAAGAGCGCAAAGTACCTCCTCGATCTCGTAGGTCTGCAACAGATGAGTGGAGGCCATTAACCCTCTGATTGACCCGAGCATTCTCCTCTTAATCAGGCCACCTTTCCCACCGTGATCCCTCGATGTCTCACAGCCGACTTCCGCCGGCGCCATCGTCGTCGGCGTTGTCGATAACATTCTCGTTTCATCGTTCTCCGCGTCCGAGCACAGCTTGTCCATGCTGAACGACACCGTTGACACCGATGGCTGTAATTTTGTCCTGCTGTTCTCCAAGATGTCGTCCGAGCTCACCGTCTTCCTCTTCAAATTACCGCGCATCGTTCGAGAACTGTTTGCTTTTCCCGAGTCGGGCGACGCCGACGTCGGTCTTTCTAGATCGTCGGAGGCATTCGCCTCTTCCGATACCGACGAT
Organism: Cataglyphis hispanica; assembly: GCF_021464435.1. Lineage (NCBI taxonomy): Eukaryota > Metazoa > Arthropoda > Insecta > Hymenoptera > Formicidae > Cataglyphis > Cataglyphis hispanica. The sequence goes on from NC_065963.1 coordinate 7,018,089, forward strand.
AGCCCGAATTCTTCCACCCTGGTGATCGAACCGGTCTCCCGGGTACGAGCCCGCGTCAGATCGTAGAAGCCGCGCTGCTTGTTCTTGGACGTTCGTGCGAAAGCGGCATCATCTCGCACCTTGATGCGAGAATAAATTTACCCGATAAAAGATCGATTAAAGAAAAAGTTGGAAAAGCTCGAGTGAGAAAACTCTTTGCTTTCGCATATTTTAATCGCGAGAGTATTATACAGTTCGACAAAAAGTGACTTTATCTCAAATTCACAAGAGTCATTTCCTATAATTTCCTCAACGATATGATTGTAGCAGTTTTGAAAAATTTAAGATTAAAATTGCATCAAAGAAGCTATTTCATATAAATTCTTTGTGTGGATTAATAATTCAATTTAAAAAAAAAAAATTTATATAGGCTCCTTTGTATAATAATTAAAAATTCAATAAAAGAAATTGTGATGTAATAGAACATTTGTGTGAAACTAAAATTCTGTGAAATAAAATCTGCAAAAAAAAAAAAAAGGGTTTCTCTCGATTTTTTTTATTTTTTAAATATTATCGAGCTGCTTCGCAACTTTGCGTTTTCTTCGCTTTCCATAAATCGAGAAATCGGAAATCTTGATATTCGAAACCCATATTATGTTATTTAGTTGGCATCTATTATGGTCAATTGTAAGATCCTCGGACGACGAAGCAGCGAATCAGGGTGAAAGCGGAATAAATCCGTAATTTGCGAGGGTCCACTTCATACGTCGAGTCGTATACTTAACTTCTCTACAAATTATACTCATCCCGCTCATATGTATATATATTCTGAGACAACGTCATAAACATTAGTTAAAATTGACCGATTCAAATAGATGAATTTAACTAATTTCCATAAACGACGTCAATTATAAATATTTGTCTACTTTCTTGACAATTTCTCTTGGTGTGCTGTTTCTCTAATGAAACACGCACAGCATAAAAATATTCTTTCGATGCGCGATTTTAATTTTCATTCATCACGTACCCGATCAAATGTGAGGTAGGAAAGCAGAGAAAGTGCTAAATATGGAGGTACTAAGAATACAGAAGCAGGAGAGTCGGACTACGTTATAAAAGCTGCATGTAATGAATATTGTCGCCGAGAATCGAGAGAATTTCAATTTTTTTTTTTTCCCAAAATCTTTTATTTCTCCTTTCTCTGTCTATTTTAACTAATGTTTATTATCGTGTCGATTTCGCGTCTTTCTTTTCTTTTTCTTTTGCTACCTCGGGGTTGAGAGCGCCGACCGCCTGTAGCCTCGCGTGCCTGTTGACGATGTCGCCGATCCTGGTCCTCTCCTCTCGCAGCCAGCTACGCATCCTGCCCCAGGCTTTGCCTAATCGCCGCTTCTGCAGCTTCCGTCTGCTGCGATCGGAAGCGCCGCTCAATGAGCCCTCCTCGTTCGGACATTCGGGATCCGAGTACGATCCCGACATCGACGCTATCCCGGCGTCGTAGCCATCGCTATCAGACGCGCCGTAGCTTCTTCGGCCGGACTTGAGCGATCTAGTGGAACGTTTCGTCTGATCGCGTTGTTGTTTCTTCTTATCAAGAGAAACGTTTGATAGCGTCATCGTCGCCTCCTCCTCTTGCGACTTGTTCGAGGGCGTGTCCTTTGCCGGCTTGGGCACGTCGTAGAGAATCGGCGACGAGGATTCGATATTCGTTTCGTTATCGTCATATTGTTCCAAAGAGACTCGATTTGAGACGGCGCTCTTAGGAAGATCGTACAGTTGATTCTCTGCCGAGTCCTTGATCTGATCGCTCGTATCGACCTCCAGAATGACAATCTCGTCTCCATCCTCGTTAAATTTCTCGTCAACGCGCAGAAAGCTGAAACTGATCGTCGGCACTCCGTCGGCGTCCGTTTCTACCATTGTTGTGGCATTCAGTTCCACAGTAGTACTATGCCTCTTTCTATTCCGATTTATATCGTTCAGGATTGTCTCCTTGTTCTGATACAACGCTTCATTGAACGACAAGGGTCTTTCAGCTGTCATCGTATCCTTCTCCGAAGACCCGACGACGACTGCATCCCTCTCGAAAGAAGCCTCCATATTCTTATCAATAGATCCGATTTCTATCTCTTTCTCGCAGGATTTTTTACTCTCCTCGTTTTCGATGACGTCGCGACCCTCTTCATGGAACTCGCGACAATGCACGATGATCGGCGCCGGAACGTCGTACCACGTCGCTGTCGCGACTCCCACAGTGCCGTTGCTCAAGGTCGAGCTCTTCGTGGGCGATCTTAAAGCTGTCAAAACGTGCTTCACTTCGTTCATTTCCGATATATAATTGTGTATATATGTATAAAATGAAGAGAGTCTTCTCCTCGCGACGTTTGATTCCGTTCGCCTACAATTGATACTCCTCGAGTCTCTTTTCTGTACTCCTTCTCTTTCTATTTCTTTAGCAAGATCCCGTTGCGTGAAACGCTATTAAGTCGCGATCGAATCGCGACGAACAACGGTGTAACAAAACGTGTCTCGAAAACGCGTGCCACTATTATTGCGCACGGGAAGAACGTCGTTAGTAGCGATGTCCATATTTCCTATCCTATAATATTTCCTCGAGCGACGAGAAGATTTTTGATTTCCTTCATTGACGAAACAATGAGGATATTAAAATCGAGTCACATACTCCGTCATCGCATTCGATGCGAGTAATAAAGGTGCGCGTAATTAAGGTACTCTTATCGGAGAATTGGTCGCAACGTTCCTCTTTTTTTTTTTTTACATCAGAATTTTCCTTCATGCAACGTGTGACAGAGTATTTTCAGACCGCTCCTTCATATTTTGCGTCACGTAAATATATTTTCATTTGTCGACAAAATTTTATATCACACACCATCCTGTCGGCACATTTCTTTCATTTTCGCGAGATTGTTTTTAGTCGAAGTGTCATCCTATATCTTATAAATTTCGCTTATAGTAAGAATATCGCAGTCTCGTATCTTACGTTCCACAATCTCTTACGACGAGGATACTAATTTGCCGCATCACGCGTATCACTTATTATCACTCGACGAGAATGTCAGTGTGATGCCTCAAAATTCTTACTTCCCACATATATTTCACAGCAAGGCCTCGAGAAATTTCGCGATACGAATCACGCTACCCTAGCTGAGATCTCTCGTCTCGGACTTTCGTCTATTCCTGCACGCGAAAGATACTCTAGACATCGGCGGGGAAAGAGCCTCGGATATGGAACGTTCGTTCCACAATCAACTCGAAGACACTGGTATGACGCGAAAGTCTGAAAAGGAGCAACACGCAATAACGACAATGACGTTCCTGCTGCGTGGGGGGGAAGGGAGGGCAATCGTGCGGAACCAATATATACGAGATAAGGAGAGAGTGACGTTGAGTAAATTTCCCGCGAATATATACGTGCCGCGCTTCGCCTTATTTACGACTCATCGGCTTAACGCTCACGTGCCTTCGGAAGCGCAACGGCGTCGCGAGCGATGGAATTCTGATGGATCTCGATGGGATTCGATAAGCACGCGTGCAAACGACGTTTCATTCGAGCGCGACGACAGAGTCCGGCTATTATGTAATTACGAGGCGCCCCGCGTTCCAATTTTCGTTCGAGATGAGGATAGCGTCTAGCATCTCTTCTTCCTCCTTGCCGTATTTCGCGCTCTCGTTGCGCATCACGCGCGACCGCTCGACGTCACGTCGCGCACTGGATAGCGCCGTCGGGTCGCGAACGACGACGAGTCTCTCCTTCGATGATGATCGGCCGGTTTCGCGTTAGCGAGCAAAAAGCGGCCGCCGCCTCGACGCGAGACGGCGACGCGAATTCGCGAAGTTAAATTCGTTGCGCTTTCGTGCGAAATTGCATGTAGCGTGCGTCAAACGTCAAACGTGCAAAACGTCAAACACGCGCGTCCCTAAAAACAACAAATATCCATTTCGAAAGACGGGGAAAAAAAGGAGACTATCCCCTCCCTTCTCGAAAATGCGATTAATCGATATGATTTTATTTTAAAATCCGAAGAATATATTTTGCGAATCGCTATGTAACAGAGCTAGCGCGCTAATCCCGCTAAACGACGACCTCCAGTAAGTAAAGACGTAGCGATAAATATTGTATGTGGTATACGCACGTGATATCGACGTTACGTTCGTATAGTACATATTAGAAAGAATAGTATCAGATATTCAACATCGAGTCGAGACACCAACGTGTTACGGTTTTCGAGGATAATCCCTGAAACGAGTCCAATAACGGTCGACTAATTTTCGCGCGATCATCACGTTATTCGATCGACACACGTTCAAAATCTTTGGCTTCTATACGCGTCCGTATCGAAGCGACACGATGACTGCCGCCTGGAAGTCCGCATTATACAATCGCGGCGAACAATTGTTATATACCGTGTGTACCCCGTGTATTGCGCAACCGCGCGCCGGCGTATTCGCGCTTATTTTTACAGCGGCACACGCTTCGCGATTTATTCCGAAGAATCGTCGATTCAATCTCGAATTAGCCGAGAGATCACCCTCCTTCCTCTCTCTCCTCCTTACTACAACGCGATATTATTACGCCTCGAAGAGCGATTATCTAAAGAGATCGCACTTCGTAGTTAGTAAAGACATTGTAATTGCAATCAAAATGCTATTAAATCGACTGATAGATTGGAGCTTAACTCTGTAAAATTCATGTCTCTTTAAGAATTCTTTATTCTTAATAATATTTTAAGAAATATCTGCAATGATACGTCACATGTTTATAAAATATTCATAAAAAGACAAGAGGAAAATTTATATATATCTCGTTTGAAAATTCCTGCACGATCACTTTGCATTCCACTCTACAAAGGTGTAAAAATCGAGGCCACGCCGGCATTCTCTGCTGTTGCTCGAATAAGCAACGCGGTTGTCACGAAAATAGAAACTCCGCGGACCAACGCTAATTCCTCGGCGAAGAGTTTGTCTTTTTAATCTCCAAATAGCCGCAGGACTTTAACCAAATTCTCTGCTGTTTAGTATACAGCACTATAAATAATGAGATGTACGGTAACATTTTTTTATAAACGCAATAAAAAAAGCATTTTACATAAAGAAAAGTTAAGTATAATACAAAAATGTAATAAAAATATAATATTGGAAGTAAAAAATATAACGCAAAGTGTAATATAAAATTATAATGCATAAAAAATTTCAAGCAAATCCCCCAACAATCTAAATTCAATCTTTACACATTTTTTTTTTTATATAGATCGATCACGATTTTGATCAATTTTATCTTCGCGTACACGAAATGTCAAGATTTGTCGCTACGATTCAGATGTCCTCGAAAAAAAGGAGAGAGAAAGAGAGAGAGACATTGAAATCTATCTGTCACAATATTAAAGAGTAGCAGATATATCAGAAAAACTACACTCATATGTATCAGCTTCGTTCTTACTCGCGAAAAAACTGAATAATACCACTACTACTTTAGGCCGGACATTAAAAAATGAAAAAACGTGAAGAATCCAAGCTCCGTTCCCCGCCAACTTCCGTCCCCCTCTCGTATATAACATATCCTCCCACCGAATTTCCTAAACTCCTCTCGATCGCCGCCGCGCACCGGGATCGCGATCGGAATCTCCCGCGAGAGCTCGCGTCGTGCTTCAACACTATAACAATAGTAACTGAAAACACACAGCAGGTGCACGTAAGAGAGAATGATACGCGCTCGTAGCGTATCACGTACGCGCCTAAAACGCGCGTACGTGCACGTAACGCTGCACCGAAGTCAACTGCGGCGCGCGGTTGCGGACCGCTCGTCGTGCTTTGCGGGAACGAGTGCGGAAACGCGTCAAGCACGCGCTGCGGGGGAGGGGACAGGGAAAGAAAGAGAGAGACAGAGAGGAAGAGAAGAGAACCAGCATGCGTGCACCGGCGTAACCCAAAAACGAACATAGAGTAGCATAGAGAATACAGAGCAAATAGTTTTAAAGCTAAATGCGTTTCTCTCTATATCTCTAGGTGGGGGATTATTCTTGGTGTTTATATGTGTGTGTGTTTGTGTTTTTCTGTTCCTCGAATTATATTTAACCCGCGCCGCCCTCTTAGAGCCAATCTCTTGTCCCGCGATTTCTCTCGCTCGTATATCCGCGTAATAATAAGAATCACACGTGTATCGTGCTTGCGTCAAATCCTATATACGACTAATAAATATGCGGAATTATTTAGAGAGAAAGAGAGAGAGAGAGGCAGAATTGCATTTACATTTCGTACCTTCGAAAAATTCGAGTGCACATTAATTAATTTCCCTAATCAAAAATTTCATAAAATAATTTTTGCATTAAATTATTCACACAAATTGTTAAATAAAGTCCGCGCGTGTTATTCACTGATGATTTCCATTTGATTTTTATGTAAAAGCCTTATCATATACCTAGTATAAATAGCCGGAATAAATCGAATATTGCGAAGCCTTTTTATGCTAAGCTTACGCGCTATCGTCGAAGACACCGGGACGTACATCTTACGATAAGAATGTGACGATGAAACAATTTGAAGCCTCGCATGCAATTTCCATTCTACACAAGTGAACGTTTCGCGATAAAACGTACAGATTTCTTGGGAAATTTTAAGAGAACACTTGTGAATTTGCAATATACGACCTCGACACAGGCGCGATCGAAGGTTGCGATTGCATGAAAAGTGTATTCGTATACTATTGTTCTTACTGCTGTTAAACGCGTACGTTATTACGGGCCCGCCGCGGGGAATAACGGTAACGGAAGCCATCGGGAATAACGTTATGACATTATCGATGTCGAGCGACGATGACTGATGTAGGAAGTGCGACAATCAGGCATAATCTCGAGAGGTGTTCGCGTATCCGATAAGTGGAAAAGAAAATGTGTCTGGGAAAAAAATGCATCAGATAACGAGGCGACAAATATGGTGCGCGTTATATGAAAAAAAAAAAAAACACATCGAGAAAGTGACGTTACAAGAAAACGCGCTCCAAGAAAATTATTCGCGTGAAATTAATAGAGCAATCAGCTGGAATCGCAAATATCGCAGGCGTCTCGGTAGATATTGAAAGTCTCGTAAAATGAGATATAGTGTAATTATTCCTGATATTTATTCTTATATAATTCCTGATATTCTTAAGTGATGTTTCTTATGTGCCGCATATTATTCCCCGCTACTAAATGATCGAGTCTGCGAGTAATCTGCAATTTCTTTGATCAATTAGGTTTTATATATGTATATCTCACGTAAATTGCTTTTCATTATAATACATATATGTAATCACGATAGTTAGGACGAATAAGGCGCACATAGGTGCATATGATTGTAATTCTCTTTACAAGTTTTTCCTAATTTCTCTCCAACGGAGCAATACTCGGAATTGCAGCGAGAAACTCGGAAGTAATGCATGCAGTTTTTGTCGTAGGAAATGTCAGGTGATAATGGAAAGTCATTTTACATACAACGCACACAGATATTGCATGTAAATTCAAGGAAAAAAAAATAGTCGCTGATTGTCTGATGAACGTCATTGATTTTATTTAATATTATGTATTTGCAATCCAAGACTACGGAAAATAATTATTTACGAAAAATATAAATCCGATCCTCATCGCGCTTTTCGCATATCGCTCTCGTTAAGTTTTGTGCAGCTTTAAATTATAAGCCGTGTCAAGATAACGCGTACGTCAACAACGACAATTCCTTATCACCTGCATGACACATGCATTCGTACACACGCCTCGTCGCGAGTTTTTCTTTCTTACGTAATAATCGAATTTGTGCAAGAAAATCTTTTTTGATGCAAACAATATCCGTAGCAAGAAAATATCGTTATTACAATCAACAATCAACAACAAAAGATACATCGTCAAAAACCATCATCAAAAACACAAAACAAACAAATCGTTTGTTTCAAGATAATTGTCAAAATATTTGCGCGTCGATTTACCTAAAGATTATTGGAACGGAAACGTAGTCACGATAGTGACGATAGCTATTCGACGAATGGATACTAAATCCAATCTTGTGTTAATTTCTGCTAATTTTGTCGACTAAAACTGTGCCGTTCGAATCGCAAACAGTCGGTATAGATTTAATGCAAAACCGCAAATTCAAGACAATTCTCCGCATGGGGAAGTGGCACGGAGATCAAACTCGGGCGAAAATTCATCAAGTCATTCTATTAATCTCCTTCCACGTTTCTTCTACTATTTGCGGGCTACTTTTCGTGTCTTATGGCAATACAGTTCTCTACGGCTTCTCGTTTGAAGAGATTGACTTCTAGCGGGATATTATTCGACTCGAGTTAATATTAGCACGAATTGATGATTCATGACTGTAAAATTGTTATCATTTTCAAGATATGGAATGATTTATCTTGTCTATTAATATTTGTTTATCACAGATCTTTTTTAAATTGCAACATAGTTTCAACTTTTAAAAATATGAACACCACAAATATTAAAATATCTAAGCAAATTTGGAAAATAACTGTGAAACTATGAAAATTCGAGATTAACGGAAAAATATAATAATATAATTTTATTATAATATTTATAATAATACATGATATTAAAATTATATATATAATAAATTATAAAAACAATTATAAAATCAAAATAATAATAATGTGTATATTATTATTATATTTTTTTCATTAATCTTAAATTATTTTAATTTAATATAATTATTTCTTAATTTTCTAATATATAATATATAACATATTTTATATAATTTATATAATTTATTTTATAATATATAATATAAAATAAATAAAAATAATATAAATATCTCAATCAAATGATTTAATCATCGTTTGTCGGGCTCGTGCGACTTTTCGGATACGAGCCCGTGTAAGTACGTACGCATGTACTTTGACAGATGCGGAGTGACGTGCTTCTAGCGGATTTCGAACACGTGTCGCGTATCCGGCATATTGAGACGAGAGACCGAATACGAAGAGCGCACTCTCAATAACAAGGCATGCTTGCCTCTTTCGTCGATCGTACTCACGTGGGAGTTTTGCGGGGACTTGGGTCGAATCCAACCAGAGAGGCAGACCGGAAACATTCTAGCGTCGTGCCGATATAACGCGTGTCCATACACGGTCCTGTCGCATAATGATATGACGAGCGAATGGCTTAATTCTCGTTCAGATCGCGATTGTATCACGTTTCGAGATCTGTCTTAATAAATCTGATCGTCGATATTATTTCATTAGATCAACCAAGGATTAACGCTTCTGATCTTTGTACTGACCACTTTCGATTATTGGAAAAACATTGCAAATCGCCACTGAAACTTTGGCATTTATCGATACGAGTTAAATATGAGAACTGACTAGTGATAATTGCGACGTCCGCAACAAAACCGTCGCCGCTTATCGCTTTAATCATTGTGTTATCTCGAATTATTCGAAGATGTCGGGGTCGCTTTCTTAATCAATATTGCATATATTCTAAAGCGATTTAAAACACGCGAATTCTTTTATGTGTTCAATATATGTAGTTAGGAATCTAAATTCAAAGTTAGCTCTCTGTATTCGATCGTCAATGTAATAAAATCGTTCACACTTAAATTAATACGACACGATCGATAAAATTGGAGAAAATGATGAAAAATATCCGAAAGAAATTTCTACTGACATTCTCTCGTAAGTAAGAATCGATGTCACCATGTTTTTTAAAGGCCACGTTTTTTATTTTTTAACGCGTTCGTTTACACCGGTGCTTACTTTCTTCATTCATTTCTCGCGGCAGGTGCGGAAGAAGTCCCCCCTCCCCCTTTGGACCCATAAAATGAAGAACGCGATTAGCAACGAGATGACAGCTAATTGACGAGTATAATAAAACTGCTGAACAAGGCATTCTCCTCTCGACAGTCCAGTTTCGTCAAAGCGTTTGACAGAAAGTAAAAGAAAAACGTTGGACTTGAATAAATACGCGTTGTAAATCTGTCATCGTGCGAAATAGTGCGTAAGCGTATCATCATTTGCAAAAAAAACACGCGGGAATTAAACCCCGTTACCCGTCATTCGGTGTAAAGCGTTTGCTCTCTTTACACAAGATATACTCCATCATCTGTCCTTGTCGATTAATTACTTGACAGATTGCGAGTTTTCCACGAGAACTATTTTGCTAAAGTCAAATAATTCTACAAAAATGCATATCCGTTTAAAAAAAAGATAAAAGATAAATGTCGCAATAAATAATGAGAATTTTTGTGATTTTAATCAAATGACGAAGTTTAATCGAAATCTGACTTTGACTTGAAATTTAATCGGAATTTAAGCGGTCAATCAACTTATATCAATCATGTCATATTATAAATACATTGAAAAGCTTTTAAGCGCACGTGTATCTTCCCTTATCCCGATGCGACAAGAATCGCATGTGCACGGACTATTACGGATCGGTTATAGGTGCCAATGAGTCTTTGACTTACGGTAATTCACGCGGGCTTGTTAGATATCGAATGGCGACAAGGCCGCGTTAGAAATAGCTTGTCCGTGAACAGAGACCTGAACTCTTCGCATTATGTCAGTAGGTATGAGATATTATCGAATAATAGAGCAAGTTTTCCCAAAGTAAAATTTCGTATTCATTTCTTTAAAGAACTTTTCGATATATTTATGTGCAAACGGAAAAAATGGATTTTAAAAAAAAAAAGAAGGAAAATTAAAAATAAAATATGAATGCCCAAAATAATAATAAAAAATTTTAATTATAAAATATAGTATTATAAAATTATATTTTAGAATTCAATTTAACTATATAATCTTAATTTGAAAATAATATTTTCAAATTTAATTACATTATATTTTGCATTTATAGATTTTTTAAATTTTGTCTCATTTTTTAAGGATTCGGATATATCATTTATCTAAGGAAGCCACATTAGACCATAATTAGAGGAATCCGGCGAAAGAACAAGTTTTTTTTTTCTTTTTGAGAGTAATCTAATCTTGGATGAACATCATAAGAGACTTCATTAAATTGGACGGATAAGTTTTTTCATTATACGATAAGCAGACACTTTTTTTATCGTTGGGTAATCGATACAGCGGTATCGCATAGCGGTATCGCATGGTCGTGCCGTCGCCTAAGCGGAAGCGAATTGTCCACCGGAACCGGTATTTCTTTCACGATCTGCTCAAGCCGTAACAAACGCAAAAAGAACACGCGGCGCTCTAAGTACACGCTACAAACATGATAATTAACACGGTCAACGCACCTCCGTTAATTTGACATCCCACAAAAAATCAAATCCAATCCCGAAACGTGTCACATTGTTGTCAATATAAACGAAGATAATCATTAATTTTACAAATAAACAATAAATTAACAAAATATATTTTTCAACTCGTGGTCGTTGCACCATCGCCTGATGCTTGCTTTTCCTTTCTTGGTTGCTTTTTCATGGCACTCACTCGCAAAAGTGAGTTAATTACAATTAATCGCATGCGCACTAATCAGCCGAATATGATGGCGTGGCACTTTACACGACACTCTCGATGTTAATTTCATACAATGCACATTTTATTAATATATATATATATATATATATATATATATATATATATATTTATTCTTTTTATTAATTTATTTATGTGCAAGGGCAATGTTATCTCTATAATTATATTGCTAATAAAGAGTATACGATCGTATGTTGGGACAATTTTATCATTTCACGTAATAAGATAAATAAATGCGTACTATACATATAAATAAACAATTAATTTATCATATCGTTTCGTTACACGAATCTCAAATAGTCGCGATATATTTTTATACGTAGTTTATCACGAGAATTAATCAATTGGTCTAATGATCGTTAATTGTGATATTAATAGATAATTCTATTTTGAAAAGAAAAATCACGACACACAGAGCGGCTCATGCTGATCTATTCCGTCGAGTATTACTGTGAATGACACAAGGCCATGAGCCGCCTAAAGGCCATGTAAACAACAGCAGATCATATACCACGTACTGCTGTAAACGTTATCTATCTCTCTCTTACTATAAATATAAACACGGAACTTCTACATGTGTTCTTTTTGAATATTAGATCAGTTGTTAATATTCGGTTCATCTGTATCACGATTTTTCGGACTTTAATCACTCGATCGACGATTCATTATTGCAGATTCTTAATCAGAAAATTAGTAAATTATATTTAAATCGAATATTTTTAAATCCACGCATATTTAAAAGAATAATTTGATTGTTATTTGTATAATAAATTTTATATTAATAATTTAATTGTATAATATTAATAATTTAATTGTATATTATTTGTATAACAAATTTCATTAGATTTTTATGATCCCATTTTAATACTATATTGATTTGGAAATTTCGATGTTTATAAATATAATTTCATGTGGCTGATACAGAAACTCGCCTGTAAACTCCATTTTCATATATCGATAATTTTTTTTTTTTTTTTATTTATCAACCGACTGATTTACGCGATTTCGAAAATCTTGAGATCTATCGATTTGCGAATCTATCGGACTCACGAAGAGACGTTGCATAACCAAATTTTCGCATCGAATTCCTAGAATGTAATTCGCATGGGAATGTTGAATATACGTAATCGAAACCACAGTTTCGCAATGCGTATAGCAAATATGTGCCAGCGGGGAAGCGTGTAATCGATCGGCGACCTTTATGAAGCTACGCTGATAAAAATCGTATCGAATCCGATGCCCTCAGCGTACTGCAATGGACGGTCCGACAAACTATTTTTCTCGCATTTTCTCGTAACCATACATCACAGCTTTATTATTTATACCGTACAACAAAAGCGTTGCGCACTTAAAAAAAACCGCAAATAAAGCAATACCACATAATTAAATTGAAATGACTAACTGTTAGAGCACCTGACATGAATATAAGCTTTAAAAATGAAATGCTTTCAGATGCTGAAACTCTCTTTCAGCAAAAATATATTCAATAAAAAGTATAGATATATCTATAAATATATAAAAAGAATATTTTATATTAAATTAAAGAAATACATATGTATATAATTACTATAAAATAATTTCAATATAATATGTACATGTTTATATATTTAATAATAAAACGGTAACTATTATATAAGTTTGCGTTATAGACACTGAAAAATATGTGAGAGATTGACGTTCAATAATAATATAAGTAAAAAAAAAAAACGAGAGGCGACACAATATTTTAAATACGCTAATAGCACGTAGCGAATTACAATCGTTTCTAAAGCATTGCAGCACGCATTTTGGATTTTATCGTGAGGAGAGAAAGGTACTTTACTATCGTCAGATGGCATACATATGATAAGCGATATAAAACATTAGAGATGTAAATCGATAAAGAGAGAAAGAGACTCATTGATGTAAAATGAAAAAATTATTGTTATATCGAAAGTAGTCGATGCATTTTCTCTATTGTAAAATTATTTCTTGCAATTATGCATCGCTAAAATAAGCATATCATTCATTTGGTGATAGCTCCGAAAAAATATATTGATTAATAGTGGAGATAAATCAATCCGGGGATGTTCCCGCAGCAAAAATGTCATTCGCGCTAATTGCGATATCGTTTCAACATTTTTAAATATTGTATATTCGCGGTTTTGAATCTGATATAACTTCCTAACTTAGATCAAATCTCTCAGTATCAGATAACATCGTAATTAAGGTCACACCTTAATATCAAGCAAGTTCGAAAATTTGAGCTTATCGTTTTAAATTGTTACGCGAAGAAGAGATTCTTCGATTTCAAAATCCGAAATTTTAATCTAATTAACTTTCCTATCTGATTAACCTTTATGCTTTTCCACCTTTATTACACATCGAGCTCGACTCGCGCGGTAAATTTACCGTTTTACTGCGGCAAAGTCAGTGGAATGTTCACCATTTGCTCGCTGCAATCTTGTAATGCACAGGTCTGTGCACGATACGTGGTAATTAATGCTGACGGTTAACTGTATCACTGACGTATGACTTCAATTGCCGAGTCTCGAGAATTTCTAACAGTTTTTCCTTTTTTTTTTTTACGTCGAGAGAATTTCTAAACAAACAAAACAGAGAGCGCATGTATATTGCAAAAATTTTGTTTGCTATAAAATATAAACGTATTTTAGCGAGCAGCAATCAGTATTGTTCATTAATAAGAGCGGCATTGCCGTGTAATACACGGAAGTGCATATATAGCGAGCGAGTTGAGTAAATATCGGACAGTATATTTCTCTAACTGTACATTTTATAAAAGATGTTATACCGTTTACATTTCCGCTGTTACATTACGTTTCTCTCTTAACTTTCTAGCAATTTATCTTTAATTAATTACATCGTGCCATAAATTTATTTATTTATTTATTCATGTTATAAATTTATTTATTTTGCTATAATTTTTGTGTTCTTATATTTTAACTTAATTTTAATTCAAAATTATTTTATATAATTTAACCCCATGTCTGCGTTTAAGATAAGCGTTAGATATCATCATCGATCAGATCTGTTGAAAACAAGACAAGCAATAAAAATTTTCTTCATGATTGCCGTTCGCGATTTGACGCGTTAAACGCCCGATAACTCTCGTCGATATCTTCCGCGCTTAAGATGCAGAATCGCATTCGCCCGTCGATCTGACGGGTAACGAGTTGCACGGCATGTAAAGTTCAGCGGCGAAGTTGCGCTCTCGTGGCGGTTTTATTTGATTACATAATTATTAAATAAGACGCCGGAGAGATATCGGAGACGGGCGGAGACGAGAAAGGCTGAGAAACATGGATAACCCCGTGGACGTTACGCACACATACACATATATGTAGGCTCAGAGAGGAGAGAGCTCTTTTGATATAAGTTAATAAAATAAGTGTTCGAAGTCCCGCGAAGAAGCATAAAAATATATTTTTCGTTATTTATTTATATTATATTATAAGATTTTGAAAACATATATAAATTTTTCTTTCTGCGCATGCTTCTACCATCTCTCCATCCTTCCCGGCGCGATGCGTATTTTAATTATCTATGTCAAAATTACCTTCTATATTTATTTTTTATTGAAATAATATTTGATCGAAAGAAGTACCGCGCGAATAATTTCATGCGCCAGACTCCCGTGCTTATTCATGGGACGGTGTTGACTCCCGAGTGCAGTAAACCGATCCATCGCAATCAGGTCGATCGCGGCAGAGGCCCCTCAGGGGTGAAAGTCTTATGTCAGAGACATACGTCTTATTATACTGGACACTGGCACACGGACCCACGCAACGGAACGGATTCTGTTCTCCTACGGAAAGTCTGAGAGTGTATCTCCTACTCCCTCTCCGATCTCTAACTATACGGGAAAACGAGAGAGAAGAATAGAGATTTCCTCTCTTGCAATTTCGCGCGACTCGCTCACCTCTGCTGAGATGCACCTGATCGGAGAACGCGCTCTCAAAAGCGATTCGAACGGTTCCCATAAGGATAGCCATCACATTCTTTGTCGAGACAATAAGATACGAAATTTATAGTGCCAATTTTTTTCTGTTACATTCCAGTGTGGTTTATTTAAAATATTTGTTATTAATTTTAATAGGAAATATTTTATATTTGTATTAAATGTTGACAGTGATTTTTCCTACTAATTTGCATTCAATTTTTATTCGAGTCTCTATCATTCAAAAGAAAATGATTAATATAATTTTTAAAAAATTTAATTTATTATATATACATTATAATTGTATAAATTATTATTCAAGTATATGTCAATAGAGTTTAATTAACGATATGCAGATAATTTTGTCGATATGATCCATTAATATCAAGCAAAAACCTACGCTCAATTTTTTTGACAAACAAACCAACATATTGCGATGTGTGACCTGGCAATAATTAATCTATTTATGCGATGGCCATTGCAAACGAAAAAGGAACTTGAAATTTTCACGCTCTCTAGACAGCCGAAGGCGAACCGCTTAATTATGAAATTTTCGTCCACCTTAATAAAAAAAGAAATTAAAAAAGGAAAGGAGAGAGAGTGACACGTAACAGTTCGATTCTCGATAAATCTTGGCAGATGCATTAATTGACAATGAGATATGCAACTTTCGGCCTTGTAACACATCGCCTTTTGTATCTTTCAACGTGTGTACGATTTTTGCACCGTTGTGAATTTCTGACGGTTACGCAAGACGTTATAATGATAGCGAATCCGATCGAGATTGTATCGCGTATTCAAAGAGAAAAGCGCGAAGAGGAACGGATAAAAAGAAAGAGATAAAAAAATAAATGCAGGCTGTTCCAACTTCGATTTAAATGATGGATCATTCCTTGAATCGTTATCGTGGAGAGAAAGAGAGAAATTCGAAAGTAAAGGTATACTAAATGCACGGTCGACAGGTGCCATTATATGCATTTCGTGCTTATTTCCGTTCGCGGAAAACGCGATTGAAATGTATTGCGCAGCACATCGAAATCGTCACGATTGCACAGCGATATAATTATCGGCCTTAGTCATTTGATGGATATAATAATCGATCGCAGCCGCCTACACACATATCTCGCGATACCGATGCGATATCATCATTACCCTGGACGCGGAACTGGTGCATCGCGCACAATTTTACCGGATTGATGCGGACACAAAGAGTGAAAGCACGTTATTATGGATACCGCTTTTACCGCAACTCGAGTTTCCCGATTCTGTAGAAGCGCATCCGCAAATGGCCGAGTAAATGCACCGCGACAGATGACTCTCTGTCACATTCTTCCGGACTGACCGATGGTTATTTATACGATAATCGCGATGATCTTTTCGCGTGATCAAAAGAGATATTGAAAGAAAACACGTCGCAATTTTCATCGAAAGAGATTTAATTTTTTTATAAAAGCGTGTGTATGTCTTAAGAGAATTTAAATTTTCCTACAAATTGTTTTATTTAAAAATTTTTTTAATCTACAGTAATTGTTTGCAAAAGTCGGTGGATGGAATCAAGTGCACTAAAATCAATCTTATCAGCTTGTCAACATTGCGAAAAAAAACGCGCGATGATAAGAACAATGAATGGACAACGAATTAAATGTAAAATATATGTATAAATTCACTAATACATAAAAAAAAGATAATTTATCTTAATTAATCTTACTTTCAATCGTAACATAATTGTGATATAAATTTAAAATAATCTTCGAAATCATACGATCCGCGTCCAAGCAACATCTGTTTTGCTCGATAACTCAACCGCACCGCGTAGATAAAGATTAAGTTACACCTCTATTGCAAATAAGAGCACTAAATGTTGCGTAGTAGAATAAAAACGCTGAAACATGTTCCTCGAACTTGTAATGTTCTAGTCACGATAAAAAATATAAGACATATATTGCAAACAATATTTGATAATTTTGGCACATCCATCCACAGATTCAATTCATTTCTAATCTTCGATTGTTCTTTCGAATTTTGGTAAAGCTTATTAAGGCGATTATAGAGTAGCGAACCACAATGATCTATCTGATTTTCATCTGTATTAGAAAATTGGAGATCCTTCTGCGACATCAAAAGAATAGGTTCTCACGCCTTACTGTCTCGTACTTAGAAAGCGATAGAAATTATAGAAATTTGATAAAGATAGTGGTTAATAATCGTAACCACCGCGTATAAATTGGCTGGTTCGAGCAGTTAACTAACGTTAACTGAGATTAGTAATCACACAGCGCTGGCGAAGTTGAAAACACTCTTCAACTGGAAATATATCCGTCGTGACCCGAGGAAAGCGGAATATCGCGCCGCTCTCTAGTATTCTCCGAGGCTAAAACGTTATTTCACCTCTCGCATCTTTCTCGCGAAGCTCTTTCCTCTACAATATAACAGCGCATTAATCCCTCTAGTCTCATGAGATTCTAGGAATCGAGCATTTCAGAAGTCAAACTGATTAACTTATAAAAAGTAGAGTTTAATTTCTGAGAAGTTCAATTGCTACGAATTAAAATAGGAATATATGTATTATCATAAATATGAATGGCATATATTACTGACTTGCTGAAACATTGAGGAATTGTGAAGAGAGAGACGACTAGACAATAAAATCAGAATCAAATTTTAGTTGGATTTTAATAAAAAAATTTCATTTCAAAATTTAATTATAAATGATGAAAATATTGAAAAGTTGCGGTGAAGGCTATAACTTTCCTCCTGACTCAATTTCAGACAAGATTAGAGACGCACAATTTGTCATTTAAATATCTTAAGATCATACGAGTCATTTGTACTAGTAATACGATTATTACGTGAATATTCTGGACCGAATACGAAGGTTAAGAACGGCGAGCAGGGAAAGCGGAGAAACGAGTATATGTATACATATTATATATTATACATATATATTATATGCACTCACCGCGTACTTGTCCTTGTAGAAGAGCGAACTCGTCGACATGGTGGCGCAAAACCGGTGGCGATGCCCGATTCTCAAATCAAAAATCACGTCGTCCTGATCATCGTCGTCCGCTTCTATGATCGTTCCCTCCTCTTGTTTCCGCTCCGGAAATGCTCGTCGCACTCACACTCTGCACACACGAATGATGATACGATAACGATATTGATATCAATATATGTGTGTAGATGACAAGATAGGGATACGAGAACATTTAATTTAATGCATCGCATCTGGTATCGTTTATCTTTCAAATTTTGCACATTCGCAAAATATAAGACTGATGTATATATAATACGGTTTTTTTTAAGAATAAAAAAACACAATGATATGACAAAAACACATATCTGACAAATTATCTTTTTATTAATTATTGCTATAAATAAAAAAATACTTAGCTGTTTTTTTTTACTTCAATTATATATAAATTGTAATTTATCAAAAATTTATTCAATATATATAACAGAATATAAAAAGCATCATGTTACATGTCACATTTTTGCAATCCTTCAGTAATATTTATTCTCAATTTCGTCTCTACATAATCTTAAATTTTTAAAAACATTCCGCTGTTAAAAGATCCAACTTACGAACACTGAAGTTTTCACTTCTCGCGAGAAGAGTGTACGTCTCCGTCGCTTAATATTCTTCTTAAATTTCTCCTCTCCGTTTCACGTGTTCTCATACAATCTCCTCGCTTATTCTCTCGTATTCCTTCCTCTTCGGCGAATTTTCCCGCGAAGAAACGCTCGCCGTATATGGCGTAAGGAAGCCGCGCGACTTCACCGCGATCAATCGATCGAACGATCGACGACGCCTCTTCTTTGGTGACACGCAACTCGCGCGCGCGCCCACGCACGCATGCACGCACGCATGCACGCAGAGCGGAAGAGCGAGCGAACAACAGATCGCACCTGAATCGAACCTGCGGGAGAAAGAGACTGTTAGTATCCGTCCGCGTGTCCAGTTAGTCGCGGCACAAGGATGCCTCCCCCCTTCCCCTCTCCCTCGCCCCCTCCTCCAAGCCATCGCGAGTCTCGTCTCGTCTGCTCTCTCCTCCTCTCCCTCCCCCTCGCCGGTTCCCCTTTCCTTCCCCACACCCGAATGACCTACAATGTACCTACAATCTCCGGACTCTGCTTTGTTTGCATCTCTCTTTCTCTTTCAATGCATACGCGACTATACGTGTGTATGTAGCGATTCGCCGCGATATATCTATCAGGGTTTTCTTTTTTCTGTTTCCTTATCGTTATCTCATCCCACTAAATAGCCTTCCACTCTTCCCTCCTCCCCCTCCCTTCTCCGTCAAAAGACGAGTTCGTGACATCTCCCAAAATTTACTCGCTTGCAAATTATTACTTCAACATCTTTAACGGGAAAGATAAAATATTCAGGCAATGAAGTGTGTACATAACCATCATATATAGTTTTTGTTGGATAACTTATTACATAAATTATCGAAGAGAATTGTTATGTACGTACCTCGCAGAGACATCAAAGTGGAAAGAAGGCCGTTACGTTTGAAGTTCAAAGTGAAGCGAGTTGCAAATTCGCGGCAAACTTTAGTTCCGTGGAGAGAGACCTCTGTAAAAAAAAGAGGTAAATTTAACAAACTGAATGATTGATTCCTTAAAATTCTAATTAAAGATGATATTTCATGATAAATTCTAATAGATTAATAAACTTGCTTTACACGATTTAAGATTACATTCTACAGATTATATCGATTACTTTTTTTTCTAAAGATCGGTTACATAAAATTTATGATTTATATGTATAACCAAGAACTTGGCTAATTGCATATTTATTGTCAAAAGTTTATGTCTACACTACGTCTGTTTAATAATATTTCAGCTTTAGAGTCTTCTTTTACAACTTAAGTGGCAATCGATCGGATACCTTTTATGTATTTCATTTTTCTTTAACAAGGTCAAACTCGCGTCAAACTTCGATCCTTCCAAAGAAGCGCGCCATCGCGCGACTGCACGCGCCGTCGTCACAAGTCGCAAGTCGCCGCGAGGGCGCGCTGATCGTCGACGAGTTGACATCGAGTATAGTGCGAGATCTCGAAGTGTTACGATCTCGAGTTCGTGGTGCGCGGTGCGTGAGCGCGCTGTGTGTTTGTTTCCCTCCCGTTGTGCGAAGCCAAAGTCTGAACATGACGCAAGAGAGCCAGTAAGTATAAGCGAAATCGCGATGAGAAAAAATCAACGCGACGAATACGCGCGGATCCGGGACCCGTTAACGGAATCCGCGATCGGGCATCCTCGTGAAAACCGGCATCGTGTGATAAATGGCGCGAGAATATCGTGTGCCGCCCCGTGGCTATCGCATCCACCATCGCCATGTTGGTTGGATGACGATATTATTGATTCTCGAAGTTTCCAGGCGGGATGATACGACGTGCGATGTTTCTTTCGCCAATCGAGAAAGAAAAAAATAATATCGAATGCGAATCCCTATCCGCGTCCATTCTGTCACCCTCGACGAAGGAGTTCCTCGAATTCGTGTTCCTTCGCGTCGCGTCCTTCTTATTTTCGGAGCCTCCGTCGAACCGAGCTCGGATGACTCTCATTTTTTTCGAAGATACGATTTGATCTCTAATGACAATTAACACGGATCTCTTTCATCACACTGATATTTACAACATCACGTGTGATATCGTAAACGTAATGCTCCGAAAACGCCGAATCGCTAGTCTCGAACTCTTGACTCTAACCTATAAGACGCGCAATAAGACCGATATCGATATTTCGTGCACGTGGAAATTCTGGCAATTCGATCGCGCGATTTTCCGCAATATATAATGAACGATATAGTTTTAGACACACGTGATAAAAATTCTGGAACAATGTTTCATTCATGTAAGAGAAGGTCTTGTGATGAAAATCGTAAATGTAGAAATTCGAAAAAGGAAGCTAGAGATCGTGAATTTTGATTAAAGCCTCGTGCAAATTTGATTTATTTTTATAGCTTTTATTATTTGGCTTTTTTTCTAAAAGTCTGAGTGATATCCTAAATCTCTACTAAAAATGTAATGCTTGTTAATCTATAAAAAAAATAAGAATTAAAAAAATCTTTGCCTACTATTATATATTATATTAATTGAAAAAACTTCTATATATTTAATGAAAGAGTATTACGGAAATGATAGGTTTATATAAAAACAATTAAATTTTTCCAATTTAGAAAATAAATTGTAAGTAGCTAGGTTTTTTATTATATTTCATTTAACATTTCCTTTTTTAATTTTTAGGATACCTCCTCCCCCTGTTATGTGGGCCCAAAGGAAAGATATTTTATTTGTTACAATCTGCTTAGAAGATTGTAAGGATCCTGTTATCGAAATTGAACCAGAAAAGATATATTTTAAAGGAGAGGGTGGGACAGATAAAAAAATGCATGAAGTTACAATTAATTTATATAAAGAAATAGAGCCCAGTAAAACTGTAAAAAATTTGAAAGGTAGAACTTTTGAATTAATTCTTGCTAAAAAAGAGGAGGGACCATATTGGCCACGGCTAATTAAGGATAAAACAAAGGCTCATTGGTTAAAGAGTGACTTTAACAAATGGAAGGATGAAGATGATACTGATGATGAAGGTAGTCCACCTGATTTAGAAGAGGTAAGATCATTGTAGGACTTAGTCATAATTTTAGGACTTTAGTTTATATATATAATCAAAAGTAATTTAGATTTTAAGTTATTTGAATAATTTACGGTCGAAATGGAAATAGATTTGTGGCTACATGTTAAGATACTAGACAGAGAAAAAACTAATACAAATATGAGACCAATGTCACTAGAGGATTGATTTTTCCTTATTTGTTCTTTTTCGATTATTTTTATATTGTCACACATGTATAAAAAAAATACTAGTGAAATTACAGACATGAACACATAATAATTAAATGTGCATTATTTTCATTCTACTTATATGTTATTAAAACATAAATATATTTGAAAAGGAAATGAAAATTTGCTTAGTTTTGCTAAATTAATTTTTAGGAGTTTGTATATAATTAAATGTATTATATATATATATATAAAGAAAAGAAGATTTTTAATGCTTTTTTTTATCTGATTTTACAGATGATGCGACAGATGGGTGGTTTGAGTGGTTCTGGTGACAGTAAGCCAAATTTCGATGATTTAGATGAATTAGGAGACAACGAAGCCGACAGCGATGATGAAGATCTTCCCGATTTATACGATTAAAACGATGAATAACCGCATCGATTAATTGATTAATTAATTATATTAAAAACAAATGGCAACCTAAGGATGCACAATCAGGCAATATTTCAGTAGGTCTTGCTGTTTGTATCTTCAATTGCAAATTCGTTATAAAATGGCCGTGTTGCAAGTAGCAAACTGGGCATACAAAATGGACTACAAAGAGAGAACAGTGTGGTAATGCAACTGACGAACAGTAATACACAGCTCTCGAGGATTCTTCACACCTCACCCGCCTCCCCTTTTAGCCTGTAGTTCATATACTAAGTTATAATGAACAAGCTTTTTTAATAATATATTCTAAAATAATACAGAGATAAAAAAAGATAACAATACATGGAATAGTTCATTTTGGGAAATCCTACAAAGCACTATTGACAGGCATGACAAAATGTTATAAATGTTGTCTGTGAGATAAAAATATCAATACTTTATTTACTCTGTCTTTTCATTGAATTGAATTGTTCCATCTATTTTCTATCCTCGTTAGAATATTCTCTTTTTCTCTATGTAAAAACGAAATTGCATTCGAGATATGGAACGTCTTGTTTCCTAATTATGAATAAACGTAAAATATGTAATTATTTAACCGACGATGCTAGATGCTCCACGTAAAGCTAAATATCCAGCTGTTATATCCATCGGTAAACTGCGAACCGTTGCAAATTCTTCGGCAGTTGCATAATATAATTTAGTCTGTGGATCAGTGTATCGTGCCTGTAAAAAAAAATTACGCAATATATAGTTAATGATATTAATAGCACTTTCAAAGAACATGTAAAAGAAAGAATGTTAATTGATAAATATGACAAGAAGCACTTACCGGTAATCCGGAAATGTCAGAGTACTTCTTAGCAGGTTTGAAGCTTGGTGGTGCGTTAATGGAACTATCTGAAATTTAAAAAAAATCATATGTAGAGGTAATGTATTTCTCTCCACTATCTCTTAAAATATTTGATTTCTTATATAGACTGTTTCACATTTAATTATTTGTACAAGTATTTGAATGTTTTACAATTTCAATATCTTCCAATATATAAAACACAATGACAAGAGAAAAAATGAAGATTCTACTTACAATGTTTTACTGTCACTGGCCATGGTAACGAACGTTCCTGAGCCAAAACTTGCTTCAACGAACGCCAAGTGCGTTTTTTACCACTATTGCTGGTCGGTCGAAATTTCTGTTGAAACGAACGGTTTTTAAACACGGGCTGTGGTTTCTTATTAGCATCTATTATTTCTTCGCTTGCCATTTTTCAATGTGTCGTCTGAAACAAGTGGGTATAATGAAAACAGTTTTAGTTATTAATGAAACCAAAAATTAAGAACTTTTATGAACTATGGAATCATGAATGAATAAGAATATATTAAAAAACTCTATCTGTGTACACAATTTACAAAGAAGATACAAAAAGTATAGCTATCATTATTTATTATAAGCAAACAAAATTCAATAGAGAGAATATAATCTTTTTAATGTTTTATATATATATGTATATTTTTTTTACAGGAAATTGTTATCTGAACAATGGGATAAAATTAAAATGTCATAGATACTGCATCTTAATATAGAGGAAATTGCACGCAATATTGTTGTATCTGAATGCCTGATCAATGGCTTGGCCCATTTGCTTAGAATCAGTAAAGCGGAATAATAATCTTTAGTATCACTGAAAATAACACACATGGAAAGATAAATAAACATGTATATTTAATATAAAATATATATTACACAAAAATACCTTTTAAAATCAAAATGATACACACATCCTTGCAACAAATGCTTTTGTATAATAACTGATAGATTATCCTCCATGTATACAAAAGCCTTTTTACTAGGATCAATGAAACATAGAATGGCATGTTCACACAACATTAATATATCTCGATAATCTAATATTCTCTCATTGTGAGGAATATCTGGATGGTACTTTACATCGTGCAATGTCTAGAAAATGAATAGATGTATACAATAAAAGAAATTACAGTATTAAATGTGTAAAATTCTAATCGATAATTTATAACTGTTAAAGGTTAATATTAAAATTGTTAATATTAAGAATCTCTTCTAGTATTTTGAAATTTTTATAAAAATAAAAATGAGATGTTTAAGTAAATACAAAATAATCTCATGCATTGAATACAATTTAAATCACCTTACTAGCTACATATAATGTAACATGCACTTTTTTTATAAATTCCAAATTGTTAATATATAATTGCAGATATTCTTCATTTAACATTGTCTCTTGCCATGTGTGTTCAGTGATACTCTCTGCGAAATTATCCTTTTTCAAACAAGCATTTGTTCTTTTTACAAATAGTAAATCTTTATGTATCTGCTCTGGTACTAATAATATTTCAGTCACGTTTGCATCATAGATTTGCTGATTATTTTCTGTAGTTACTCGCTTCAATTTTTGTTTTTGTAAAAATTTGTTTTTGTTACATTTCGTCTTGCATTTTTCCATATTTTTATCTGCCTCGTGGATTTTCTGAACTATCTTTTTATTAATGTGATCAAGATGGCATGTCAATATTGGAATATTATTCAGATAAAAAAACTTGTCGAGAAATTTTGTCTGTGTCTCGATAAAATGACGTACACTCTGCACATCGGTAATATCTAAAATGCTATTCGTCGCAATATCTTTCGAGTTCTCGCCGATTTTCAGCAATTCTAGATTCGTTTGATAAGAAATATCTTTGCAAGATATAAAATTGATTTTATCCCGTTTTTTATTGCAATTCGATGATACTTGCAAAGTCAAACTTTCAACAAATAAATGAATCAATTTTCTTACATCAAGTACCGATAGCTCTACCATATTTTACACTAATCGCTTAGTTTAATAATAAAATTATATGCAAATCCTCGTAATTTTACACGAAATCTCATAAAACTATATCAAGATTTATTTGTATTAGAGATTAGTGCTTTAGCATTTGTTTACTGAAAATTTCATCAAACTTCGCGATGTTTTTGATAAAAACGATATTAACGAATACCTTAAACGCATATGTAATTCATAACCATTTGTTACTCCGACATTCAGTTAGTGTCAAATGCTGTAAGTAACATACCTCGCTGATAATAATTCCAATTCACAAATATCGAGAGGTTAGGAACTTAACCTTATATTTAAAAAATGTAGTGTAGTGGGACGGGATGGGGAGGGAGAGAGATGTAGAATCGGAATGGGAGGAACGTGCCAGTTTTCGTTCACCTTGGCGGGCGCGTTAAGGTCAGAGAGACGAGATCGCTCGAAAGAGATTCTGTTACAGTTTTTACATCATCCGTGTATCTGTCATCACAAAGTGTACGAACGAAAAAAATGGCGCGCAAATTCTTCGTCGGCGGTAATTGGAAGATGAACGGTACAAAGAGCGAAATCAACGACATCGTCGCCTTCCTGAAGAAAGGTCCGCTCGATCCGAATGTCGGTACGTGAGATGCCAGTCACCCTATGTAACATACATGGCGTTTCGTAAAATGTAGGATGCATTAAAAATATGTTCGTCTCCGACGTATTCGAATTCGACTTGTAATTTGTATACAAATTTAACATGAATTAAATTCAAATATAAATTTAATTCATTTAATTTGTCATTTAATTCATCAGATTGTAATTGATAAAAGTTGAGCTTTAATGGTACAGATAACAATCTTAATTGAAGACATTTTGTTATCATACATATCTCTTTTGAATTTAAGTTTTAATCACTACAAAATATTTAATTTAAAATTTCAGAGTTAATATTCTTACAAAAAAGTTAATTTTTTAGATTTGCTTAAGAATCTAACAATAATGTTTGATGTGAATACACTTATGTAACATTTTTTGTTTCACATTCAACCTTTAATCTATTAGAATTTTTTATAATTCAAAGATGGAACTTTTGTGTGGTTTGTAGAAGTCGTAGTGGGAGTACCTTCAATATATCTCACGTATGTGAGCTCCATCGTTCCTAAAAATATTAGTGTTAGTGCACAAAATACATATAAAGTATCCAAAGGAGCATTTACTGGTGAGATTAGTCCAGCTATGCTTCTGGACAATGGTATTCCCTGGGTAATTCTTGGCCACTCGGAGCGTAGAAATGTATTTGGTGAAACGGACGAATTAATTGCGGATAAAGTTGCGCATGCTTTGGAAGCAGGATTGAAAGTAAATAATAATTAGGAATAAAGTATTACCTTTACAAAAAGTATTATTAAATCTTTGATATCAAATTAAAAACAAGAAATTAACTTTTGTGTTTTCTAGGTAATTGCATGTATAGGTGAAAAATTGGAAGAGCGCGAGGCGGGAAAGACAGAAGAAGTAATTTATAAGCAAACTAAGGCAATAGCTGACAAAATTAAGTCTTGGGACAATGTAGTCTTGGCTTACGAACCTGTATGGGCGATCGGTACGGGTAAAACCGCAACACCACAGCAAGCGCAAGAGGTTCACGAAAAATTACGAGAGTGGTTGTCCAAGAATGTCAATCCCGCTGTCTCGCAAAGCCTGCGGATTATCTATGGTGGTTCTGTAACAGCAGCTAACGCCAAAGATCTGGCAAAGGAGAAGGATATTGATGGATTTTTGGTCGGTGGCGCTTCATTAAAATCAGACTTTGTACAAATTGTTAACGCTCGTTCTTGAATGGTCTACGAGACATCGTTTTAACAAGATTATATCAGATGAGACTTTATTTCTATTAGGAATAAGTAAAAAGTTACATATTGTTATAGACCATTGTTCAAATGTATAAAGTCTGTTCTGAAAAACTATTGCTGTAAGAGTCATATCCATATTTATTATATATTTTCAATCTCTAATCTGTTTGCGATGTAGCTGCACAATATTATGAAAGATTACATTACATCGTTGTTGATTATCATTGTACACATGATTCTTAAATGTATTTATAGTACTACAAGTACTATAAATATATTAACTCAAATTTATATCTGCAGTACCATCGATACACTTAATGAAATAAAATTCGGAGACATTGTAAAAGCTTATTAATAAATGTTAGAAACAAAGAATCTCTTTGTCATTTTATACAATCTTTGGAAGGACTTATTTAATCAAACCTTTTACGAAAACGCTCTTGGGTACTTCATTATTGCTAACATATTTTAAATGGTCTTGCTTCGCTCTTGCGAAAGCAATATCTGTAAGAGCTTTGAAAGATCGAGGTTCCCAAATTGATAAATCAGCTAATACTTTTCGATTCAGTAGAATGTTACATCTACTCAATCCCTCTTTAAAAGTTGTGAAATTTATGCCATGTTCGTTTGTAGCAGCTTCTAACCTCTGTTCTCGCAGCTAAAAGTAAGAGATAATTAGGAAAGTTTTTCCTAATAAAACATAACCACATAAATTTCGCTATAGTTCAAACTATACCTCTTTAATATCCCATTTTTTCAATTTTCTGGCATCAGTGGCAAATATCAGAGCTCTATGCACGTTTCTGATAGCAATGCTATAACAATTTCTCCTTCTACCGATATAATGCTGTTGATAGTGGAAGTAATAACATGAAAAATCAATCTTGTGTTTATTTTATTTTTTTTGCTTATATCAATGATTAATATATTAGATTAATATTTAGAAATATCTATTGTATAACATACTTACAGCGGCGAGCTTAAATATTTTTCGTTTGCGCCAGAATTCGTCGGGTCCGCGTGCTCTCACCAACAGATTTAACGATAAGAAAACCATATTTTCTTATAATTCACTTAATTTTCCTCGTTATTCTTTGTAATTTATTAGAAACTTAACCTAATGCAGATTTATCCAGAATTAGATTATCGAGATAAGGATTTTTATTTGATTGGCGTTCTGATCCGCTATAAGTAATGAGATATTTGTTCGAAATTCATCGGAAAAGTGACGTTTGTATGACCAATCAGGATGAAAAAGTTTTAGTTTCCTTCATTCTGATTGGTTAGTCAAACGCTTCTTTATTCCAAGAAATAGATTTTCGAACGCAATCATATCAGATAATGCATACTCTTGTCAAGTTCACAGCTGTTGAAACTTTCGAAATATTTCGCAATGCGTCCGTGGATCTGTCATTGTTTTTACCGCTAAAATCAGCTGTTATCCACCTGCAATGTTTTTGCATACGTTCCAATATTTATATTACTGCGATATAGATTTGGATTATCGCTCACTTGTATCGAATTACGATTAAGAAATTTATAAGTTGCTCCTTTTACAATCGCGTTAAAATTTTTATATTCGCAATTAGCCAAGTAATATAACACAACATGGACAGTTCAGAAATCGAAGACTTGGGCGGAGCGGGCGAATTGAATGAAAGTCGTGCTAATGAGGAGAATGTACAAGAACTGCAGGAAGAGATCGCCTTGCATGCAGGTGATGAGGAGCAGCGAGAAAAGTTATTGCGACTACCTTTAGGAAGGATAAAGACAATCATCAAAATGGATCCGGAGGTTACTTTGGTCAATCAAGAGGCTGTCTTTCTGACAGCGAAATCAGTGGTAATTATTATAAAATATTGAATAATTAATTTTGCGACTTATTAGACCGACTCAATTTTTTCTTTTTGACAGGAACTTTTTATCGACTCGCTTGCGAAGGAAGCTTATAAATATACTGCACAAGCAAAGAAAAGGACTGTTCAGAAACGCGATGTGGAAAGTGCGATTGATAACGTCGATGCACTTGTATTTCTAGAAGGTATGCTCGACTAAAGTGAACTCGACTAAGTATAACTTTATAATATAATTATTACCTATTGCTATAAAGTTGGATAAATTGTATTATAAAAATATATTTTTTACTTTATTAATAAAATCACAGATAAGCACTAAGGTTTTCATATTTATAAGCATTAAATTTTATCAACTTTTAATAAAAAAAAAAAAAATTGATACCATATACATATTGTCATTAAAATAATATTTAAATTAAATGATAAACTTATATGTCAAGATTTAGCATATTTTATTCATGCAATAAGAAAAATGTTTTTTTAGTATGTTTCTTTTTTATAATAAATCAAGTTTCCATTTTATAAATGGAACAAATAGAATTTCTTATAAGAATTAAATTTGATTTGTTTTATAAAAAAAAATGCAATGGAAAAAGCACTTATGTATATATGTATATATATATATATATATATATATATATATATATATATATATATATATACTATATGCATATAAATAATCCATACTTTATTTTAAACTCATTTATTATGTTTTTTATTGGTATACAATAGATCGTTTCATATATATAAGATGTTCACAACACTTTGCAAAAGAAAAGTTTTTGTAGTAACTTATAATGGTAAATTATTTATTAGATGTTAAAACATTTATATATAAAAAGTATTTTACAGTCAAACCTGTGTATTCTGAGCATCTTTATCTTAACTGCTTTTAACAAGCTCAATATTTATAAACTGAACACCTTGTGTGTTGTAACTTTACTATTTCACATGCGCAGAATGTCATGTATATGATCAAAGTGACATTTTCATTCTATACATATTCTATGTCATTAGAATAAAAATGGAGATTGATGAGAAAAATTCAAAATATAGAAAGATTATTGATCCCAATAAGTTAAGGATACAGAGGTTTAACTGTATTTTAATGCATACAGACACAATGTTGATCATTGATGAAAAGGATAATGTTTATAACGTTTTCTACTTTTTTTCTGTACTATTTGCAAAGTATTTATCAGGATAAAATTTTTATAATCCATTCCTACATTCCTAATGAGTTTTATATCCTTCTACATGTTACAATTGTGTATGTATGGGAAATAGTGCAGCTTTTTTTCTGTAGTGTAACATTGTATCATGTACACATGTAATGTTTCTTCTATCCTATAGCTTTATATATATATATATATATATATATATATATATATATATATATATATATATATATTTTAAAGGAGAGGGTTTTGGACATTAGTTTTTATCTTAAGAATTCCAACTATTTCCACACATAGCAGAGTATATCATCAGAAATGTTTCTAACTATATTTAACTTATATAAGTAACAAAAAAAAGATGAGAGAAAATCAGTCTTCTTCATATTTGCCAATTATCTTTTAGATTTGAACCGTGAGCTACTTTTTTTTAAAAATCGTGACTTATATTAAATGTATATACTTCTGTTATTAATAGTTATAAGTAAGTTAATGTTAAAAGAAAATGAAATTAGGCAAAATATATATTTTGTAATATAATATGATATCATATACTATCTTTCTTTTAATTCTGGAAGAACGTAATAATAAAAATTTTTTTATATATGAAATAGTTGTATAAGCTGTCTAAATGCATATATATCAAAACATTTCAAATGTTAAGACATAACTTTGCAACACAATGCTTTCTTTCCATGATGGTTATTTGGCATCTTTTTATGCATTATCTTATAACATGGAAAGTGAACGCGTCATTATTATTTTAAACTGGCAAAATATGGACTGAATATTACTTTGCTCATTAAACATTTACTTCGTATCACGTTATTTACGATATCTCTTCTATTCTTTTCGAGCTTCTTAATTATGCCAATGATAATTCTATTCATATAATGATTACAATACACAATGATGTTTAAACGCACAATATTCTTGTGAACACAATCCTTTCATAATCTCATATTGTATATCAGTCAAATATTAATTTTTCATGAGAACATTCGTAATATCTATACGCTAAAGTTAATTGTTTATGGATAACGTAAATTTATGATTGCGTGTAATATATGTTTATAATGCGCGCTTCGTAAATTATACAAGGTCAATATCAAATATTCAGAAGTTGTTTGCCATCAACTGCTCCAGCTATTTATTTACTTCTTACGCTTAGTTTTACGTCGTCTGCAATCTCCTCTAAAAGAATTTTGATCCCCCGATGTATTAGCACCAGCAGATTTGCTATGATTGTAGAGATTGTTTAGAAAATCTTCAAAATCTGCTTCGCTGTTTAAAAAAAGAAAAGAAAAAAGATATTACATTGTAATCTTGTATTTTCACATTAAAAAAAAAATTATAAAGATAATAATAGAATTATTATCAATAAAATGTACCTTGTATTGGGATCTTGCTGCCGTTTTTTACCACTACTGGATGTTTGAGATGGTAGTCTTTGCCCTAAGACAATTCTATACTGGACACTATGCGTGTTTGCTCTAAGATGTTTAAGATTTCCAGCTTGGCAAGCAGCCCACTCAGTCACATCATATACTGCCCCTTCCATGCACGCATAATAGTGCCATAGGAAACCCATTAAACGAGATTCTGCCCAAATGTCACCCTATGATATGAATGATGGTTTGGATGATTAATTTGGGACTCCTATTAAACACTAAGCATATAAAAAATAAGCTCTTAAAATATTCACTTCTTTTGCACTATGACGTATCTTGCATTGAGCACAAAACCGTGCAGCATAACAGGGACGTTGTGTAGGGATGCGTTTATGTCGCAAACCACAATTCGTACATCTTATTGTGTTTGCTGCCTGCTCCATTTTTCGATGGAGTTGAGATAACAAATCACTTAGTTCGCCCCAAGCTGCTTCAACTTGTCTGGTTTGATCAAATGCTTGCCTGCGTTCCTAAAATAGTATGCATTGTAAATACATATGCTTCATAATTTTTTTTAACATTATTGTAAATAAGACTTACATATTTATTATATTAATTCTCAATTTTTTATTTTGTTATAACATAAATAAAAAATGGACACTTCATTACCGGTTCTCCAATTATATCAAAGGCATGTACGAGAATTTTGAATGCCTCTTCCGCTCCCGGCTGATTATTTTTATCCGGATGGACTAAAACAGCTTGTCTCTTGTAATATTTTTTAATATCATCATCCGAACACGTCGGCGTAACGCCGAGTATGCTATAAGGATCTTTTCCCTTGCATGCTAATAATCTCTTCATAGCTTCCTCACCAGTGCTGGGTAATGCAATATTAGTTTCTAGACCACCATGAATCCAATTGCCATTGTCCTCTTTTTCCTCATTCTTTTTATTGTTTATCTTTCGCCAGAATGCAAACTTACTACTTCCGAGCCAATTGTCTAATTGTTTACCGATAGCGTTTAAAATACGAATTTTACAAAATGTCACAGCCATATATATCCACCAGTACTTCAAATAAAGTATAGTATGATACCAAGCGCATTTACCACTGAAAAGTATGTAAAAAATACAAAACTTTGTTTAAATGGTACTTATATAAAAATGAGACTGATATAAAATACTAATATATTCTATCTTAATGTTGAAGAAACAAGATGTTAATTAATTATGTGAATACTTACAGCTGAATAACCAAGTTAGCGCTCATACTAACTACATCAGAAATTAGATGCAGTAACCAATAAAAGATTTTCAATACAACTTTACTCCAACGAGTTGCATATTTATTTAAATTTCTATACAAATCCTTAACAGAAGATTCTTTACTTTCTCTTTTTCTATTTCTTTGCCCCTTTTTAATCTGCTGAGCCTTCTCGGCTTGAAAACGTTTAGGATTCTTTTCTTTGATCACTTTTTTATCCTCTTTACTAATCTTGTTAATAACTTGTTGATTCTTTTCAATTTTTTCAGATGATACTGTCTGACTGGATGTATTAATCGTGTTTAAGTTGTTGTTTATCTGAATCGGACGTTTTGGAATATTTCCTGAAGTTTTGGGATTACTGTTTTGTATTTTAGTATTATTAAGAGTTTCGTTCTTTTCGGCTTTCTTAGATAGTTTGACAGATTTCTTTTTTTCCAAACAAAATTGATCGGATCTGTCAAAAGCATTTATCTGACGAGAATCGGATGGCGAGCCAAGGTTGTCCAGTGATACCCATCGTCTTGGAAGATTAGAAGAATTTTTTTCTAAAACTTTTCTAGGAATTTGCATCTTTGGAGAATTATGATCATCGCTGCCAGATGAATTCTGTCTCTTCAATAGTGCAGGTTTGTTCTTATTTTTCATATTTTTATTAGTCACTTTCTTACCTGCTATTTCGATTTTTGGCTTTGTGGGCTGGACTGTTAATGGAGATGGTGGTGTTGGAGCAGATTTTGTCAACACATCAGAATAAGAAGGTCGCATAGGTTTCACTTCTGCTACCATTCTTGGTTTTTTATATTGAGAATCCGATATATTTCTAGGTAATTCCTCAGTTTCTCTTATATCTGGTACAGATTGCGGTACAGGTGTGATATTGGGAGATCCACCAAATGGACTATACGTTCCAGATTGATTTGGCACCCAATTTCCAACTAAATTGTCGATTAACTGTTTCCCATTAAAGTTCTGACTTGGTAATTCAGATGGTATAGCCATATGTTGATCATTAAACAGACCGTATTCCTGATCAACAATACCTTGATTAGGATATGGTGTCATGTTTGAGAGCTGACATTGCTCGGCCATAATCTGAGTAGCGTTTCCATAAATAACATTGATATAATTCCCACCTCCGACATCGATTGTACCAATTAAATCATTATTCTCATTGATACCTAAGTGATTTACTGTCTGTGGTGGAAAATATATAGAATCGGCGGTTGTGGCTTCGTAACCCGGCATATCACGCATATATAGAGAAGTGGTCATTGGAGTCATCGGTTGCATTCCAGAAGAATTAGGATGCGTTGGTTGATTGGAAATATGATGCCTGGTTTGTCCAGATGTGTAATCACCCCAATTATGAGAAGTCGCTTGCTGCGGAGTAACGCCAAACTGAACATAATGGCCACTTGAACTTTCCAAATCGGCAGTCATAGCTTCGATAATCTTATCCAAAGACATATGTTTGAAACCAGGAGGTGTTTGTTGTTGTTCTGCCATTTTGATTTACTCTAGAATAGAAACAAGAAAAGCATATTATTAACAGAACATTTTAATAACATTTATAAATATCAAATTTATTAAAAAAAAAACAATGTTGCACTTTATTCATCATTTTTATATTAAAAAATATAATAAATATGTAGGATATAATAAATATGGTGCATTAAAATATAAGCATATGTAAGAACCAATATTGATATTATATTGATTAAAATTCACAATATGTCGCGATACTTTATTCTTATGTGAATATGTATTATATTTTATCTTC
Source organism: Cataglyphis hispanica (assembly GCF_021464435.1). Taxonomy (NCBI): domain Eukaryota; kingdom Metazoa; phylum Arthropoda; class Insecta; order Hymenoptera; family Formicidae; genus Cataglyphis; species Cataglyphis hispanica. Next base: position 7,052,875 of record NC_065963.1, read on the forward strand.
TCTAAATATACGCTAATGACACAATGTTGGCCGAAAATTGCAAGATATAAATATGTATTCTAAAAATGTCCATCCTACACTATTAATCATAATTATTGAGACAGGTTAAATAACATCAGTCATTGCATTGCATTTTCGAAATATTCGATAACGCAAATGTAGCTTTTTTTCACACCTTTGAGATTAATTAAGTAATGATCGTCAAGAAAATATTTATTCTGATCTTATAACCTAAAACAAATGGGACGTCAGACGACAGACGTTGATGTTGCACTCACGTTCACCGATTAGCGAATCTTTTTCACGGTGTTTCTCTACATCCGTTCCTTACATCCTTAACGTGTCTCTACATTAATAGTAAAAAAAAATCTATATTTTATGTGAAATACACGACTTTATGTCATATACCATGCGGTAAGCACGAAATCTGACATCGTATTCATTGGTTATACGTCCATTTCCGTCCGCCAATTCGAAGATATGTATAGATTCTCATATATAGATCACGTAAATATTGACGCTTACTCCATCGTATTGTAAATGAGATCAGCATCTTACTCCGTTTTATCTTATTTTTAATTTTCATTTAATAATTTTTTTTTTTTAATTTAATAAGCATATACATATATAAGAACTTTCAAAACAATGTTGCAAATAAATATACATAATGCGCATTTAATGTAAAAATATCTAATATTGTAGCGAATTAACGATTTAATTCAATTATATGATAATTTTTTTATAAATTTCTTCTTTTGCCCATCATTAAATCTCCCATATTCCAGGTAAAATAATTATTTCATAAAAGCAGAAATAAATTTGGGTAACTCTCTTATTCAACGTTTGACATATTTCGTGTAGTTTTCCAGTTATAGGCCGGTATTCACAGTCTGGTCTTAAAGTCTATCCATACGGATTTGTATAGTCGCATAAACCTATGTATAAGAAAATGATCAATCAATTTCCTTATGCACATGTTTATGCGACAAATCCATCTGGGTAGGACCTAAGTATATTTAATTAGATTAGTTATATACTTATTCAAAACATATACGAAGAATGGACTATATTTTAATCTCATGATTTCTTTATAGAAGATCATGATTTTTATAACTCACAAATAGGCGTCTGGGATATTGTCACACATATGGATTGAAATAATAGACAAGATTGAAATTTTGCAGCAAGGACGCGCTGCTTCTAAGAATTTCAAGGGAAACGTGAATTTCGACGAATCACATCCACGCATCTCGTCACGATTATTATAATGGAGCAAGCAAGATGGGGTACACCCAGCAAAGTGCAGAGAGTCGATAGCCCTTTAATAAATAATCTTTGGATGCACAGGACCCCGGTGAAACAGAACGAGATGCAGTTAAGACGAGCCCTTGAAACTCAAAATAATGCGCAATCTTTACCTTTCACCGGTCTATCGACTCACATCACTCCACCGTCTAAGTTGAGGAAGCTCATTACTAGAAATCCGTTCGAGCCTGACCTGATTAACAGACTGCATCTACCTGTGATCAGCCCGACTGTATTCACTAAGGTCATTCTGTCTACAAAAGTCAAATGTTTTAATTATACTCTATTGATAGTTAAAATGCTCTAATGGTTAAAATGATGTGAGAGTTTGTCGTTGCAATACGTAGGTATCGAGCCCTGTACAAGAGTCACCAGGATTTAAATGGAACATAGATGAATTAGCACATATAAATCCGGCGAAGATCGAAGAGTTTCCTGTGCATCAAATATATTCTCCAGACCCAGAACTGGAGGTAAAGGCCCAGGCAGCTATAGATCGATTCTTTAAGCAAAATCATATAATTCATAGTCCATGGGATATCAAACAAAAGGAGAATAAGCCACCCTTGAATACTCCTAATAGACTACTACAGAATTTAAATTCTATTAAGGATCTTTCAAAATCAAAAAAAGATGGTAAAAAAATTAATATCAGTGAACTTGATAGATATCCTAAGATTGATTAATTTTATTGATATTTATTTATTTTTAGTATGGAGTCAGACAGTATTGTCTTTACCTATTGATCTACCGCAAAATGTTGAAGAAGCTTTGAAACCTTTTCTCACGTTTACTCAGGTTAGTCTATAATAGATGAACGTAACTTGATATTGATTATATAAGGTTGTATTAATAAAAATATGTTTTCAAAAGGAACAAAACACAGATGGCGATGATATAAATTTAAGTAACAATTCACTGAGAAGAAAATTATTTTTTAATCATGACGAGTGTACTGATAATGACAGTTTTATATCTTTGTCACCAGTTAAAACTGGTAATTCCATGACATTATCCTGCAGTCCTCCACAAAGTGGTATGTTTGTCCATGGCACACCGTTAAAAGTATGTGAATCATAATTTTGAACAATTTTTATTTTATTTTTATATTATAAAAAAGTGTTTATTTTTATACCTTGGCAAATAAGATTAATCAGTTCATAATTTTCTTTTTTCAATTTATATACTATTTATTGTTCACATTGATATATTTCAGAGGTCGCTACAAACCAGACATAATAACAAGTCATCTGCGGTGAAATCTAAAAGCGTATCACCTGACCTGTCGCCGATACACACTGAGAACAATGTGTTGCATAAAAAAATTGCAGACAGTTCTCGTTCAGCTATTCGATTAGACTTTGCAATGGACATGAGTATAGACAATGTAGTTGTGGAGAGAAAGGAAAATTCGATTAATGGTTATTATTTGTTCTTATATTTCTCAATCTTAATGTTTTAAAACAGACTTACTTTAATTTAAACCAAAATCATATCTAATCAAAGAGTTTTGAAGTGGGATAAATATAACTTATATATTTATAATAATACTATTTCTAAATTATTTTAGACACATCTTTGGATAAAAATAACGTGAAACGTACTGAGGACAATCATGAAATAATTGTACATAATAATAAAACAAATATATGCGACTCTATTAATATGGAAGAATTGCCAAGGTGTATAAATTCAGCTGACATGAATACTGTATATTTCGACGCCGTTCTATTCAATAATAAAGAGCAGAATAATGATGTAGGCTTAAAGATTAAGACTGAAATAGAAAGTTCCACACAGGAAAGTCACAAACAAAGTAATGTAATGTTTGGCACTTTCAATCAGCAAAGTATTTCAAACTCAATTCAAGATACTGGTTATCAAACTTACAGTATGAATAGTACAATGCATACAGTGGACAATTACAGCAATATATCGGTGAATTACAAAACTCGCTGGAATGAACGTCAAGTAACATCTAAGGACAACAATACTCAACTGTCTTGGAGAGAGAACATAGGAAATGTATTCAGTTCCACACCATCCAAATGTAATAAGAACTGAATAAACCGATAATTGTGAATAACATTCACGGACTTATAAAACGAAATTATACAGAATGCAATACTTAGCTTACAATTGATTATAGTAAATGTAGCAAATAATAGTATGACTTCTTTTATCGCTAATCTTATATTTGTTTCTTGTATTAGCCCATTAAATTAAGTAATTTTTTAAAGATTGCAATTTGCTCAATATTCTTTGCATGTTAGCTTGATATCTTACGAATGAATAATCAAATGAGACGATCATGTTTTAAATTTTGAACTATTATTTTATATCTCAACATATATTGTATATCAATTCTTTTTTAAAATATATTTTTACACTGATATATATATATAATTATTTAGCTATCTTTTTTTCAAAACAAAATCTATATATATATATATATACACACACACACACACACACACACATTTGTTTTATTCCTATAAAATATTTAATGCTAATTATCCGACATTTTTGCTAAGAAAAAATTAGCTTTAGATCTAAAAAAAAAGATGTATACAGATCATAAATATAATATAAATAGATTTAGTATTGATGATGTAGCTTAAAGAATCGCTGGAAAGACAGATAAAACATAACTAGAGATTTTGTTTTGAAAAAAAGATAGCTAAATAATTAAATATGAACAAGGAGACGCATAAAAGGCGTACATATACGCAAACGAAAATGATAAAGAGACTGTAGTACTAGATATGCTTTGTCTCTGTTTTTAATAAAAAGCCTTGTGAACGTATGGAATCCTCAATCTCAGATCTATGTCTATAATATGCACATTATATTAAAGAAGAGATGTTAGATGAAATAATCAACACACTTTGTATAATTGTTTTCATTTGTTTCATTAGATAAAATTTTCTTGCAGTTACAGCCTAAAATATTAAATATACTCAAGATATATATAAATAAATAAATATATATAATTATATATACATATATTTATATATTTATATATATAAGCAAGATCAAAAACTTAACAAACATTTTACAGCACGATTCTAAAATGAGTAATAATAATAATAATAATAATAATAATAATAATAATAATAATTAATAATAATAATATATGTAATATATATTACGCCAACAAAATTCTTATAATATACAATCTGTAGATATATGTATATATATATATATGTGTGTGTGTGTGTGTATAAATTAACATATCTGATCTTCCAAACTCAAAGTATTCTGCATTTGGCACGATGTCATGTAATGGAGGCAAACCAAACACATCATGTCTTTTTGATTGTCCCTGGCTAGTTACAACGACACGCTCGTAATCTGCTTTGCTCCATAATCAGTATTCTTTTGGTGTCTGTCATATATCTGTCACTATGTTGACTTCGCTTGTCAGCCGGTCGTAATAATAGCACTCCGAATAAAATGATAACTCGAAATGAATAATCAGTTTATGAATCTTTAGCACGATCGCAATTAATGAATTGGTGCTATAATGCACACATTAATATACACGATCTTAATACTTTCTCTCTCTCTCTCTCCTTCTTTCTACATAACGCAATTATAGAGTAACAGTCTATCATTTCGATTCTTCGTCTTGATTCCACAATTAACGCATTGCACATAAGCCCATTCCACCTACGATAACCGGCTGACTAGAGTATTTCGTCCAATGTCAGGATTAACTGGTGTATTGCTTTACATTATAAGGACTAATAGATTTATAATTTACATTTTATAAATCTATTGATTAGCTACTACTGTGTATTATGATGACGATGAATGGCATCCCCAATCTCTACGGCCGATTAATTTAGAATTAACTCTATGTGGAAGAACAGATCTTTAGTCGTAGCAAACAAACGAGCTAGACTAAGAGAATATTAACAAATCATGAGGCTATAACGTTAATTCCCATACAAATATCTATTTGAAGAGATGCCAGCTTGTTTTCTTTTTAATTCATATCAAGATAGAATATTCGCATAAGGTGTGAGCAAGAATGCCAATCGATTAATAATATTCATGTTTAATGTACATAACATTCTTGTTGTTGGTAAACAACATAATTTATAGAATTCTCTAAAACTTCAAATACAATGAAGTATATAACAATAAAATCACGTAGTTGATTTTTTTAATATACACTATCACAGGTAATAACAATAAAATAAAGTTTTATAAAAGCAACAAAAAATAGATTGATTACGCGGCTGATTCAATATAAAGTGATTCAGTGTAAAGTACATATATAATGTTGAGCAGAATATTTTTTGAAACGAGTGAGATAATATAGAAGCATGATATATATATTGAATAGAATAATTTTAAGTCAGAAGTAGATCAAGTTTTACAAAATAAATATTTTGACCACTTTTTTCAATTAAAAAAAAAATATTTTTTAAAATAAATTCTCAATATTATGTATATATATATATATATATATATATATATATATATATATATACATACACACACACACACGTGTGTGTGTGTGTGTGTGTATGTGTGTACGGAGCACACATGGCATTCTTTCTTGCACCTTTGGATCAAATTTTTCTGATGTATGTAGCTGATCCACTACAATTACATTTATTCAGATATTTGATGTAGCGCATCCTGTCAAAGTCCAAGTTATGCGTGTTTTTTTTTTTCAGTTTCTTCTTAAAAAATATCTCTCGTTCATAAGATTAAAATTTTTTCACTTTTAAAGGAGATTTATTTTTACGTAATAATAAAAATGTGCTGCTGTGAATATGTTTGGCTAAAGAGTTATTAATTTATAATTTAAATTATACTATTATTATGATAGCATTTTCTACTGAATACTATTCGACGTATCCACTGAATTATGCTACATATGTACATGCAATCATGCAAATGAGATAAACAGTCTAAGATATCAATGACGGATTCTTCGATCGATATTCTATCAGAGAATCGTCATAAGTCATTCTGCACGTGTTCCGAGGCGACAAAAATGAGATGCGTCTATAAAAGAGAAAAAAATGTCTAGGACACTTCGTCATCATGCATTGTGATATGTAGAAATCGATCAGGTTGCGCTACAACACAACAGTGTGTTTCCATTTCAAAATTTCTAATATTTATACTTTGTAATATATTTTTAAGCTAATAAATTGCGTACCAGCGAATTATTAGGAAGAGCCTTTATCACGCGGGCAGCGCCCTGTAAAAATATATGTTCTCTCTATATAGGACTACATATTAATGTATACAAGACCAGTTTGCCTAATTACTTTCTCTCTCTCTCTCTCTCTCGTGCTTTGTTTGTAGCACAAGTACATATATCTTACATAATTACATGGTATATTATATATATATATATATATATATATATATATATATATATATATATCAAACCTCTTTTTCTTTCGTTCTCTCTCACTCTCCTTATAGTGTTACAGTTTTTATAAAAATAGGTTGTGTTTTCGTGTAGCGCTATTTTTCTCGTCTTCATCCGATCAATATTATTATCATCAATCATATATTCAATCGCTACATATATATATATATATATATATATATATATATATATATATATATATTCAATCTATAATTGAATACCAAAACTGGTCTGTGAATACATTAGAAAGTTTACATATGTACATCAATGTCCAAAAAATCATCTTGAAAGCCACAAAGAGAGTATAGAAAAAGATGTGAAATGATAAAGTTTCCTTCTCGTTTCAAAACCACGTTGAACGCGTATTCAATAATTTTTCTGATTTTTTTCTTTTATTTTTTTCTATTTTTTATTTTTCGATAATGTGTCTGTATGTGGCACATATATCATACATGTGCAACGATGCACATGATGTGTTTACATACCGAGTTCTCCCAATTTTTCGCGCATGAAAAAACGTTGTGACGGAAAAATTAAACTACGAAAACGCGTATACTTCTTAAATTACTATAATTTTTTATCCATGGGGATATACAAATTTCGCAATAAGAAATTTGCGATATAATTATGACTCTTGATAATTCTGGTATAGAATTCTCAGTATAGAATTAGAAATGTGAAAAATTCATAGAAAGAAAAAATTAACAAATACCCTTTCTCTATAGCATTAAAGCTGAAAACTCCAATTGTTGCACTTGTGTTAGCAAAAGGACTTGTAAAGGCGAATCAAAATTATCGGGGGCAAATATTATGAAGAGATTCTACTAGATCCTTAATAATTTTGTATCCGTCTAAATGGCGTATACATTTATGTCTTTTGTTTGGTATTGGAAATAAAAAAAGACTATGAATTTTTCCATGGCTCAGTTTGTCATATTTTACGTTGTTTCTACGAGAAAATTCAGGAGTAGCTTGTATGTATAAACAGAACTCCCTTATTCAACTACAACCAGCTAAACTTCCCGATAACCTGATTCTATTTTATATTCGTGACGCTCTCCCGCTACTTCTTTACGTTTAATCATGAACGCATAAAATAAAACTAGTAAAGTTATGGACATATATTTGAACACGATTGCACGACATTTTTATTCTCTACGTGTGCCAGAGAATAAACGAGTGGAAATCGGAGAAAAAGTCAAGAATAGAGGCTGTTTGAGTCTGATGAGTCGAGAATAAAGGAGTTCGATTGTATATACATGAATAAGTATGTCGCTTTTAATGCGTGTAATATGTACACATCTGCACTATACATGCACATGTACATACTCTTTATATATATATATACATACATACACATATACATAGAAATGTGTATATGTGTGTAATCATTTTTAAATATATTATAAATTTTTCTATCTCTCTCGAATACACGATTTGCCGCGGAAATAACCAGACTAATTTTTTTTAACGATTTTGAACGATATGGTAGCACCGGGTGATTCAAAGTGATTCTCTACTTTCGTATTTTACCATGATTTGAAAAAGATCAGTCTCGTTACTCTCGCGACTTCAATAGATGTGCTAATTACGCCTCTATACATATCTACAAAAAAGGAAAACTGATATAGGACTTTATCATTAATTAAACTCTCTATGACTTAATATGTATAATCGTCTCGCAACAGTTTTAAAATGTGATTACTGTTATTTTCTCCAGTATGTAATAATAATTTCTTTCATTGATATTTCACAAGCTATTCAATCATATCATGTTTCAACAGTGTGTTTAAAAAGTATCTCTTTAACGCTACATCTCTATTATTGCTTGTTGTTTAGTGCTACCGAATGTATTTTGGCATATAGCATGTTGTAAACCCTGAGCAACCACACCAATCATTTCAAAATGCATTCAACAATCCTTTCTAGCAAGAACTAGAAATTATGGAAGAATTTATTTTCGCAACTTTGTATGCTTACGCGATGAGAAATCGACTCGGTCACACAAAGAGATCTCCATCTAATTGTAAATTGTTGCCACGTTTAGAAATGTGGGTAAATAAAGAATTTACAGACAATACTATAAAATGAAAGCGCTTCTTTTGTTACTAGACTTGTTACTAGAATTTTCAAATGTTTCCACTTGTCGCGCGCACAAATGGAAATGGAAAGCTCTCGATACTATATATTTTACGAAATGTAACAAAATTTGTTGATGTTAACCTCTAATCTGCTTTAGGTATCGATTTCCCTCTCCCCATTCTCGCCATCTTTTACGTCTTTTTTCAGAAGTGCTTGAGTAATCACTCGTAGCAGAACGTCTTTTTGGTTTTGAATTACCTTCTGATTTTGGCGCCGGATTAATGTCTTGTGTAACTGTGTGATGCTGTGTTCTATTGTGATTTAGCGCTGTACTAACACCGGCCAAATTCAGAAGCGCATCTGCACCTTCCGCAATTTTTCTTTGTTCATCAAAATCTAAATTCAGTTCTTCTTCACTCGAATATTTGCTGTAGAAAAAATAAAAAAACGATAAAATTCAATTTTTTATGTAAATTTTATGTCCATACGCGCAAAATTAATATATCTTTACCTTCCCAATTTTATCGAGGTAACACAGCTATAAGTATGGTCTTCGCTGGAACTCCTGGTAATCACAGGTACCAACTTTTCGGATTCCGGTAATTTTCGTTTACGATCTGCATTAAAGTATACATTAACGCACATATAAAAGAGCGTATAAATTAATAAATATCTTCTCTCCCTCTCTTTCTTAGTATTACATCTCTTTGTCTTTTTTATCTAACTAATAAATTGCAGATAGTGATTTTATTATTTCGTGTATATGTTACAAATATATATTTTGAATATACCTAATACCTTTATTGTGATTTAAAATGATGGGTCCATGTTTAAAAGAAAGCATAGCAGCTGCTGCTGCATCAACATCACTATCTATCTCAGTTTCCGCGCTATCGCTGATATTGCTGGACGCCAGTCTTTTGGATAAATATGGGAAGAGAATCGGATCCGGGAGACGCGTATTTGCGCATTTTCTAGGAGGTTTTTCCGATGAAGACAGATTTTGAGTCGTAGGTGGAGGGAAAGGAGCGCGAGACAATGCTTGTATCAGATTCGGACGATACTGTGCATCTACCATCCACAACGATCCCTTGCCTAAATTCTGAAAAATAGAAGGCTACAATAAGTGTACAATATAATTTTTTTTTTCGGGAAGAAAAAAGAATCTATATCAGGGCATGCTTACCGGAGCTTTTTCCACTTTCCGAAAGCACTTATTAAGGCTGAGATTGTGTCTGACGGAATTCTTCCATCCAGTAGGAGCGTTCCTAAAATATGGAAAGTGATCCAAAATCCATGCATAAACTTCCTTGACGGGTAGCGCCTTTACAGGACTATCTTCGATGGCCATAAATATAAGGCAGGAAAATGAATACGGCGGTTTACTATTTCTGTGTAAATGAGGATCATATGGTATATGGGTAGGATGCTTGTTGCGATTAGACATTGGCAAATTATTGTTGCTCAAAGAAATCTTCGTTTGATTACTTGGCGTAGTATTGCAGTGATTTTTCGCAGATTCCTGATATACTTGCATCGATTTTTGACAATTCTTGGTAGAGAGTTGATAGTTTTGTCCACTCCCATTCAATGTTACAGCATTGGTTTTTCCATTACTTTCTATCGTAACATTGTAAAAAGAAATACAATTGATGAAAAAAAGGAAAAAACAACAAATTGTAAGAAGATATTTAAAAGCAAAATTTAAAGCAAACATGTAATTTACCTGGACAGAAACTATCATCTAAACTTGATATAGAATTTGTATTTTCAGAAAAATCTGCCATATCGTCACAGATATTATTATTTAACATATTTTCGTGCTTCATGTCTTTGGATGGGTTTGAAATGTCTAAGCCTTTAAGCAAATTTTGTTGATGCAGCCAACTGAGAGATGTTAACTCATCATCCGACTGATTATTTTTTTCGATGTTTTTTTCAGTTTTTTCACATCTAAGAATTTCGCTCTGACATTTGTTGGTTGAATTTGAGTCAGCCAGCACACTGGCATTTTCCTTCTCCTTGTCATTCATTGTGTAAGTTGTTTCTCCAAAATTATAATCCTGAGTAGAGTTCAGTTCTATGTCAGTTTCAATACCTGATGCATCTGGCCTATCTGGTGGCATGTTGTATAGAGTCTTTTGGTCACTGTAAACATATTTCCATCTTTTATTCCTATTTAAATATTTATTAAATATCTCATAGAAAATGACACAAATTAAAAAAAAAATATTAAGATTAATTCTAATTTATTAATTATAGTTTTTTTTAGATTGTGTATATATGTCTATGTGTGGAACATGAATTAAATATCATGTACAGAAAAATAAATATAATTTGTATTCAAATCATAAATTCTAATCTAATTAAATTCTATTTTACTTTATCTAAACTTTATTTACTATATTAAATTATGTATTAATTATATGTAGAATATTTATATGTATATGTATATTTATATATAAAATAAAGTTCCAAGAAAGATGGATTGTTAATTGAGATGGATTATGACTTGAACTTTTAAAATATGACACATATGAATGATATATGTAAATTAGGAACAATGACATATATAAAATTATTAAAAATCTTGTAAACAATAACGTCAGCGAATTAATTGCCGATTAGTGAATCAGACTTGATTAAAGTTACACTTAATACTTGAAGCAATTTTATAGCAAACATTGCTCTTATGCACCCTTATAAGAAAATTCGATATTAAAAGAAAATTTATTAATATCTGCAATATCATAAAAAAAATCTTGTAGTTTTGAAATATATCAATTATTCATAAAAAAATTATCTCTCTCTATCTCTCTTTTGTCATCTGCTTTAAGGTTGTATATAAAGTTGTATGGTCCTTCTCACTGGAATCATTTTTATTTCACATTACGAACCATCAAATTTTTCACGTCACTTTTAAATATTATATATAATAAAAATTATATATAAAATAATCTCTAATTTTTTTTCATTACTTTCGCGAGATACCTATACAATCTTAAAGAATGATTCATAAATTGCCAATCATTCTCGCAGAATGGATGAGCATGCGAGATAGAAGAGGAGAGAAAGAGACAGACAGAGAGAAAGAGAGAGACGCGCGTTACAATATATCGTGTTACGGTGTAAAAAAACCCCCCGTGAATACGACAAGAAATAAGGGTCTGGCCGCTTTTCTATTTTCGGAGTGCGGCGCGCGAGAAACGTACGAGAGAGAGAGAGAGAGAGACAGAGAGAGAAGACTTTATAAGAGCGTGGCGCATCTGGTGGTATCAAAATTGAAATCTCCGCGCATTTTTGTCGCGCTCGCGTAGTGTAGCCTCGATGCCAACAGCGATCAGCGAATTGTTTATCCACCGATATACATACGTATGTAAGCGACAAAATGGCCGTTCGGCTATCACGCGGCGAACATGCATCTCGGAGAAATTCCTATTTTTTTTTTCGGATATCTCGCTCCTGCGGAAACAAACGTCACTTCTGGTGGCGCGGCTTTTCGCTCGCATCTTTCGCGAGATTCGGATTATTCTTTTTCTCTATCCCGAGAGGAATTTGGACGTCTAATGGCGTCCGTCATGCCTGCTCTCAGCCGAGATTAAGAATAAATCGGTCAATCGATTGCCATTCGCGAATCACGATAATGAAATCTGTCAGCGAATTCACCATTTAAATCGTTCATTTAAATCTTATATCGCGATCGCCGAAAGATCGAATCGCGAACATCGTACACACTTGCTTCTCTCTCTTTTTCTTCCTCGAAAAAAATGGAAACCGATATAATTTTAGTCGACGCACGAATCTCGAACAATTATTTCCGCGTTTCTAGCCGAACCGAGATTCGCGGCGATTCCGGCGCAGAGATCGCAAATTTTTTTCCCCTCGTATGTGACGGAAAATTCGAATTCGTAGAAATTACACACGGTTGTCAATCGCGTTCACGTCAACACGCGACAAGATTTTGCTTTGCAAGCAGCGTGGCGACCTGCATTACTTGTTGAATTCAAATATGGAGCTGATAATGATTACGAAACTCGCGAGGGACAAACACGCGAAAATGGCCACGGCATCACTCGGTGCCACACATACACACGCGATATCAACATGCGTGTTCGCAATACGGCGACGCGTGGACGCACTCGCGGAGAAAATTACATAAGATAAATCGGCGGATCGGCGAGAGGAGAATTGTTGGTGATTTTGATTTTGCCCAGCGATTTTTCCTCCTCTCTATTCTGGCGACGAGACGTCACGTCACACCCGAGGCGTCTCGAGACTCCGTCGGATCGCGAGCGCGAGGAATCACCGCGAGATCGTCCTCCGGGAAGGTCTCGTCCAACGAATTCTCACGTGCGAGAAACCTCACCGTCACGTCGTCGTCGTCGGCTAAACGCGACATTTCGCGTCACCGTTTCTCGCCGCCACTCAGCCGCTCCGCGATCCTCGGCTCTCCTCCTTATTCCTTATGATGCAACTCTCGTCGACGCGATCGTAATGATCGATCGGTACGCGCAGCGATCTCAGGAGAAACTGAACTCACGTATCTCGACGGACAGACGTTGGTCTCCGTTAGTTTTCTAAAGACGGGCATCGCAGGGCACACTCTACACAACATCCAGCTGATTGAGACGCCATGTTCTGACGTCATCACGTGCTCGCCGAAGTATCACGCGTATCGCAATTCGATATCGTCGCGATTTCACGTGTCACCCGCGAATACACAAACGTGGGTTATGTTATACGGATCGTCCTTACTGTATTTAGAAGAGGGACCGATTTCGAATAAAGACGAAATATTAACACCGTTCTATATCCCTAGATATTGTGAATACATTCCGATTATATTCAAGACTTTTTGTGTATATATTTTAAAATGTTTTATTCTTTAATTTTCTTTTCTTAAAATTTCATTTTGTATAATTTTTTAAATATCGCATTAAAAAATTATATTATATATTTTTAAATAATATATCTTAATTGAAAAATTATTTTCTCAGATATAAAATTTATAAAAATATAGACATTTGATTAAATAATAAATCCATTGAATATAACACTCAATCTCTCACAATATATAGATTTCTCAACATATATATTGACAGTATAACTTTTCAAAATACAAAATTCTCATATATATATATATATATATATATATATATATATATATATATATATTTGTAACAATTCAATATTATACATTCCTAAATAAAAATAACGAAAATAGTTGAAAAAAGATAAAGCAATTTATATTTTGAAAACTCGCGCTTTATTTTTAGCTATTCATTGTATTGTACAGAATAAAATAAAATTGATAATTTGTACTTCTGAAAAAGATTCGCATAATCCAGGCGTTACACGCATGTGCAATCCCACTTAAATACAAGTCCTCAAATATTTTATCGATATTTAACAATTGTCACAGCCACAATATTTCTCATAAACAATACCTTTTTAAAGCTACTTGCTACTCTTATCAGAAGATCAAAAGATATTGCATATATATACAATCATTAATATATATTACGATCATATATATTACATACATACATATATGTTGTATGTATACATATATATGTGTATATATATGTGTGTGTGTGTGTGTGTGTGTGTGTGTGTATATATATATACACATATATATAATAATCATTAATATATATTATACTATATATTAATGTATACTATATTGAATGCATTTTATATGTATATATAACATTTTTCATATTTTATTATCTAAATTTGTAATAATACATCTTCACAGGGTATTTTCATAAATATAATTTTAATCTATGTTTCTCTTTCACAGATATATAAAATTGTATTAAAAAAACGTAGTGTACATCTTCAATAAAAGCTTCACGGGATTACTTTTTAAATACAATAACAATCATAATATCATGGCACAATCATACAATTCTGTACAGTTATAAGTAAAAAATCATATGATTCTTAGTATCATGTTTTAATGACAAATACTAAATTAAAGTAAGGTTTTCTCTAAAGGTTTTCCTTATTTTTAAAAATTCTAGTAGTTTGATCTCTCTAATCATATTTTAGAAATAATATAATATATAATATATAATATATATATATATATATATATATATATATATATATATATATATATATATGTTTCATAAATATATAAAGAATAAAAAAACTACTTTCAGAAATGATTTTATACTATTTGATATTAAAACTAAAATATATTTTTTACGTTGGATAAAAATATTTCATGTTTTAAATTAAATTGCTAAAGAATTTTTTATATAAGTTAAAAAATTAAAATTTTTATTTCATGTTAAAAAAATGTGTTAAAAAATCTATGGCTGATTGTAAATCTTTTACCAAATAAATATATTCTATAATCACAATTAAATCAATACAGAGCTTTTGTACATCTTACAAAAGCGATTGTATGTGTGTATGTGTGTGAAATAAGCGTTTATTTCATCTCTAGAATTCCTCTGATTGTGAGATCTATATTTTGGAATCCTAATCTCTGAGAAGTATACTTTCAGTCAATTTCAAACACAGGCATTGCATACCCTAACAGGATGTTGCCAGCCTCTGTGAGGTACAGGTTTACGATGTTGCGAACATTCTTGACACACCCCACGTCCGCAGGCTCTGCAGTGATGTAAAAAAAGCGTATCGGAAAATTTTCGATCGCATACGCAACAATTGACAACTTCCGAATCAGGTATCCAATAAGACGGTCGAACGGAATCTTTTATGAATGCTATGTAAATGGAAAAATTTATCAGTTTATTCCGTGATGTAAAAGAAATTATACAAATATCTGTAAAACAAAATGCTTTTACTCACATTTGGAATAGCTCAAGACAGTTCCGACGACGTTGAGCGTTGATACAACGTGTTCTGTCATCTTTCGAACACCGACGTCCTCAATAGGAGGATCGAGGGAATCATCACTGGAATAATTAGTTTCCTTCTCGTAGCACGTGTCGCAGACACGAACGGGTGAAAACCAATTTCTGTTGGGCACGCACTTCGTTTTTGACGAACACTGCGCGCAGAAACCCTCTCCGCAATCGCGACAATGATGTTTGTCATCTGTTGGACTAAACAAGATTTTGCATTGATAGCAGTATTTTATCTCGCTGTTTGGTCGCCAATATGACGGTGCCACTTGATCCGCAGCCCAGGCTTTTAGCGCTTTAGTAGGTTGTAGAGAGACATTCGTGACCGCTTCGGTGATGTACGAAACACTGTCGATGACCCGTTGCGCTGTATTTTGAGACGCTATAGAATTTGGCTGAAAGAGAATATAAAAGATTATAGTGCAAAAATAAATGTCAAAAATATAAAAATTTTCTTTCGTTCTCGATATTTACCATATTCCATACATGCGTGATCTTTTTGCGTATAGCAACATCCTCCGAATTATTGCCATACCAGTATTGTCTGCTTCTGTATATTTCTCCACAATGTGGACAATTTATAATGTATCCTGACCAGGCACTTTTTGCGAAGCTATACCAGCTATACTGATCTTCCTCTTGATACTCTCTGATTACTTCAATTTCATTTCCATTCCTATAACATCTCTTGCATATGTATATCGAGTTTTCATACTGACATTGGAATTTGCACCTATTACAACAAACAAAATGAATATGATAATAATGCAATAATTGTAGCAGCAGCAGAGCAAAAAAAAAAAAAATTAGTATGAGAAAATCAACCTGGCATTATTACTGTGTGATTTTCCTTCGCGAAGGTGTCCCATACTATTATTACATCCATTACCACAACTCAGACATTTTACAGGGCAAGTAAAGTATTGGTATGGAAATAGAGAATCGGATAAATTTTCTATTTCGCTAGAAAACCGATCGTTCAAACTCCTAAGCGTGTTATATACTAGATGTGGTTTTCTGGCTGAACGGACTGTCGTATTGTTCAATTCGATTTCGATTACGGATCGCAGTTGTTCATAATCCGTTATACCATTTACCATTTGCAGTCCAACATATTTGATAGAGTTGAAAGCATCAATATCAAGATTCATTTGTGTAAATCTAGCTCTCAAGATGTCTTCTGCACTTTCTGATTCATCTACAAAGAAATCGATAGATATAATTTATTATGGTTAGTTATATAATTTATATCTGTAATGAATTTCTTAGTTTGAAATTACTGTAATTTTGACAGAGTGGCAATATGTACTGTTGGTCAAAGGTATGGTGTGCCTAGTTTCGTGCAGCACTATAATACTTGGTCCAAGTGTGCTCAGTGAGTTAGAGATTCCCTCTTGCTGCCCTATTGCTTGTAAAGCAGTTTTAAAATGATAACTATAAGCACGGGACGCAGCACCCAGAAATGTAAATAAATCCCTGTTCAGCCTTTCTGAGTAGATTCCATAAACTACAATATCGGATACTGCGAGTACTTTGAGTAACAATCTTGTATGTTTGTTTTCACAATTTGTAACACCTAAGAGCAAACAATGTTACTTGTTAAATTCAGTACAGAAGATTAATTTTATATTTCAATAATAACACAAGATGTATTGTACCTTGTAAACCTTCTGTATCCAAGCAAATAACATTTAGAATCGGATCAAACGCTGCCCAAACGCCTAATGTACAACAATCCTGTTCGTTTGATGTTTGAAATACCTCTTCACCTTTAAAAAATACTTGGTTCATGGTGTGGCTTTTTCCATCACCTGTATTTCCAAATATCGAAACCACTTTCACTTTAGTGTCCTCTTTGATACAATTCAATTTTTTCAGGAACTCTTCAGCATCGGAGACTTGCAGATTCTCTTGTCCATCCATTAACAAGAAACTCTTGTTATTATTATTGTGACATTTCGTGCAAGAGTCCATCAGGAAGTTTTTGTCTACAAAAAATAGCTTGGGATTAAATTCAGGCAGCTTATCAAAGTCATCTAAACTGTTGTCTAAGCTCTTCATTATAGCAGGAGCTGTCGGTTCTTTCTTGATGGGTTGCCAGGGTTTCCATAATGAATTCATGATGCTCGTATAAACAAAAATTGTCCCTTAAAAATAAATTAAAACTTGAATCCGTCAGCCTCGTTATAGTAATATTTTCATAAATAAAAGAAATAAAGTAAAATATACACGATCGCGCAACTACGACGTAAATATACGATGTTCTTTCTCTCTCACCTGCATGCATACGCACGAGACTCGACAATTCAACAAGCACCAAGCATCGTCGTCAGGAAGGACGAGCAAGTGCAGGATGTAACTTAAAATCGCGAAAGATTCGCGGATAATTTACGGAAATTTCGAATCGTGACTCAGGAAAATCGGCGCGTGATGGTCACATCGCCATTATTGTATTGTATATCAGAGTCGCCGGATTTGGATCTCGTCAACATTGAATCATCCGATTGAAAAACTAGGTGCGACGACGCGACACGCATTGACGATCAATTTTGAAACGCGAAGCGCTCCCGAAATATATCATCGATCACAATTGTCGCATTAAAGCGCTTTTCCCGGAAAAATATATTTTGTGTGCGCAAATAAAGAACAATATATACAATACATTACTCGGCTATACAGGGTGTGCTCGAAAATAGTGCGAATTGAAATATTTTCATTTGAAGAAAAAGAATGTGTTATTTAGATGTTAGAATTTTTCTATATTACTAATATTACATCTATTACAGAAAATTTCTAAATATTCAATAAAAGATATATTTTTCGAAGCAAGATAATCGGAATTGGATTAAAAAAAATTACGATTCATTAATTTAAACTGCGTGAAGAAAAGAGAGAAGACTGATTGCAAACTTATAGAATATACGATGAGATGCAATTATCTCGACATCGAAAGATATTGAAAAGCCATCTTATCTATGATAAAATATAAAATAATATGATAATTAAATATGATAATATATAATAATATGATAGATATATATGATAAATGAATTATTACATACACATATATGTAATAAGATGCTGTAAATCCAAATCCACTTATGTGGAGGTAAGAAAATAACTGGCGCTATTGTAAACTGCAAAATTTCTCGCAAAATAATGAGGATGAGAAAAGAATTTACTCAGAATCTCGGAAAAGACAACAAATCTGATTGGCTACGCCATACTGTAATTATTAAGAAAAAGCATTTGAATAAGATGTAATTCGCATATTGAAGATTGAAATTTGACCAATCAGGATAAAGAATTTTTTTTTTTTATTTATTCTGATTTTATTTACATTCCAATCTTTAATCTTCGTGCTTGATTGATTGATTGATTGAGTTTTGCAAGTATTCTGGATAGTCCAATTGTTTAATTTTTACATTTTTATCATTTACAAAAAATAAAGTAGATACTATAACTATATAAGGATAGATTTTTAGAAAAGAAGAAACAAAATGTGTGTTGTCAAACCTGCGCATGAGTGTGTTAGGTTTGCGATATCACTGATCTCTAATTATTCAGCATTTTGTATAGCAAGAGTCGATTCGAATGATCGATATTAATCGGCGTGCGAGTAATGTAAAATAATGCGAGGTCCATTCTGCACTTCTTCGCGTTTAAAGGAAGACGAGTATACTGTATTCGTGCTTCGTAGAGAAGAGGACGGAGAGTCGTGCATAGAAAAAGTGCAACTTGAAGGGAGCAAGTCTAATTATAAGCGATACAATCACTTTGTGTGATACATCGCTAGAAAGAATTGTGAAATCGGGCGAGGTTGATTTTTTTCGCACGCGTGAATTCGACGAAACGTTATTCTCGAATTCCGTTACATCTTGGCATTAGGCTCGTGTGCTCGGTAACGTGACAAGTGTCGTTGATGAGCCAATAGAATTCTCGACGAATCCGGTTCCTCAGCGGTATGTCGGCGCCGTCGTTGAAGGATCACCAGTCATCCCGGCGGAGTTCCAAGATATGCTTCCCGATGAATTCGCGGCAGTGACCTATCCTAACAAGATTGCATCTGTCCGGTGCTGAGTGATCGAACGATGGAGCACCAGGACCAAAATCAAACGGTCAAAGCGAATGGAGACGGTAGGTCACGCGATTGTTTGGATTTGCTCGTCTTCTTGTTTAGATTGTTCTCTCGATCAACGGTACATCTCATGTAAAAAAAAAAGAAGAAATGTAGAGACAAAAAATTTAAACGCATTACATTACATTTGGTGTACGAGAAAAAGAGATCACATTAATTAGATGAAGATTTCACGAATTACTATTCGGTTGTTAATAATTAAATAATTAGACCTTTTAAGACACAATTTAATTTCATTAAGAGAATTATCTGTTGTGATTTAGAGGATCTACAGGCAAAGATCCATAGATTGGAGTCGGAAAATATTAAAATGCGAGAGGAATTTAATGTACAAAGAGCCAAGATGAAGGAATTGTTTCTTCAGAAAGAAGGTATGGAGCACATATATAACTTAAATACTGGATAAATAGTTTTGCAATAGTTATACTGAGAATTGCAATCAATAAATTTTGTAGAGGAATTAAAAAGAAGATTAGAGGAGAACACAGGCCTGCAAAAGGAGAATCTAAGACTAAAAAATGAACTGGATGAAGCAAAGAGTCAACTAGTTGTTGCAGATCTTAAAATACAAAATGATATATTAGTAGAGAAGAGGAAAGCTGAAGAAGAGATAGCATCTTTACAACAGGTTATTCATGAAACAGTAGAAGAATCTTCTTGTTCAAGAAAGCAGCTTGTCAGTGAAGTATCCAAGTTACAATTAGCTCTTTCTAAGCTTCAAGAAGAAAATGCACTATTGAAAACGCAATTGCCACGTGATCCGCCAACAGATGGACCACAAATCTCATTGTCTACAGTAACTAAAACATTAGCTAGAAAAGTGGCTTCACAGTTAGGTGCAGATTCTTTATCTCTAGGTCCTGATAATTTAGAAGAAAGCATGCGGAAGGTAAAAAAATATGTACGTAAATCTAAAACAGCATGAAACATTAAACCCTTTTCATGTAATAAAATTTACACATATTATACAAAGAAATATACTGCATTATGTGCCAAGATTATCATCTACATTTTTAGAAATGATAATGATTGTGTCATACATTAAAATAAATAAAAATTGATATGATTTTGTAGGCACAAGAAGATGCAGAAGTTTTACGTTCGTTGGTTGTACCACTTGAAGAAGAAATAAAAGCTTTAAAAGAAAAATTAAGGTCAACCGATGATGAACTGCAAAAATCTAAAGACATTTTATTAAAAAGACGGCAGCAAGAGCCTGGTTCCTTTGAGCCATCATGTGATATGTGTGCAAATTATGAAGCACAATTAGTCAAAGTAGAAGCGACTGCTAAAAATTTGGAGAAGCAGTTATTGGATTCTCAACGTATGCTACAAGCTCAAAGAGAGGACTTAGCTAAAGAAGTTGAATTTCGAAAAGAAATGGAAGGAAAGTGGAATGAGAAGAAGGAGGAGCATAAAATCAAAGTTGCAGAGCTCACAGCTACCTCGCAAACGACGCAACAAAATTTATTAGAGTTAAAGAAAACTTTCGAACAAGTTCAGAGGAGTGTAACAGAAGAGCTTTGTAAATTGACACGAGGTAGAGAAGAAGTACAGAGACATCTCACTGCGTAAGACAATTTCTTTGTAATAGATTTCATTTAATGATATTTTATAATTAAATTAAGATCTATAAACAAAATAAGCATATACTATTGATAAAGCTTTATTCAAATTTAATTGCACAATTTAATTGCAGACTTCAAGCAGAAAATGAGAATCTGGTGGGTAAGCAAAGCAAACATTCACAACAACTTCAAAGTGAAAGTATCAACATGCCAAATACTGTTGAGGAATTGCAATTTAGCCTTTTAAGAATGCGCGAAGATTTAATTACAGCCAAAGTAGCTCAAGAAGTAGCACAAGAGAAGGAAGAAACACTACGATATGAAGTCACTCTTCTGAGAGAACAAATGGAACAGGAGAGTACAGTTAAAGAACAAGAGAATTCTGTGTTAAAAAATGAAATAAGTGGATTAAGGTGAGATTCTCTATTGAACGGCGATTAAAATATTGATTATAATTACTTAATATTACAATCATCTGTATAAAACTTTATTGCGACAAATGATTTGTAGAGTGCAATTAGATAAGTACATAAGAGATCATCATATACTTGCTGATAGAGAAAAGAAACTTGATCAGTTAGAAAAACAGCTACAGGAAACCGAGAAAGAGAAGAAAGATGCAGAATCGGCCGTAACTGAACTACAACAGAGAGTTAAGAGTTTGCAGCAAGAATTAGATACTAGTGAAGCAGTGCAAAAAGACTTCGTGAGATTATCACAGTCATTACAGGTAAAAGAAATAAACAGTGAAATAAGAAGCATTCAAAATTGATGAAGAAGAATTTGTAATAAGTTATTTTTTAAATACAAACTCTGTTATATATATAAAATGGAGAAAGAAATATTTCAAGTATAAATAATATAATGTATTATTTTGACATACAGGTACAACTGGAAAGGATTAGACAGGCAGGTAGCGAAGTAAGATGGCAACATGAAGAGGATGTTGAAGAATGTCCTACTTGTCATACTACATTCTCAGTTACAAAGAAAAAGGTACATTATACAAATTAGATAATTCTTAATAGTCTCTTAATAATCTATGTAATGAAATTGAGATTTTACGTCATTTGCAGATGCATTGCCGTCACTGTGGCCATATATTTTGCCAATCTTGCCTCTCGCACGTCGTGAATAGCGGGCCGCAACAAAGACCATCCAGAGTCTGTGATGTTTGTCATACTTTATTAGTGCAAGATACTGCACCATACTTCAGCCAAGAAGCTCCACATACACCTGACTAAATGTCTTGAAACGACGATCTTAACGTAGTTCAACGAGACGTGCAATATCTGGTAATTTAGCACTCACTGAAATTAATACGTTTCAAGAATGTATCGATTACTAAATACCACCTAACAATAACTCTCTTCTGTTTTTATAGAGAGTTAGAAAGGTTCATAGTGTAAAAATATGGGGTTAAGGTATAAGAAATTCCTATTACCTGAGAACCGAAGTGATACAACAAATATCGTGTAAATATAAAAAGTTATGTACTATCTAAATAGTTATTGTAATTAAACAAATTAAAGCTTTTGAATGTATGTGAGTTATCCAGAAAAATATCGTGAGTATTTATATATTACATTAGTTTGTATTTATTTTAATTCTAAATATCTCAGACATTTATATAATTGGCAAGTCTCTACCCGAAATATGTAAATAATTGTATTTTATTTTTGTATTTTACAAAAATTTCTCTTTCTTTTTTGACATAGAAAATTGTTCTGGTCTTACTAATTTTATTATACTTAATTTTATGTGCAAATTTGTTTTTCTTTTTTTTCCTCTAATATAACAAACTAAATCAAATTTGTAAATTTATAATATGTAAAATGAAATAATAATTGCAAAATAGTATTTGCAAATTATTATTTGACTTGTTACTTTATGATTGTTAACTAAATTAAATTACTAATAACTAATTAAATAATTTCACTGCTGATAATAAAAGTTCTGTGAGAACTTAAGCTGCATTTGTACATCTATTTAGATCCTCAAAGATCAATCTAGATTTGAATAGAATGCTGTTAAATAAATTATACAATATCAAATGCATCTTAAATTCTTACTCCTATTATTTGTATCACATTGTTATTAACCATTGAACTTCGGAACTTTTATCATTTTTGTCTAATTATAAATTTACAATGGATGAGCGGTATCGTCTCATCACTTGATGTACACCAAACGTGCCTGGAGATTTTCAAGATTGACATAATTCAAGTTTGGAAAAAAGCTTATAGATAATTTTCTATGCATACTTAAAAATTCTTTTTTTTTTTGAGATATCTAATTAATTCGAGGACACGCGGCTGTCCATATAGTTTTTAATTAATAATATTTTTTATAATATACTTATGAGGGCACAATGTTTGATATATAAAGAAATATAAGATATATATAGGATATTTTTGAATTTTAGATATAAAAAAAGAGTTTTTGACAAAATGAGAAAGTAACATTTCAAATGATAAAAAATATTTGCTCACCAAATTGTTTATCGAGAGTTTGAAGAGCTTTATAATATATCTATCTTTTTAATTATATTAACACATTATTAACACATAGGTATATATATTTATTATTTCAAGATATGCATGAAAATCTACAAATATTGTAATCTTTCAAAATGAATAATGAATTGAAAAAATTATATGTGCATTCGGTAAACAAGTATAAATGAAAGATATTTTATATGAGAAACCTAAGCAATTCTTTTCGAAAATAGAAATTTATCTACAAATAGCGAATCGCATAAAATATAAAATACATAAATATATAAATATGAAAGATTAATACATTGAAAATTTTTATTAAAATATGTGCAGAGTTACTTATAATGACAATCGCCACGATTTTAGAATCACTTTTAATAGTTTGACAAACAAATTATGAGAAAAGAATTATATATAATAGGCATCAAGTATGGCATTAATGATGAAAGTTGAAAGAATTTAACAAATTTTTTTTTAATATAGTCTCAATGGTCTTTTCACTTCTTGAAATAGTATTGTATAACTTTCTTTAATAATTATGCAAAAAACATCAAACTACAAATTCAATGAATATGCATAATACTCCTTGAAAATTTCTGTCTATTTTTTTACAAAGAAAATTTATTTATGTCAAATATTAAACTAATCGATACAGAATGCGAGAAATGTATTACGCGAAGAAATTTCTATTAATATAGTAAATAATATCGGTAAGTAATAATTATATAATTTATATCATATACATGATGTATGTACGATGAAAATTTTCACTCTATTTCTATGCATTTTACAGAGAATTATCTTTTTTAATTATTTGTAGAGAAATTTTTTCCAATATATTTAATTTTATTCGTATATTTGTTTCTTTTTAACGCGTGAAATAATCGAATCATTGCTAACTCTAATTATAATTACTGACAACATTTAAGTAAAAGCTGAGGCGTACAATGTTGAGAAAATTATAATTTGAATTTGTATAATACTAAGTAAATCACACAACTATGCCTCATACTCTTATATGTATATTGTATCACTGAACATCTCGGAGCATTTTTATACTATGTTCTATCTAATTATGTAAGAGTTTACACAAATGTTCAAAACTTATCTAAGTGAATTTTCAACATAATATAAATCTGTAAAAGTACTTGTAGACTTTAATTGACGTAAATTCAAAGAGAATTTTTCATCTCAAGATCTCAATATCTTTATATGATTCGAAAAACGTGCGCGTCCAATTTTTATTTATATTTATTATGATATTTAGGAACGAAATATGTTTGATACAAAATTATAGGATATATATATATATATATAATATATATATATATATATATATATATGTAGGATGTGTATATTTTTAAATTAATATATCAAATTTTACAAAGAAAATAACATTTTAAACAACAAAACATTCGTTCATCAAATTGTTTATCAAGAACTTTAATACCTATATTTTTAATTACAATTACCACAAGCGCATGTATGTATTGATTATCATTGTTATTTAAAATTTATGCAACATATGAAAATTTACAATTATTGTAATCTTGAAATAAGCAATGAGTTATACAAATTATAAATGCATTCTGTAAGCGATCGTAACAAAAAAATATTTTATATGAAAAATCTGAGTAAAAAAATTCTTGAAAAATATAATTATCAACAAAAATAGCAAATTTAAAGTATAATATATATCAATTTAATATAAATTTTTCAATTAAATTAACACAAATGACTTATTGTCACATTTTGAACATCTTATTCTTATATTAATGTTTTTTTATTACATCATTAATTTGCTCTTCAGTAATTTCTTAAAGCAACTCTATTGGATTTTATTTAAAAAATTAAGTTTAGCACTAAGAATTTCCTCCAAATAAATTGAAACAAAGGAACCAAGCATATCAACAAATTTCCAGTAAAATGCCTGAAAGATAGATAGATCATTTAGGGATTGAGTAATTTTTGTATTCAGATTAAAGAACGATCTTTTGAACATCAATTTTCAAAAGATAGATATTGCTTTAATAGAACTATTTTTTAAAATAATTTCTAAATTAATTTCCGGCATAAATATCCCAATATTTTTTTATAAAGAATGAAAATCTGCGTCGAATATGTTTAAAAAACATGGAGTTCCATTAAAAAAAAAAAAATGGCATGATTGCACTTTGCAACTACATACATGCACATAAAAGTTGCATAGAATGTGTAAAGTTAGAGCAGCTAAAACCATTTAATTTTGCTTTGTATCTTTTTTTCTTCATATTTTAAATCTTTCGGCATGTCACATTTTCGTGGGACTCTCTGTACATATACATATACATAAAGATATATGAATAAGATTATAATAGATTGAAAAATTTATATTAAAATGACATATATATATATATATATATACATATATATATATATGTATATATAAAATATCTAAAAAGAATGTACATATTTTGATGTGCAAGAATCTCCAATACATTGAAATAAACTTAGATAAACTGAATCTAATTTGAAGCCAGAGATAATTAAACTCATAATAAAATAAAACCCATGTCATAATGTCGTCATTAATACAAATAATTTACACAAACAAATTTACATAAATTAACAATTTTTTCAACATTGTATTAATTAAGTTTAATATCATGTTGATAATAACTGTTCTTAATGCGATATTGACTATATGCATGTGTATTATAAAATATCGACACGAGATAGACAGTTAATTTAATCGTACGACCAGATCAGTGACAAATCTCCCTAATGTGAATAATTCCTACTTTGGCCCAATGTCTTATAAACGCAACAAAGACCAACGATTCGCTCGATGACATACAATGACATAAAATTTGAATTAGACATACTTATTGATATATCACATAGAAAAGAACACATTGATTATGTTTGCGATCGGTTGTGGACGTTTCTGTACATCGATCGGTGGATCTTCAGATTGAGCGTGTTTGTCTCTAAGTTCCTTCCAATGATTTAACGTATCTGTGTATTCCAATATTTTCTCATATTCATCTAATTTATTGTACACATGTAAGAGTCCTCGATAATCGTATTCTAAGCCACTGTAACTTTTCCCGAATAATTTTAAACCTGTAGATCAAAACATGATTCATCGCGTTTGATAAAATAACATGCATAACATTTTGCATTTCCAATCATTTCCCAAAAGTCGATTCAAATTACATGTAGTTATACTTACTGATTGCAATGCTACGATAATAAAGCTTCTCTGCGTCTCTATATCGGTTCATGTGAAAATTATACAATGAAGCTAAATGCCCTATGCTCAAACCTACTTCATAGTCTTCAGGACCCAATAACTCTTCTTTGATACGAATCGCTTTCAGATGCATTGCTTCCGCTTCCTACAAAATGTTGAACATGTAATAACAAAATAATTAAATATTTATACACGTGTTTGCCTTTATCAAAATACCTCAAACTTTCTCATACTCTGATATAAGCGTCCCAGATTTCCATAATGCTTCGCTGTTTGTACATTTCTTTCGCCAAATGCAGTTTTGGCTAAATGTAAAGCGGATAAATGAAGACACTCAGATTTGAGTAACAGATTTTGTTCGGATAACGGCGTAGACGCGTTATCTATAGCAATCTCTTCGAGAATAAGCGCTTTTACTCGTTTAGCACTTGCGAGCATCAAATGATAGGGAGGTAAGAGTTTCTCCATAATATCTATAGCTATTCCAGCGTGATCACTGCAAAATAAAATTTTACAAAAATAAATATTATATTATCAAGTGTAATATATAAATTAAAGGTAATTCCAATTAAATATTACCTTGCTTCGTCGAACTTGCCAGAACTATATTCGTATACATAGAGAGCATAAGCTAAGTCTTCGTGCGCCAAAGCGACATGGAGATTAGTCTTGCCGAAAATCGCTCTTCTAATATCTAATGCAGTCTGGAAAAAGACGGTAATGATTCTTTCTTTTTTTCGAAAAGTTTTCGATTATAAAGATTCATGAAAAATATATATTTAGAAATAAATACCTTATAGACGGATACACTATTAATGATGCTATCATAGTTTAGTAAGTAGAATCCATAATCAATGAGAACGTCGCTATACTTTGGATGATCTGTATCAAAAATCTCTCTGGCGAGATAAACAGCTTCTCTGATCAGTAAACCAGCCTTCTGAAACTCGCGTTTAACTACGCACGATTTCGCCGCTTGTCTTAAAACATCGATAATAACCCGTGCGGGAAGCGACGGTTTTAAATGCTTCAACGCTTCTATGCTCCACCTAAAAAAATAATAGACATCAATATAAAATGTGTAAAAAAGATAAAAATTACGCAAAACAGAAATATTGTTAATTAAGAGTGTACCTGTAAGCTTGATCATATTCACTGCGTATGAAGAATAATACACTGAATTCTGCAAAAAGCGCTGCATGATTACTGTTATTGTACTGCGCATTTTTTAATTGTTCTATCATTTCTATGGCAAGTTGATGAGTCTCTGCAGCCCCATCAAAAGCACAGTATGCCGCTTGTGCATGTAACAGTCTAAAAATATAATTATTCAATAATTGTAAATATTATTGAAAGTATAATTTCTCTATATATATAAAATATTAAAAAAAAAATTAATTCTCTTACTTGTGACAACAATCTAATGTTCTACACCAATCCTCAGGAGTTTGATTGTTGACAATACACAATTCCTTGCAAGCCAACAGTACTTCTTCACTTTCCGAATACCAGCCAGCATCACTGAGAAACCCACCAAGTCTCAAACCCAGATTTATAGTCTTATCCTGTGCAGCAGGATTCTCCCTTACTTGAAAACAGTGCATGTTGTAACTGATGGCCAAATTCTTTCCCACCCTTATTCCATGATACATTGGAGCCTTCAAAACCGAAGAAGAAAACAAACAAATAAAATAAGATATCTTTCTTAGAGAAAAAATTTAAAAAAATGACAGAGCAATTATTCTCGAAAATCGGTGGTCTGATACGATCAAAATCACCTGAAAGATTTGCAGAAGGTGTATTCGACGATTGGTGACCTTGAGCATCTTGGAGAAAGTCTCCAGATCGCTCAATTCCGCTCCCAATATGCATAATCTTCTTTCTCTGTACAGCTGAAACACAAATCGAACACATTAGAGATAACACGCGGGACAATGAGCGGCGATAGGTCGATCGATTATGAGATGAAACGGAATTCTCCTTTTTTTTTTAAATCGCGTTTCCCGCAAACGCGTCGCAAATGTCAAATCAAACTCAACAGCTGAGCTCGAGGATGATTCATAACGCAAACGATAAATGATTGCGCATCGCGAATCGATCATCAGCGGAGGCAAACATACGCGATTCTAAGATTCCGGGATAAAAAATCGTCATTCCCTCGGAGAGAGCGAGGCGCGTAAAAACAAACCACATCGTGCGCGTGATGACGATTGTATGTACATACTGGACGTACGGTGGGTCGGTGCTGTCGTTGTCCCGCTGACTTGATGTTTACCTGATAGTAGAGATCGAACCGCACGTTCTTGGGCAAGTCGGCAAGATGCGGCTTGTAACTCCGAAACTTGTCCGCCACTGCAGACACGCATAATTCGTACAGGCTCTTGGAGGAAAACAACCGTGACTCGCTTCCATCGGCCATTTTCGCGAACGGCCTTTGATTAATTACCAACACAATCTCGCTATATATGCTATATACATGCGTGCATGTGACAGGACTTATGTGTGATCACACGGGACACGTCTTTGCCTACCGAGCGCACGCGCACCTGTCTCGCGTGATTAGAGATGTCGCACCGCTGTTTTTGAGCTAGCGCAATGATACTTTTTAAACGCGCACATGAAATTTTGATGTATTTTTTTCTATTTACGACATATATAATGAAAAAAAAATATTTATTTTACTTTTATTTATTATACAAGTTAAAACTATATATTCTTTATATTTGTGTTAAAAAACATTAATAAGATTTTCTGCATTTTGTCTTATCTTTACAACAAATGTTTATATAATAAACTAGCTGCAAAATATTAATAAATTTTGTTAGTGTTACCTGTCAATTATATAATCCAATGATTTACATTTTCTATTCCTTTCCAAATTCATGATGGACTTTATACCATATTGGTCAGACATGTATGTATGTACATCGCTTATTATGACCTTTATGTACTGTACATATACACATGTGAAATTGTTCATTTGGCATCACCGCTTCAGGTATGAATGCGATCGCGTGTACAGTACATATTCATTTATATATTTATATTAAAGCAAATTCTTTTCATTTTAGATTAAATAAGACATATGAAAAAAAAAAATCAATCTGTGAGCGAGAAAAGAATTGCAATTTAGTATACAAACTAGTTTAAAAACTAATATTATTAAATTTAAATTCTAATATTATTAAGTCTCAATCTCGCCCAAATAGATTTGCTTGTCACTAGATCCCGAGCACACTGAAAAAATATGATTATAATATTATATGCATGTACAATTAAAAATACATATATTTTACATATTTTCCTATGATAAATGTTCTCTATGAAAACAGAACGTTTATTACAAATTATTCCATACCTATAGGTTCTTTTGGATGGAAATCAATGTCATTCACAGATCCGTTGTGTCCCGGCAATTTGTACAATATTCTACGACTCGTAGTATCCCAAATATAATGAAATCGGTCTGACGATCCAGCCGAGACTTTGCTACCGTCTGGTGACCAGGCGCATCTCAGAAGGTTCTAAAAATGATGTTTCTGACTTACTGACATTTATAGCATACATGTTTTTCCTTTTTGAATATTTATTGCATAGATGTTTTTCTTTTTTGCATTAGAAAAAAAACATACTTTTTCAAAGTTATGTTGATGGCCGGACAATATTTTTACGCAGCGTTCATAGGGTGCGAATGGTCGTACGTCCCATATTTTTAATGTATTATCCATAGCATTGGAAAGTATATACGATCCATCAGGACTAAGACTCAATCCGGTAATTGTGTCGGTGTGCCCCTTCAATTTGTAAAGCACTGCATTCTTTCGAAGATCCCATACTTTTACATCATTATCGATACCGCCACTGATTACTTGTTCCGCCGTATCGTTGAATGTTACCGCTGTAACCTACAATTGTATCGACAAAATTTTGGATATATATGTATAATTATTTATACATTAAATGCATTATTGAGATATGATACCTGATATGTGTTGTTCAATGTGTGGCATTGACCGCGTTTTCTGGGATCCCAGATACGTATCGTGCTGTCGTCACTGCCCGAGCAGAGTAATGTAGGTCCCCTTCGCGCGCCTGACACGGAATTTACAAACGAAGTATGGCCCTTCAACTTTTTGATTCTTGATCCAGCCACTATATCCCACAAACCCAACGTCATGTCCGTGCTAGCTGTGTACAAATGATTGCCGTCTGGACTGAAGTGTAATTCCATCACTGCTCCGCTGTGTCCAGTCATAATGCCGATATTCTCACATTCTCCGTAAACATTCCAGATGACTGCAAGTTATAATTATTTTATTAAATAAGACATGCAATAGTTATAAAGTTAACAAACGGCTTGACAAGACGTACAGATTTGTCGATCGAATCCCGTGGATGCCAGATATTGTCCTTCCGGATGAAATTCCAGAGAAAAGATGTCTCCTTGGTGTCCCTCGAGCAACATTATCATCGACATCAAGGAGGACGTTCGCGGTGGACCCTTGAAAATTTTATCATAAAAATTTTACATTTTCTAGAAAGAAAACAATAACACAACATCCTGTTTGTTCGGAGTAATGCTAAAACTCTGTTGAAAATAACGATGTAAGGTAACTTACGCTTTGCACGACAGCCTTTTCTCTGCTACTAAAAACGACTTCATTCTTGGTACGTTTTGATGCGGGGACCAACGCCAAAATATCATCTCCCTTTCTTTTATCCAGGATCGGCATATTATTAAAATGTCAATTCAATATTATAAATACAACACACGCGTTTATTTACCTGTCGAATGCTACACACGTACGTTCAGTACAAATATTCTCATGCTCATGTTCTCAAAGACCACAGACATGTAGATATATAGACATATAAACTATATATTATGTCAAAGATGTTTTTTTGTCCGTTTGACTCTATGAAAGTTTTTAATCTTTTGATTGTCCAATCAGGACGAGAAGAATAAAGATTTCTTTGTTCTGATTGGTCAGTCAATCACTTCGAAACTTTTGTTTTGAAAGTGTCAAGCGGAACGTACTTTGAGAAAAGAACACTGATAGGGAAAATTGTATAAAAGGCACGTGTGCAATTAATTTAAATATTCTCAATTTTGCAATTGTCATTGTCAAGTTCCACGTACATACATACATTTGATGAATTTACAGTAAAGATATATAACATTGAAAACGATCCTGATTGTTTTCATAAAAATACTCTAAATAGTCGGAGAAAAATTCGGCGATTGGGTTGTTCCGTCTCACCTGACGCATCAAATCTCGCGCGAATTAAATTCGAGTGTTCCTTGTGTTGGGAGGGTTAGAATGCTTCTCGTTAAAAGCGTAATGCATTTCTTATTATTATCAGCAAATCTAATCGTAAACTAGATTAAAATGTATAGCATGATTCATTTGGTACACAAAGGTAAATCGACGGTAATTAGATAATATTAAATAGAGAGAGGGAGAGCTGTCAAGGAATTTGCAATCATCGGATTAAATCAGTATGAATCATGTATGAGTGTGAAGATGAGCAGTATAAAACATAAGATATGGTTCGTACATGATTTATATGTTATCTCTTTATTATATGTAATAATAAAATATATGCTACACTATAGTTATGTTGTATGTTATTTGTAAAAATACATCTTTAAAGTATCTCTTAGTATATAGCATCTAACATTTATTAATTTCTTTCCAGCATGGTCTCGGATTTCTTTTATCCAAATATGGGCGGCGTCGAGGAGCACATCTTCAATTTATCCCAATGTCTGCTGGAACACGGAC
The DNA here is from genome assembly GCF_021464435.1 of Cataglyphis hispanica. NCBI lineage: Eukaryota > Metazoa > Arthropoda > Insecta > Hymenoptera > Formicidae > Cataglyphis > Cataglyphis hispanica. The sequence goes on from NC_065963.1 coordinate 7,085,769, forward strand.
ACAAAGTAGTGATACTCACACATTCTTATGGGGACAGAGTAGGTGTGCGATACATGACAAATGGATTGAAAGTATGTACTATAATTTTCTTCAAATCATTCTATTAGTCATCCTTGTTTTAATCGATTGTATCTTTAACGTTCGCTTTTATTTAAGGTATATTATATCCCAGTTAAGGTTTTCTACAATCAGTGCGTTCTTCCGACGATGATATGCTCTCTCCCACTTATTAGATACATTTTTGTAAGAGAAGAAATACAAATAATACATGGACATTCCGCTTTTTCCGCTCTAGCGCATGAGGGAATGTTGATTGGTAGATTAATGGGACTGAAAGTAAGTTTTGGTGACTACACTAGTAGTGGCTTTTAGAGATAGCTACTAACGCTACGTTTGCAGACAGTTTTTACAGATCACTCGCTTTTTGGTTTTGCGGATGCGTCGGCTATTCTGACAAATAAATTTCTCGAGATATCGTTAGTCGATTGTGATCATTGCATATGTGTGTCTCATATTGGAAAAGAGAATACAGTATTAAGAGCCAAAGTGAAGAAGGAGAAAGTATCAGTTATTCCAAATGCCGTTGATACCGCGCTGTTTACACCTGACGTCAGTAAACGGAACAACGATTTTAGTAAGCTTAATAATTCGAAATTATGCATTACATTATATTTGTTATATTAGAAACGCATTGTTCTCTAATTACCATAATGTAACTGTTAATTTCAGTTACCATAGTAATAGTGTCGCGATTAGTGTATAGGAAAGGCGTCGATCTTCTAGCCCATATAATACCCGAGATTTGTTTACGTCATAAAAATGTACAATTTCTAATTGGCGGGGATGGGCCGAAGAGATGGCTCATAGAGGAAGTAAGGGAAAGAAATCTACTGCAGCACCGAGTCACCTTATTGGGCAGTCTAGAGCACTCCCAAGTCAAACATGTTTTAAACAAGGGTCACATCTTTCTCAATACAAGTTTAACAGAGGCTTATTGCATGGCTATTGTAGAGGCAGCTTCTTGCGGGTAAACATTCCAATTTCCTCTCTTGTTATGTAGTTCATAAAATTATTTATCATTTTTTTTAACTCCAAAATTTTTCTAATAAATAGTTTTCTCATCTTATTTTTTTCTATGCCAATAGAATTTTGCTAAACGAATATGATTAATATCGTGTTGTAGTTTGCAAGTAGTGTCAACGAAGGTCGGAGGAATTCCGGAAGTTCTACCACCGGATCTAATCTATCTCGTCGAGCCCACTGTGCCAGCGTTAATCGAAGGTTTAGAGATGGCTATAGCAGACTATAAAAGGGGCGACGTCAGATGTCCCTTGGAGATGCACAGGAGAATAGGCTTATATTACAATTGGTTCAACATCACGAAACGTACGGAGATAGTGTATAATTTGGTGAAACGCGAAGCTAAAAGAAATCTGGGACAGCAATTGGCAAGTCAGCTGCAAAGTGGTGTATTGGCCTATCTGCTTGTGGTATCCTTGTGCTATATAATATTACAAGTCCTGGAATTTTTCGTTCCTAGAAAGGTAAAATATTCGAGATTACATATATAACTTACGTGATACATTCATATTTTGCTAACTTATATACATTTTTCACTTTATTACTGATTTATATATTTCATTTTTGCTCTTTATATCGTCTTGTGTATATACAGTATTCAATGTATCTAAAGGATTCTTCTTCACATTTATAATAATAAATATTTAAATTTTCAGTACATCGATATTGCGCGGGACTACAACGAGATTCACGTTATGCCATCCAACGGGAAGAGAAAAAATGATTAACTCATCAGAAAAACGTGAAATGTAAACTTCTCAATGTGTTCAAGTATTTTATATCATCCTTATAGCTTAACTTTGGAAACATTCCAAAACTCACATTCTTCTCTGCAAAAATTATTGTTATATCGTGAAAAAGAACAATCATCGAATGTTGCATTTATTGATAAATTTTTAAAGAAATACAAATATATATATCTATGTAAAGATATTGTGTGCAAAATAATGATACGCAAAACATGGAGAAAGTACAAATATCGTGATTTACTTGTATGTAAAATTATTACAATTGACAGGACTGTTTATAACAATTTTATTTATTATATTTCCTGCTGCTTTTTGTAATCTCTGTGTATCATTCCAAAACAAATATAATAGAGCATGATGTTCAACATCCGATGTTAGTTTGTTTATGAAAATAATACTTTATCTGTTAAATATGTGGATTTCTTTTTTTATTATGATATATGTGACATCTCGTATGAATCAATGCATAACACTTATAACAATTTATAACGATATCCAACGTCGCTCGCACTCCGCATACACATATAGTTACATATGCTTAAGAAAGATATTTATTGCGTCATTAGCATTACAAAATATCGTCGTGTGTATTACGGATAGTTCGTGCTTACGTTTTAAAACAATTCGCGCTAATCTTTAAGCAGTTATTTGTAGCAATATGTGTCGAGTAGAAAGGTTAATTCGTGTTCGTGTTAATTCACCGATCGCGCGTTAATACAATCAATTTTTCGCGAGTATTTTTTTTTCCTTCCATAAAAAGCGATAAAGAAACTTTATCTCTTTCTCTTTCTTGAAAGAGCTGCGATTAGAAATCTGCTGTACTTTCGATCAATTAGCAATCATCTGCGCATACAGAGTATACAAGTGTATGAAATGTATATATTAGACTCTTGTAAGAAAAAAAAGAATTACATTCATACTTTTAAATAAAGTTTCAATATGTTTTATCGTATATTGAAATATTTTATGAAATCTGCGATTCATAATAAATTAAAATTTATATAAAACAATAAGAAAGTCAAATTAAAAATATTTATTTCAATTACGTTGTACGTTAAATACAATAATAGAATATTGATACAATATTATTTTTAATTATCGCTTTCGTCTGTTTGTTTAATTATCACCGGGCGTATACTCTGTACATTAATCTATTTATATATAAATCTTTCATGTGCAAGGATCTGTGATCTTCTCCTATTTTGTATGATCTTAGATAAGAGAAGATCAATGAACCTTAGTTAACAAGCATCATAATATTACGAGTGGTCAGATCTGTGTCACATTACATACTTATCCAATATCGCATCTATCGATGCATATTTGTCCATTTAAGATATAATGAAACGAATGTCCTTAAAAAGTGCTAAAAAGGTTCCCCTTTATGGATCTTTAACTACGACACTTACAAGAGAGTTATAAAATAAAGCTTTACAAAAAAGTACTTCGCCTCTCTGATCACGTGTTATGTATCATTTAAGTCTTCCTGTATAAGTTTTTCGAGTCCTTTCAAGTTTTTACTATTAGATCGATTACAAGAAGACTACAAAGAGTGAGATCCACACATGCAATTATCAGTGATGTTATAATTTCATCTATGCTGTCGAGAGTGTGTGGAATTAATAATATAAATATCGCCTTTAAATCGCTATTGTTCTGTTTCTACTGCGGAACCAAAAGTTTCTAATCAAGAGTGCTATGCTGAATTGCTAGTTTTATTTCATAATTATACTTCTAATATCAGGAAAGAGTATATTAAATCTTTCTTTCTCTCTCTCTGTCTCTCTTTCTCTTTCGCTGCTCATTCGTTGTTGCAAAGAGTAACGCGAGTCTCCGTTCTATCATTAATATCTGCGAATGCAACTACTATTGTGTGTACATGAAATTCTGTTTATCGTTATTATGATTGCGATATATTATGACAGCGAAAAAAGTGAAGGAAGAATAATTATTAAAAAATTATTAAAAAAGTGAAGGAAGATATTTTTGTGTGTTCGAGATGCATGGATTAAATCATTCGTAAAATCTGTTGTATAAATAATACAATGTGCACAAATCCTTTTTTCTTCTCGACGAATATATTTGCGACAAAGCGAAAAATCCATAGGATTTAGTGAGGACAAATACTGACGCACCGCATATATATTCAGTACTTGAGACGATGGTTTTCGCGAACTCACAACACGAGACATTCTAATACATGTGTGTGTTGGGTATCATCCATACATATATACATATATGATATATATATATATATATATATATATATATATATGTGTGTGTGTGTGTGTGTGTGTGTGTGTATTCTTTATCCCGTTGAACACCTTTACATACACATATTGCTATTGACTGCCACAGAGCTTATATTTATTCTTTCCCTTTTTCTTTTCTCGTCTTGGTTTAGGGATTTAAATGATGATGATGTAATGATGATGAAATGTTATAAAAGTTTCCAACTTTAATTGTCGCGCATACATACATAGGAAAAAGTAAGTCCGTCCTCTTTCTTTCTGAAATATTCATCTCTGAGTAATATGTACAATGGAGCTTTTTTCGTTTAATGTAATAAGAAAATAATGCCACGCTCAGCCACGGTCATTGACGATTGAAGGACGATCGAGTTCTTCCTTGGATTGTAAAGTTTTGTATGCTTCAAGAAGTTACCCGTGGTGAGTGATTCTTCTTAGCAGCACCAGTTTGGCATATACAATAAATAAATAACGAACCGTTCGCAATGTGTAAATCGAGAGCGTCGCATCATTTCCGCGAGGTAAATTGGCGAAACAGCTCAGACTCCTTCACCGTAATCGCGATCACCTACGTTGATACGATCAGGGGCCGCGGTCACGCTGAAGCCAAGGATTCTATTATCCACTTTGAACATCTTTCCCTTCTTTGGTTTCTTGGATTTTCCCTGAACAAAGAAGAAGGCATATATATATATATATATATATATATATATATATATATATATATATATATATATATCTGATAAATTTTGCTCAATTCAAGAAACAATTTGCACGATTCCATCCTTATATTTAGAATATTAACTTTTTCTTAAAACATAAATAATATAAAAAGTAATAATACTCTGTGAAAAAAATATCTACTTTAACAGATGAAATTAAATTTAAATAATATTTTAATATCATTATATACAGAAAGATACGATTGTCTGATATTAAAAAAAATAATGCATACCTTAACTTCTTGAAATTCTGCAGAGGCATTCGGATTAACGGCCGGTGCTGGCTTGCACAGATCATCCGCTTGGGCCTGAGGACGCTGCGCCGATCGCCATTTACTTCGCTTCTCTAAGAATTGCTTGGCAAATTCTGTACTCTGCTTGGTGTCGCCAAGATAAACACGAACGTACTCTTTCACTTCATAAGCCGATTCTATGTCTCGCAGGAATCCAACGAATGTAGGGACTGCGAATGCATGTGGTATAATAGAAAATCAATGTGAGTGATGAACTCGACAACTTATACTTACTGTCCACAGATGCCTGTATACCGCTCAACGCTTTATTACACCATTGCGTAAACTCATCGGTTTTGGCAGTGTTCTGTTCAAATAGTTTCTTCACTAATTCCTCCTCTCTCTTGTTTTTGCTCTTGGACGCCTTATTGTTATTATTTTGTTGTAGTTGTTGCTGCTGCTGCTGTTGCTGATTAAGAGTGCTAGATTTCGCAGTCGTAGTTTGTTTAACAACCGATTGCTTCACACTTGCGGATGACTTGACGGGTGCAGGATCATCCCAGAAACCACTATTACCAGCATTAATGGCCCACGCTTGACTGTTCGACGAACTCGAATTAGCCCAATTCAAGCATTGCGATGCCGTACCCCATATTCCGGCATTCTGCAGCATACTCGCCGATTCTTTTTGACCGGCCTTTTCCTGCCGTTCTCTTTCCTGTTGCTAGGAAAGGAATATTCCAATTTCTTATCGCACGATCTTTTTTACTGGGATAATATTTCACTGTCGATGGTGTACTTAGAAAGCAATAAGTACCTTTACCTTAGCGATGCGTTCCTGCTCCTCCTGCTGGATTTGCGCGAGACTCTTCACTTGGAGCGGTTTATTGGAAGCTGTAGCCTTTTCTGCCCATTTAAACTGCAATCGTTTGGACGAATCAATTGCTGATGCCTCCTGCGCCGCTTCTATTGCTTTTTGCTGCGCCAATTGTTGTTGCATTAATTGTTGAAGTCGTTGCTCTTCCTGTAAGATAATAAGACAATAAAGACATCAGTAGATGTGTATACATCACCTGCGTAACAAATATAAAATAAATTTACCGCTTTCTTCTCTCTTTCAAATCTTTGAATCTCAGCGAGCGAAGTGGTGTGAACAGCAGGAGCCATCGCACGTGGAGTCTGAGCCCACGGAGCTTTATTTCGTTCTTGAAGCTTGCGCAGTGCCTCAACTTCTCTTCGTCGTTGTTCCGAGCGACGCGCCTGTTCCTCTGCTTCCACTTGCCGCCGCATTTCCGCTTCTTTCCTGTAAAACTTACAAATGTAAGTTTCATTCAAATGTATTCGATTATTGTTCATTTAATTTGTTAGCTTTGCATAATTCCATATCGACACACCTAAGTCTTTCTTCTTCCTTCTGACGTCGCCTGATGAAGCGCTTCGCTCTGTCAAGCGTCTTCCGCTGTCGTTCGCGCTTTTTCTTTCTTTCCTCATCTTTTCGTTTCGCTTCTTCGACTTGTCTAGCTTGTTCCTCTTCCTTCTGCTTTCTCTTCTCCTCCTCTGCTTGACGCTGTAATTCTTCTTGTTTTTTTAACTCTTCTTTTTTTCTATCCTCTTGTAACTTAAGATTTTGTTCTTCCTAAAAAAAGAAAATAATAGATTAGATTTTCTATAACATTCAAAATGAAACAAAATCACGCTACCAGTATTTGCTGCTCGGTTTTCATATCTTTAGCATGTAGATCCCATAGAGAACCAGGTAATTGTCCAGGCGGCATTGCGGGAATGGGGCCAACCTAGAAGATGATATAATATTGAGAAATAAATAAGATTGAATCAAATCTTAAAAAAAAAAATTTGTATCCCTACAAAGTTTACGCACCTGCGCTAACCAATTCTGCGCATTAAACTGGGGAGCTATTTGCGGCGGAGGTTGTGGCCAGACAGTGTCCATATGGGGCGCCTGTGGAGGGCCATTCGTGTTGACATTGAGTTGACGTAACAAAGATTTTATTGGATTATCCTCTTGCGTTGGCGCGGGGGTCGAAGCGATATTTGGTTGCTGCATGGTAGGTATATTCTGTATACCGCCCATTTGTTGGATCAGTTGTTGTAATGGATCTACTGCAGCTGGATGGGGCGATGCAGTTGCATGCGGATTTGTCGCTAGATGTGCTTCGGGTTGCGTTTTCACCTGCATGAAGAATATGCATCTATAATATCATGCTTGTGTATCATATTTGTGTAAAACTGATATCAAATTAACCTAGATTACCTGCTGCATCTGAGTGAAAAGTTGCATGACAGGATTAGCCGTCTGAGACGCGAGATGAGGCACAAACGGGTTTGTCGGAGCTATCGGAACTTCCGGAATCTCTTGCATTCCGTCCTGTATAACGTATTGTAGAATCAGTTGATTCTGCTCCACTGGACTTAGGGTCGTCCAATGCTCCGATTGAGATAGTTTCGCTATCGCTGATGTTCTCATTTGCCTGAGCAGCATCTGCTGATTGTGCATCATCTGCATTTGCTGATACGTCATCAATAATAACGGATCCTCTATTCCTGTCTTCGGTAGAGCACTGGCACCCAGCCCCGCTGGTATAGTAGTAGGAACAGGTGAAATCACTTGTTCTGATAACTAAATAAATTAATAAAAATAAAAATTTATTCAATATTATCAAAGAATATATATCTAACAACAATTATGAAAGAAATTGAATGCAAGATAAAAATATGTAATTTTATTTTTGAGATCTTTAAATATTCCTTTACATCGCAACTTTGAATATAGATGACTATAAATAACATTAATTTTCCTTTTACTCCTTTTTTTTTAAATTATTCAATTCAAAGCTATTTATACTACCCATTCAAGTCCTTGATTAATAAAATAATTAAATAAAAATATAATATAAAAATTTAAAAAGAATGCACAAAGTATTGTAAAAATAAATATAATAATCTACCTTCAAAGGGGGTATTGGTGGACCAGGCGTAAAGGGTACTCTTCCGCATATTTTAATCAGATCACCAAGCGTGGTGTACCTTTCATCACAGGTTCTTCTCACCAATAATCCTGTAGTGAAGTAACCGGCTTTGCACCACTCGGCCATTTCGCTAGCTAAAAACGGTCCCTGAACTTCACCTTGCGGATCACGGTAAAACCATTTTTCCTGATTTCCCGTGGCGGAAACCGCGGAAGATTGATTACTGCCGATTGCAGATGGGACACCGGTAGCGATCGTCTTCTCTTTGTGGCTCTCCTCATCCGCCATTAATTTGGCTACTAATGCATCGGCCTCTTCTTTCATTCTATCAAAGTCGTCCTCCGGTCTCTGCCTGATGCTAGTAGCAGTTCCCGGATTATGCACGAGCTTCGACTGCTCCAAAATTGTTTGAACCTGTCGATTGGTCGGAGTAACAGTTATTTGCGGCTCTTTTTTAATCTCCTGCGTCTGCATGTTCTCTTTATCTTTATGAACTCCACTCGGAGGTTCACCAGGTTTCTCGCTAGTCTCGACTTTATTCGCGGATCCGATAATATTTTTCTTCTGTAAAAGATCCGAAGATGTCGTTAAGATCTTCGCAGGAATGCTCTCAGTCGTAGGTGCAACTGAAGATTTGACGGAGGGCGAGTTACAGTTCTTTTCTTTTTCTATAGAATTATCCTTATCCTCGACTGAATCCAATGGTTTCGATCGTTCCTTATTTAATGTGGTACCGACTGTATTATTCGTATGGCGATTCAACGATTGGACAGAACCCGTTCCGAAAGTCAATGTCTTGTTATTAGATTTTACTATGTTAGAAGCACTGCCTTCCGAGACACGTCGAGTTCTGCCTTGTTGGGAAGCACCCGCCACACCGTCTTCATCGTCATCCGAATACATTCCACCATGGAACGCACCGGAAGCATCAAAACTGCCGCCGCTTTCGCTCGGATTTTCCGTTGCCCTGAAATATCAAGTTTAAAATAAAAATAAAGAGATATGTACACAAACACCATGATAATAGAATTTAATATTAACCACTCGGGTAGATTGTCGTGATTATCATGATGATTCGATTCCCAAGCGCGAGCGGTACGAGGTGGATGATGAACCGAGTCGTGGGAGGGTCTGTGGTTTCCTCGATGTTCCCATCTTCCCGGTCCACTACTTCTGCTTTCCTCCCCATCACCGTCATTTCGATCTAGCCTATCCCGATCTATACTGCCACCCTCGCGCCAACTACTTCTTCCTAAAATAAATATTACATCGTTTTATTACATAAGAATATATATATAAAATAATACAAAAGCTCTTCTTAAATGTACGAAGCGATGCGTGCATATTTACCCCACTTGCGCCAACCGTCGTCATCCTCTCCTCCTCCGCGATGACGTCTCCAATTATTTTCCATAAGCGAGCTACCACTAGTCCCACGACTTAGTTCTTTTCTTGGACTTGTCGAGCCGTTCCATTCTCCTGGATCTGAAGCACCGTTTCTTTCTGGCCAACCACGTTCGCTTTGAGATCTATCGAATGGCCTATTTCTTCCCTATAAATAAAATTTTTGAGCTTCCTCCATGCTATGTAGGTTTGCTAATTTTTTATATCTAATTAAAATTTTCTAATCAACAAGTATGTATATTATTTTTTATTTTTGTAAAATAACATTGGAAAAAAGCTACAAATATAAAAATAATATTAAATAAAGAAATATATATATATATATATATATATATATATATATATCGAACAAAAAATCATCTTAAAAAAAAAATGTACCTGGAATGATTGGCCCTCGATTCGTATCCCATCACCGGAATCGTCACCAAAACCAACCCCGCGTGAATAATGAGATGGATATAAGCCTCCTCTTCCAATCCTACCACGTCCACGATCCACGCTGCTGCCTCTCCCACGGTTACCAATATTAGTTATTCCTCCATTCCACATACGCTAAAAAATTTGTATTTAAGCATTATATTATAAAAAGAAAGAGAATTTTTTTTTCAAATAAATTTATTCTTATTTTTTACAATTTTAAAATAATAATACAAAAGAAGATAGCCCTGGATACAACAAACATTATGTAAAGCTGCTTTAAAGGATAAAACTATTTCTTCCAAATAATATTGATAAAAGCAACAAGAAACATATTTGTGCAAGAAAACATGAAAAATAGAATACATATATATCTATTGAAAAAAAAACTGTCATTAATACTTCTCATTGATACTTTTATTACATTTTTTGTGAACTCAAATATTAAAATATTAAAATATTGTGATATTAGTATATGGTATGTATGTTTAATTACTGTTTCATCCTCTGTCATCTGTACAAGAGCCAATGGAAGTTGAGTCTTCTCTACATACAATGCTGGAAAAGTTGTTAAGAGCTCTGGAGGTTTATAATTGCGATCAAAAAGAGCCAACATCTCCTCTCGACCATATCTATGCTCTGCCAATTGGTACCGAGGTGTACTCAATGATGTGGTTCCTCCACCACCTCCACTACTACCACCAGAGCGCAACCTGTACACAAGATATAAATATAAATCACATTACTATAAACACAAATACAAATGACGACTTAACTTTTCATTGGCAATACAAGTTACATACCATTCTGGACCAAATTTCATGGAATCCGTCATGATGTATTATCTTCTACAAAAAAGAATAACAAATAAGACTATTAAATTGTAATAAAGCATATCTAGCCACAAATATATTGTTCTATGAAATTAAGTATTATAAAAAGGCATCTTACAAAAATATCAAATATGCAAGGTTCTGTTGCGTAACATAAGACTTCAAGATGTTTTTTTTTTCGATCGAACGCTATCCGGTGTATCATGAATTTATATAAATCTTTGTAAGGTCAGATCGATTCTAACAGAACACGAAAAATAAGATCGGAATAATGCGATTTTCTTCGATGAATCGAAGGTAGATAAAGAAGATTCGCCGTCCATCGCGGAGGACTTTGTCATCTGTTACATCCAAATACACGCGATGCAGAATGACATAAAGAGACAGCTGTAATAATCTCGCGTAATCAAGGCATACCGTATCAACGCGTACCTGTTGCTCGACGGGATATCGCGATCGGCGGACGCAGACTTTGATAGAAAGACAGATAAAAGAGCGATATGACTTCAAAGAGTAAAGAAAGTTCTGTAGAGTGACACAAAGTACAGCAGCGCGCGGAGCTCGTCAATTATGCGCGACTTTGGAAGATTCTCGGAGATCCTCGCAACGATGGGATACGTCTCGAGGAAAGCGTGTCGCGAGACAACATGTGACCTCCTTATAATTGTGACACGTTTTTCGCAGACGCAGGCGAGCGAGAGCGATTTCCACGATCCAAGGTGGCAACATTAACCCAACTTTTTTTGGCTGTGCGAACATCAGGGAAGATCGATGTGCGCGGTGAACCGCAATCGGGACAAAGTCACGGAATAAAAACAATCGGGATCTCGGACGGCCGCGGATGGGCACGATAGCGACGTTTGGGTCTTCGGGAGAGATACCTTAGCTGAGCTTCGAAATCACTGAGAATAGCGATACAGCACACCAATATGGCTGAATTTTTTTTTTGGAATGGAGCGCATGCGAGAGTTTCGCGTGGTGGTGACACGTTTGCAAGGGAGGCGCGAAAAATCACTAGATCAATGACGTAAAAACATAAGTGGTTGCATGCGCATAATGGCAGCAGCGACCAATCAACTTTTGGTTGACCTAATTGGTCAATAAAAAAAATTCCAAGTACCAATCACTATGATAATAGATAATTGCAAGATATATAAAAGGTGTTTCTGGAAAAAATAACTGATATGTAAAATGATATTTTTGGATACAAGCATGATGTAGGGATACAAAGTATACATAAATGAAAGGAACTAAACTAAAAGAGCTCGACTATGCCATGTTATAGTCATCTCTTTAAACAAAATGCAATATGTAATTCAATATAATTTTTTACTTGACAGATATTAGATTAGGTATATGTAAATTAAAAACATTTCTTATAACATACTCATATTTATCCAGACTTAATAATTTTTTGAGATCTTTACTTGTAAAAATCAATATATAGCAAAACAATAATTGTTGACAAAGTTCAATAGATCACGATCAGAAGCTTTCTGTAAATAAGACGGTCTCGCACAGCCGTAATTCTCTCTATATATATGTATATCTTAAATATCAAAAGTACACACACAATTGTTATGCTAAGAATATATATACACAAAGCTTCTAAAGATACCTGAGCAACAGTTCAATATTTAACTTTTAGAAAAGAACACATCATTAACTTTAAACGCTTATTTATATATATATCTTACTTAAAAAAAAAGGATGAAAAATATTTTACTTCCCCAAATTAAGTTAATTTTATCAATACAGTATTCAGTCTGTTTGAAAAAAAAAAAAAAAAAACAGTATTATAGATCGGTTTCCCTTTGGTAAAATCTGTTCCTTGATTTATTATAAATTGATGAAAATATTATTTATATTTAAATTTAATCTCTAACTCGGAGGCCCCAAATACTGGTTCTTCGAATACCGACCGTTGGTCGTGCGACGGAACTGTAGAGGTACTTATTGATTTCCGGCACTTCACGGCAGCTGGCTTGTAATGATGTGAGCACAGAGTCCGACATCAAGCCGAAAACGTCTAAATATAATAAACACGGTATGTGAGCTAATCTTATATATGCAGACTGCGGAATGCTATAACAACGGCTCAATGATAAGTGTTCCAATCTTGAAAAATTTAATAAATTATGAACTGTGTGTATTGTAAGCATAGCACAATCACTCAAGTCTAATTCTATAATATCTGGACATCTTCTTGACAAGTCTTTCACATCTGAAATTAGAAAAAAGAAAAAAAATATTTTTAAATATATGTATGTGTGAAAGAATTAATAAATTAATAAATTATATAATTCATTCATACTCACTATCATCAGTCATTGTTTTTCTACAGCCTGCTAGATTCAAGCGTAAAATGGATGATGGCAATGTTTTACAAAGTAAAGTCATACATTCACTATCCAAAGAACACCATGCCATATTGAGAACAGTTAAGCTGAAATATAATTTACCAATCATGTACAAATTAATTGAAAAGTAATATATATATATATATATATATATATATATATATATATATATCTTGTGTATTGTATGTAATGTGTAATGTAACAAGTAATCTTACTTTTTGAGCTTCATTAAATCCATAATGCATTCAATGTTCATATTCTTGCACATTGTAAGATTCAAAACTTCTAATTCAATGTTTTGACTTATGGCTTTACAACAGTCTCTGTTCACTATACAATTCTCCAGTGACAACTTTTTCAGATATTTACATTTAGATAATAATGCAGCTAAACCAGTTGGCGAGATAACTGCCATGGATAAATCCAAATATTGTAATTTACTAATGTACGAATCGTTGAGAACTTCGCTGCCCTCGCAAAAGATAGGATCCGCGATCTCCGCTTGCGCTAATCTTAGAATTTGTATTCCTCGAGGCAATATATGACCTAATGTGCCCTCGCTTAAAACCTTACTACCTAGATCTAATCTAGTCCATAATGCTTCATCGCGAGCTATTTGACACCAACGTTTGCATACAAACATAGAGCGTACCTGCATGGGAGAAAAAAATAACATGTACAATTATGAGTTAAACATATTGCATGTACAATATTCCAGATTATAGATACTTTCTTACCAAACATTTTTTAGGTAACCATTTTAATATCATTAAAATTATTTCATCTGATAACTTGTTAAACTTGTCTTCGCCTTTGATAGAAGGTTTCCTTTTTCTCTTAAATAAACAAAAATTATCTAAACCAGTTTGCTCATTCTTATCGGCAGAAGCATTCATCTTTTCTTTAGATAAGTTTGCTTTTAAATCCACAAAATAATCAGCTTCTATTCTCGAAGAATAGCCAGATTCATTTTCTATGCCACCAAAAATAGCTAACTCATCCAAATCGCATGAATCTTGTTGTATCCTGCAAGAATAATTTGGGTGAAAATAAATAAAAAAAAAACAATTTAAAATAGCTGCCTTTTCTCACACACCTCTCTTCATTAACAGTTTCTGAACTAGAAATTGTATAAACTTCTTCTTGATCTTCATAACCATCAGCTTCATCTATCGGTGATTTTTTGTTATTAACTAAATTCGCCGGTAAAATTATACAGTCTCCAGATGTTTTTTCACAGTTCACTGTACCATCTTCCAACATACCAACTCCCATATCTTCTAGGATTTCAGGTTCTATAAGACTGGCATTTCCAGAATATGACCATCTGGTACTATTTTGAGACTCGCTGTTGACAGTACTGTTTAAATTGTTATTGCAGCCATCGTCCAAGCGTAATCGCTTGCTGCAAACATAGAAGAATTTTTTTCAGTGTAACATATAAATGTGTATTGCCTTATTTAATTATATAAATTGATTACAAATAAATTATATAAACCTGCTCCACCAGGGTGATGGCAAAGAAGAATCTTTGTCTATAACTATTTTCTACATATATATGTATATATATGAATTCTTTATTATCTTAAATTCTCACAGCAGACTTTTAAAAAACCAGACAGGTACTGTGAATAGAAAAAGAAGGTATTCTTGGGTCTTGCAAGTTATATTAGATACTAATCATAACACGAGATCACAAGATATATTCATTGCATAAAAAAAATTGCCTGTGTTTCTTATATAACTCAATTGTACTTTCTTTTATAAAAGATATTTTTTTAATGAAAATAATAACATTTATACATTTATACAGCAAATATAAAGTTCATGCACATATTATAATTTATACAATCACAAGCAAAGGAGAAACAAACAACAAAAAAATGGTATTCTATATAGATTATTCTTTGCTCCAAGTTCACGTCTATTGAATATGCGCGAATGCCGTTTATTTTCGTACAGAACTGTTACTTGTTCGAAATATTCAATTTCACACGAGTATGTAAATTTCTCCAAATAATTGAAACTAATCATTGATAAAAACACAAAAGGCAACAACTGCAAGCGTGACAATTTCTCGATAGCGTCTCGACCATATATCGTTATATAAAATATTCGATCAAAAACACAACAAAGCAGCAACGGTCGATCGTATTTTCGACGTTATTTGTGGCGTCCCTTACGATGTCAGAGGGTCAGATCAGGTCAGAAAAATAAGAATATATTTCTGGGGGAGGAAGAAAGAGAGAGAGAGAGAGAGAGAGAGAGAGAGAGAGAGAGAGAGAGAGCTCTGATGCTTTCAATTTAACCTGTGGTAACCAGCGAACGAGCGAGCGAGCACGCGCTGGTGGACACCTGTCTGAGGTTTCCCTTTCCTCCTCCCCACTTTGTCATGAAAAGCAACAGGACGAGAGAAGTTTTCGATAACCAAAAAGTATGATCGAATATATAACTCCGCAAGATGAAAATTTCCCTCACCTCTCGGGCGGCGAGAATTCCTCCGATTTCGATAAATTGGCCTCTTCGTGGAGTCGCGTGCGCCCAACTATGGCGGAGTTCATCGTCTTTTTCTCTGTATAAGTCGTTTCTCCCGGACCACCGACGATACGATCACTCACTAACGGTTGCCGGTAGCGCACAACAGCGGGCGGCCGGCAACCAGGAACATGCCATGATCGCCGACCCCCGGCCCCCGCAGACCCCCGGGCCTTGGTGACATGGGCAGGTTAGCGAGTCGGTGCGACGAATCGCGGCCACCGATTGGTCCGCGCGAAACGGCGGGAACGCGGCGATATATCGAAGCGGCAAAAACGCGCGCTCGCGCCTGCGCGATATGCGACAGGGCGCCCTCTTCGGCGCGAAACGACCGTGGTTACGCGCGATTTCCATCGTCGCGACTCACACTCGCCGATTCCAGGTAAATTTTGATGTCATTATTATTATTATTATTATCAGATTAATAGCATATCTTATCACATATATGACATTTTGCCAATTTGTTAACATACGCTTATCTGAAGGAAGAGATACTTGTTTTAACCAATAATTTTTAGTAGCCTTTTTCCATCATTTGCTTTCTAACCATATTTCGAGTGTGTATTAATCCGATACTTTAACAATGTTTTCTTATTGTCCTTTGTCACATCGATGATCCACGAGACACAATTTGGAGAGAAAAATGATGAACTCATGAGCAAGCGTAACTTCACGAGGAGGCCAGCTTGCCAAAATTGGATTCTCGCCGCCGAGAGGTGAGGGAAACTCATCCCGCGCGATTATATACGTATTATATATTCAGTCGTAATTTTCCTCTCTCTTTCTTTATTGCCTCTTATACAAATACTTGAGGTTTTTATTTGATAAATTATTTACTCAGAAATATGTAACATATTTAACGTACATACTATATAAAGAAAAATTTTTTCATTAATAAATAAATGAATGAAAAATCGATTTTCTCTTTTCTCTCGGTATATTGTTCGTATTATTCTTGAAAAAGCGTATGTATAATTATAATTTATAATATTTTTAATTGATCACGCATAACGATATTTTCATTTTATATGTGTATAATCACTTAAAATATGAAATAGTAAGAGAAAACAGTGTGCAAGAAATGAAATGGATAAAGACAAACAAAAAATACGGAGATCCAACTATAAAATCGAATATTCTTTTTCTAAAATGTGAGACGCAGAATTAAAATGTTTAATCCTAATAAATTTGTGGAGTGAAAGATCCTAAAAATACAAAGATTATATTATTACAATAATTAGTACATATTTGGATTTATTAGATTATTATCACTGAAATACAATTATTGCACATCAATATCATGATGAATACTTGATAATACATAATATTGATTTATACCTCACATTCATTGTTTATGACTTTTCAGATTTCGATCCTCGGCGTAAATTTTCATCTGGAAGCTCACCAGGTCTGACGTTTTCTTATGAAAGTTAAATCGCGTGTCCTTCGGTTGTATCCCTTTGTCATGCCACCAACCGTAACTGGAAATTGTCGAAATTATTCGTTAGAGCGATAAATGACTAAGAAATAGAGGGGATAAATTGTCGAAAAATAAAAATTACGTATGACTGGTTAACAATGGTGTTTGGTAAAGATTCCTCGGATTTCTATCTTGTTCCGCAGCGATTCTCTCAAGCGTATCGCTTACGTCTGCATTCTGGTCGTTCTCGAGTTCCCTCGAGTAGAATTTCGGCGTCACAAAGTTCGCTGTAATTTATTTGTATCTCGCGTGCGCATTTATTCAGTTTGTATTACGCTCGATTCACGGGAATCGAAATCAAAATGTGACTTTTATTACTTATTTATTACAAGCATTATTTTATTATTTTATTATTTATTACAAGCAGATATTATTAGAGAGAATTGTGTGACGGATAAATATTTTCATAATTTACATGAAAATGGAAGAATTTCCTCTTTCAATTCCTCTATCATTTCTTTTGTATATAACATATAACAAAGTTATTAATCAAGAGGGAAAAGGAGAAAAAAAATTAAATATTGAAGACAACAAATTAATTTACGTCTTTTTTTAACCACACACAAAATTATTAAATTAGAAAACTTATTCGCAAATGTGTATAACTAATTTATGAGTTTAAATCTTTCATATAATACGATATAATTTCTTTGAAAATGTATACATTTTTAAGAATATATTTTGAATTTCCTTTCTTGTTTGATAATTAAAATCGCGTAATCTCATTTCTGCAAAAACTCATTGTATAAATTAACTTCACGATGAGAATTTCTTTGTGGAAATTTCATTAATTTTCTGCTCCGTTAAATTTAACGTGAAAGCTTCACAAAAAACTGTGCAAACCACTCGTTGAACAAATTTATTACTAACATATGTCATTGTTTGAAATCAGTACATAAAATTGTCACAAAATCGTTGGATCTTTTTAATCACGGATTCTTCGGCCGAATTTCAATTCGATTTTACTTTTGTATATTTGTAGGACATATCTTTAACGATTCTGAGACAATGAGACGTACCGTTCGTTTTCGATATGCAAATATTGGATCTTCCGGTTTGCTGGTTTTTCGAAAAACACAGCTTAAACGGTGGTCTCTCCAATTTTTTTGACGTTACCGGTCTCGAATCGTACGAATCCGTTTGCTGTTCGGACATATTTTTGAGAAATACGATGACAAAATTTCCGTCCCGTTCGTCCGCCTTGATGACACACGACTGACATGAGTGTCTCCGCCTAGGAGTTAAGGCTGTCGAGGATATGCGTGCTGCGACGTATGGGAGTCAGCTATTTGATCGATATTGCCTGCGAAATAACATTGTTGGAAATAAGAAAACGCGGATGACAAAGCGTCTTCGTCTCGAGAAGAATTGCTTATAATTTTACATCAAGCTAACGTTTTCGCGCTATTTCTGACAACTGTAAATAAAATTCTCTACAAAGGATGAAGAATAATGTCACAAAAAATGAATATTGGATTTTTCCATTCTAGATCAGGAAGAAATATAACGATTTTTCATATATTTGCCTCTCTTTATTTTCTTTCGACTTTTCCCATTAATAATTCATATATTCCAGTAAAGTATATGGCTAATAATGGTTAAATCTGACGCACCGATATTACAAATCTCTCGACTCTCTTTTCCTCTTATCGATCTTAATACCTGTCCTCACCTCTTATCGTCGTTAACATCCGCGCGCTATGTCTGTTCACGCCTCTGTTTGCCGATTTTAAACGTCTACGTTGCAACGAATAAAATTCTTGAAAAGATAAAAGGCGGCCGTTCTCTATTTTTTTTTCTCTCGCACAGAAAAACGAAAATATCTTTCTCTCTCTCTCTCTCTCTCTCTCTCTCTTTCTCAAAAAAGTTTTGGTCTTGCTCACGTGCTCTGTCTCACACACATACTCTCAGTCTCTCTTGTATTTGTCGTTCGTCTTCTATAATACAAAAGAAATATTTCTCTCAATATCCTCGTATTGACTCGCAATTATCGTAGGACGTTACAGTCGTTACATTTTTTTTTTATTTTACGGACAATCTATACGCGATAATCACGTCTAATCAAACTCGCTTCATAACGCTCCATAAATTCTCGGAAATCGGCCATTGATATAACGTTAACTTACATCGCCAAGTATCACGATCATCTCTCTCAAGTTTCCCTGTATTTTGTATAGTATCGAAGAATTAAGATCGGTTACATCATCACTTCGATAGCGATGAGAGATGGTACAGTGATATACGAGAAAGCTCGCGATGTACATTACATACGGTGACGCGTTATTACGAACATGCTACTGATACGTGACAATAACTCTGTTGTTGCATAATCGAAGAGTACGTCGCAATTGGAGGATCACCGTGCGATGGACATTCTCTCACTCTTTCTCTCTTTTTTTTTTTTTCATAAAATAGTTTCAAGATTTATTAACAACGGATCTCGTTAATCTCGAAACCATGTAACTGCAATTAAATATCGGAAAAGGTCAACAAGGTAGATTCTTACGCGAACGCTGGATGCTGATTGATATAGAGGACGAATTTCCTTACGATTTTATCACGAAGAACATCTCGAGTCCTTATAGAAAAATATTTGAAATCTCGTCAAGGATACCGGGAAAGGATTTAAGATTCGCTTTCCGATCATTTTGTCATAGGATTGAAAGCGAGTTGCGCGATCGGCAGTGTTTCTTCCGGAGAAGGATTATGTATCTTCCCTCACCGATTTTTCTTTTTTTGTTCCTCATGATTGGCCGTATTTAAATTGTGTATCCAATTAGTATCCCCAAAGCTATAATATTTTTCTATAGGATATAATTGATCCGAAAATATCCTTCAGCTTTCAATGGAGCTTTTCGTTGTCGACTGAGGCTAGTGAAATGCGACTATTTAGTCCAAGAAGAGGATAAATCGGCATCGTTTCCTTTAGAGAACAACGAAACGATCCGATAGATCAACTAGAAATCATTCGGATGTATAATCGAATCTTCGTATCTTTAATAAGTCGAGAGACTCTAGGCAATAGCTCTATTCTTTCTAATGATTTAATGACTTTCTAATTGGGCTTAAAATCAATCAATCAATTAATGATAAAAATTACGTAAGAAAACAAGAAGAATCAAGTTTATGTAGTTTCGATTGATTAAAAATAGAGAGATGTGCTAAGAATAAAGAGCTCAGAATACGTCGATTCGATCGTATATATCCGTCTGGTCACTTTCGCCGATGTACAGAGTGTTTTATAAAAAGTGTAAAAAGTATTGATATAATTTCTCGGGATAATTATAGTCGTACCTCTGTATTTTTGGCTTCGGATCTCAAACACTTCCTCTCTATCGTTCTTAACATTCTACCTCACTTTGTCACTCTTATTCCCTTCCCACTTTTGTTCCAATGCACGTGCGCACAAAATGAAAATGTCATCTCTTTTTTTTTAATTAACGCGCATAACATTTTCATTCTACGTAGCTAGGTGGCAAAAAGTAAAAGGGAACAGCGCGGGAGGAGGCATTTAAACGAAGGATAAGAGTTAAGAATATAGAGGTTCGACTGTATCTCGGAGAAAAAATATCACGACTATTTAGAATGCGAATATGACATTTCACTTGACTTGACTTGACTTTTCTTTTGCTCTCGAATGACCTTCCCGACGAAAAAACTTTTTGCGCTCGTTAGCAGATACCCCCACGTATCTGGATGTTAACACGAAAGTTAAAGGATTTGTACTTCGTATATACGCTTGTGGCCGACTTAAATGTCGACGCGCAAGGACGGCGTGTACGAAATTAATTACGATCTCTCGGCGATCTCTCACGTCAGTGTGCTCTGGAACCGCGACCATGTCGAATACATTTTGTCCCTGCCGAAATAGCGTCAGAAATCATTTTCAAGTCGATCTGCCCCCATATATTATCCTAATTTAATCGAGTTATAAATCTCTCAATTTTACCTCTACATTCTACTTTTAATTCTTTCGACATGGACACGATTTTACACAAATCTATCTATGTCTTGGGCTAAGACCCTTCCTCTAAATTATCGTACATCTTTATGAACGAGATCGTGAAACGTTAATCCTCGGAGCCTCAAGAGTGAAAATTTATATTTTCAAATTTCGATAAAATTGATATTTTGTTTTTGGCTAATTTTATTTTTAATATAGCACGTTTCACATTCCGTTTATCAATAAAATTGGCCTTCCGAGAATTAATCGCGGAAGAAATTCAACATTCTTTCTCGTATGCTCGCTTATTGTATATATATGTATGCATATATATTTATATATATACATCGTGATCTCTTTGAGATTACGATGGATCGAGATTAATCTGACTGAACGTCTCGATTTAACGATCACAAAACAATGGCGCGGACTTTATCGTATGCTAAATAAAATAAAAGTAAGTGCGATCGAGGGATGCGTGTGTATGTGTATGTCAAGGAGAGAGTATGTAATAAAGTAAATTTTTTAATATTTCACTTAAAAAATATACATTTTAATGATCAATCATGAGGGATCAATGACAAAGATTTTCTTTTTCTTCGAATCACGCCATTGCCTGGTTGTTCGCAATCAGATTTATGGATAATTCGAGTCGTAGGAATTGTTGCTCGGGAATCGAAACCAACTCGCCTTACGCGAGTATATTATATATATATATTTTTTTTTTGTTTTTTTTTCTTTGTTTTCTTGGACGCGACGATTATGAATCGTGGAGCGATCAACATGTTTTACATAGTTTACAGGTATAATAAAGGTTCTTTTGTACGTTCGTAATATCCAGTCTCAACATTTACATGTTTCGCTAGGCTAAAACGCGCGCCACTTAAATACGAATAAAAGTACGTCAAAAAATTAGCGCCTCCGCTCACGATGTGACTTGCGATGTAACATTTAGAATCCGACAATCGCTCTCGTTTACATACTTGAAGAAGATACCAATGGCACGGCGAAAATCTAATTTTATCGGTCAAATCTTACAATAAAATTGAAAAGAATTTCGTTTCATTACATTTTCTTTACAGGAAAAAAAAAGGACAGGAAAACGCGCGTGCTGAATAGTTTTCTGTAACAGAATGGAAAATTGTACGTGAACTCGTTATCAAGTGGATTTTAGCCCTTATTCTCTGTTTTCTCTCTCTCTCTCTCTCTCTCTTTCGCTGAACTGAAGAGCGATTTCGGTTTACAAAAACATCTAATACTAAGCAGTAAGATATCGCACCAAACGCAATAAATGAAAGAAAAGCTATCGCATCCCCTGATATCTCTCTCGGAACAGTTTCAAAGGAGAGAGCGATCGGGAATGCGATACGGCTGCTTCTCTTTCTTTGCAATCTCCATGTCTCCTTAACCGTGTCAAAAAAATATATCGTTATATATCCTACATACAAGTGGGTATGAAAAATAAAAAATATTTTTTGGCCATTTTCCGTTTTATAACAACTTTTTTCTCTTGGGACGCGTGGAAGAAGGGATCATGACATGGGAAAAGAGGATAATGGTCGGTTCGAGAGTGAGGAATGTTTCGATTATGGGGATACGGGAAGGGAAAATTGGTTTTAGCAAAGGTCGTGAAAAGGAGATATTTTGTGTTTGAGGAATGAAAGGACATGAATGTGGAAAGATGCGGGAAAAAGGGTGATGAAGGGAGTAGGGTAAAATTCAGGGAGCGTTATCGATCTACTCTTTTTAGGATATAGGCACTATAGCTACTAGATAAATCTTATTTACATTCTGTTTTTTTTTTTCTCTTACTATCCCACTCTTCGATCGATATATCGACTACGATTATAAGAATATGAAAAGTGCGATCAAAATCTGTTCGTGTCGAGTTGCCGCACACTCTTTTTTTTTCTTTTTTTTTTTTCCCCGACAGAATGAATGCTCATCTGAAATTGAAAGACCATCGGGCGATGATCTTTCACACACAAATAGCCCGTACTTGATAATGTCTCTATTTTTTCTTTTTTCATAAAAAGAGAAAGATGCGCTTTCTTCTTCATAAAGATATGTGTTGATCGCGCGAATTTCGTGGCGGAAAAATGATTTGACAAAGAGTGTGCGGGCAGAAGATGAGAGGAACGAGATGCGTATCATTCAAGATATACGACACGATCATTTTTCCTGTTCCTTTCCTCAGAAAAAAAATGTACGAAATCTTTACTCGCTTCTCTCACATCGTAACTCTGTTCTTTCTCGTTCTAAGATCTTCCGCGTTATATGGACGCGATGGGACGTTGCAAACACAACACGAACCAATATCTTTCATCCTCCTTCGTTATAACTGCCGCTCCGCAAACGACTTATACAACACTCTGCGTATTACAGGGAAGAAAATGAGAATGATAGCGTTCGCATTTCGCATGTATATAACTGACCAACCGCTGTGCTATACCGAATACTCAAACATTATTCATATTCCAGCCACAGCGCGCGAAAAGCGTTATCACAATTTCAATCTTCGAAACGATCGTTATATCATTTTTTTTTAAGCTCTCATAATGCATGTATGTGTATAAGAACAAAACTCTATTAAAAATTGATTCGCTTGTATCGAGATAGATGTATGGAGATGTAAAAGGATTAAAGTAAACAACAATCTGATACTCTGGTCGGTATGACTCAGCGGCATCTTTATGCTATATAAACTTACGACAAGGTGCTTTTTTCCTCTTAAAGGCTAGTAATTAGTTTCATTTTTCACACGCCTCTTCTTTACTCATTCGCAATCTTACACACATCCATACACACACATCTAATATACGCTCGCGCTTTATTATACAATCTTAAATTCGTTACGCTTACAGATCTGCGTATTATGGCCATTTGTATATTTTTTTCTTTTCCTTTTATATTTTTTTCTGCACACTCCAACATTTGCTCCATTTGCACTCCACCATTACACTTTTATATACTCTCTTACATTTATATATATTACTTCTCTCCTCTTTCGTTTCTTTCTTTTGAAGAGTATTCACTTTTACATTCGAGCCTACATCAATACTTCATACGCACGCTCGATACAAAAAAAATCTCTCGTTTCGTAATTCGATAGAAAACGATAATAAACAATTTTGGTGCTTTTCGAGCGTACGTTTAATTGCTTGACATGAGTTGTATATATCGTATAGAACTTTGCGCAAGACAAAAGAAAAAGACAAATGAGAGAAATTAACTTTTACGATTGATAATTTCTGACACGCTACAGTGGATTAAAGAACAAAGTGTTGTTTTTGGCTTTGCGCAAAGAGGCCGATAAATATATTATAATCTTTCAACATTTTCTCTTTTATAAAAGAGCCCGCATTGTGTATTGCTTTCCATACCTCTATATCGTAGCTCTTCTATTTACACGGAGATTTTCATATAAATGTGTATACATAAACATATACATACATATATGTATATACATATATATAAAATCTCATTTCTACGCGCGCGAGCGCTATAAACACTAATTTTTATCTTACTGGTACTTACAAAGTACAAAGAAGACAGAAGTTGACAAAAGCCGTACCTGCCTACAGCAAGCGAATGACTTTCTAAGAAAGTTTCCAATAATGCAATTATAATGTACAAACGCATATTATACATTCGCAGTCCTCCCAATCTCCTCTCTCTTCTTTGTCAAAATTACAAGATGCCGAAATCCTGAAGCGAACATTAACATTGTGGAGGGTCTGCACTCTGTAAATCTTATACATACAAATAGCTCTTTATATTTTCTCCCAGTTTTCAAACTGTACGAGCGTATGTTTATGTAGAATAATGTACGCAGCGGTCTCCCAACTGCCCTGAGTAAAATCGGTCCATCGCATCAGAGTGAATGAGAGAAATTCTTTGCATATGTATTTTTTTGTTTTTAAAAAACACAATAAAGCAAGATAAAAAAAAAAGTATCGACGATTTGTCTCTATACGAAACATGACCAAAGTGAAATATTCAACTTTTTTGTTTCGCGGACTCGTGCATAATAGCGGAACGAAGAAAAAATTTAGAATGCGAATAATTCGTAGAGAAAAAGATATAAAGCATTATCATGAGTTGGATTAGCGTTATATATAAAACAATTTTAAGGTCAATAAAACTCTACGAAAATATGTAACAATAAACGTTATCACGTGATTTAACCACAAAAATGCGAAACTGTAAACGAAGCCATTCTCTCTTTTCATCTACTTTCACGCTTCCACCTTTTGAATGTCATTTTGAAATCTTGCGTTGACTTATGATCTATCGCGTTTCTATTAATCTATATATGAGCAAACTATAATCTGCACCTGTGGGCTGAGACACATTCACTCGTTTATTCCGCTCGAAGATATATATGTATATTATGGCTCGAATATACTTGAAACAATATCAAAAAAGCAGTAAAAGGAACATCTTTTTCGCCTTGCGTCGGTTGTGTCGATTTTTTTGTTTTTTGTTTTTTTTTTTTTTAATCCTTTTTAACTGAAGGAAATTCGCGAACAAATAAAAAAAAATAATATTTACGTAATAAAGCATTCGTGTGTTAGAGTAGCACACGAAATATCACGATCACGAGGATCTTCACTCTTTTCTCTTTTCTTTTTTTATTAATAATCTGTCTACACGTGAACGCGCGTATTTGTCTTTTTTAACGTACGTGTCTGATACGTAGCGAAAGGATAAGATTCTATCAAAGTCGACGCATCAATGTACTTCGGAATCATCCTTGGGGTATTTTGCAATGATGACTTATTTGCATACAAATTTTGACATGTGGATGAGTAAAATATAATATTTGAAAGTCGATATTCCATCCGCGGGTGATGGTGATACACTGTCAGATGCGCGTGTCGTGTAGATAGCTCTGTATAATATGTAACAATATGTGACTGCGTGAAAAACGAGCAACACGCAGCGAAGATTACACGATGTTTGATGAAATCAGATTTATTTTTAATTCCAAGATCTATTCGCGCGCAATGTTGAAGTCAAACTGCGATATAATTATCTTCACTTTTTTTGTACCGATTATGTAAAATGTTTTCTTTATGTACCGCAACGTGCACTTTATGTATGTACACGTTTCAGTGCACACAAGTGCATATATTATATTACAATCAAGTTTTACATTCTAAACAAATATTCCTTATTTTACATTTTTTTATACATTACTTTAATAGGTATGCTATGTAATATTACAACTGTAATGTCACGTTATTATTAATCAATTTGCAATAGGCGACAACTAGAATTTTATCTTAGAAAGAAAAATAATCTGGTTGTCATCAAACTGTCTGCTAAAAAAAACCGAAAATTTAAAACAAAGGAAGCTTACAACTACTGAAAAGAAAGAAAAGATAATGGTGAGATATTCTTTTCGATCAATTTTCGCGGTGAAAATATTTTTTATTCGATTATTATCGCTGTCGTCACTACGTAAATGGATTGAGCCTATTCTCGTTATATCCTCACAGAATCAGAGACTCGACTTACGCTACACGTTAACTTCCTAAGCCATTGGAAAAAAGTATTGTACATTGTTCGCGTCCTCGTAGCTACAAAGAGATATAGTGAGAAAGAGCAATCGACGGTATATTACTGCGACCTCTCAGCCACTCGGAGACGCAATTACCGCTTTACCAGTTTGACGTTCAAGTAGATCGGAGCGTGCCTTCAAACGGCGCTGCATCAGACGACTCTCGGTCGGCGGTGATAGTCCGAACAAATTCTGCAGCGAGTCCTTGTCTATGACCCGATTCTTACCGATGATTTTAGAATCGTTTAAGTCGACGCTGGAGCGCATGGAACACGACTTTTGTCGCGTACCATCAAACTCGCTAGAGGAATGCGTCATCAAATGCTTGCTGTTTTCGGACAACTCGCTGCTCGAGTCGGATATGTGACCGTACGGATGATTGTCGTCGTCAGTTGACGACGTAGACAGTCTGGGTTCCCGGTTCTCCGCCAACTCCTCGAGGTTTAGAGAAAAATGCTGAAGTACCACACGATTCACAGCCATTGCGGACTCAGCGAATGCTGAGAGTTCTCTAGCGGAGTTGTTTCTCCTAAACACAGATACGGAAATGCATTACATTTAAGAATAAAACGATTGACGGAGATGGAGAACGAAAGATAAATTCGACTTTGGGAAAACTTACCTTATGATATGAGGCGTGGTAAGTGATCGATCGCCAATTTCGACGGAAATCGGTCCGGGATTAATCCAGGGATGTTTCAAAATACTATCCGCACTGAACCTCTGGTGTGCCTCTTTGACGAGTAAGCCCCTGATCAAATCTTTCGCATCCTCGGAAATGCATCTCCATTCTTTATCGGGAAACTCGTATCTACCTTCCTGAATACTGGTGAACAGCAATTCTTGACAGGCCTGACAATTCTCCCCCCTACCCCAGCCGCAGTCGGTGCCGCAGTTCCCGTAGAAGGGCGGATAACCGCAGAGCAAAATGTACATGATGACACCAAGGCTCCAGAGATCGCAACGTTTGTCGTAGTAATTGGCCTCACCGATGAAGGCCTCGACTACTTCCGGCGCCATAAACTCGGCGCTACCCACCGGCGTCAAAAGTTGCGGCGTTGCCACAGGACTAGACAGCGAGTTGTTGAACTTGATACCTGATCCAAGATCAAAGTCGCACACCTTGATCGGCGTTAACTTGTCCGGATATACGCACAAAAGATTCTCGGGCTTGAGATCTCTATGAGCAATTCCTGAACACATGTACAGAAGAGCGTTAATCAATATTTTGTTCGACAATTCTTTTTTACTCATAACTCGTTAAATCGCTTCATTTTTATTATTCAAAATTACCTTTCTTATGAAGAAAATCTAGCGCGCTCGCAATCTCTTTGACGATTTGACTCGCTTCTCTCTCGGTAAAGTGAACCCGTTCCTGAATTCTATTCAACAATTGGCCACCGTTGATCTTCTCAAATACGAGGTAGAACTTCTCTTCGTCTTCGAAGAACTCGATCAGCTGTATAATATTTGGATGCCCCTGGCAATGATGGAACGTCTCGACTTCTTTGAACACCCTGGCACGCGCGTGTCCGGGGATCTTGTCGATGATCTTCACGGCATACTCGAGATCCGTGTAGAGGGACGTACAGGTCTGGACCGAAGCGTAAGCACCCTCTCCGAGAACTTCTCCGGTCAGCTTGTACAGTTCTACAACAACAATACGAGTTTTATACGCTCATTTTTCGAATTAAATCGGTTTTTTTTAAGAAAAGAAAAAAAGTGAAAATAAAAAAACGAGCGCTCTCGATGATTTCATTTTAACGAGTTTCGCAAATTGCGTTCTCAAAAATTATTGGGACGAGAAATTATTGCAACCTTTTGATTCCGCGAATGCACCAATGTACAATGGATTCACTGCGATGAATCGATGTGATATTCATTTGCCGTGGAATTGCGCGTCGTTTTATGAGCATGCGATCGACGGCAATTACGTCGCGCCGCGTCGTATTGTCACTTGGCAAAAGAGAGAATCCAACATCGAATCGATCGAAGCGTTTGGGGACTCTTTTCTTTCGCAGCTCTTTTTATAACGATTCTTCAAATGCATCTTTAACATCTATCGAGAGAACATCTAGATTCCCGAAGAACAAATTTCAGGAATGATGTTAGGGGAAAAAAAAAATCAAATTTTTTTTCGACTACGCGTTTCCATCATGATTGCGCCCAATTATCCCTGGATTCAGATAAGCTGCGTCTCTCTTGAACGCGCGTGACAGCGCGATGTTGTCCTGACGGGCAGTCAATGTCAAGGTCGAGAGGGGGTGGCCGAGATCGGAGCGTGGAACTACGACGCACATACACCGAATTTGCCCTCTCTCTCGGAAGTCCGCGACCGGGGCTATCGCACGGCTCCTTTCCTCTTCTTCCTCTTGGAGAACCCCCCGTGCGTCTCACCATCCATAGGTCCATCCCTACCCCCGTTCGAGCCTACGTTGCCGCGTCTCCGCGTTAGCCGCGCACGTCCCGCTCTTCTCTCTTCAACCACTTCTCGCTCCGATTATACGGATACACGCGAATGGCAGCGTCGCCAGTGCCTAGCAACCAGAAGCCGATAATATGCCTCCGCGAGTCTTTACCTCTCGCGTACTCTGTAACATCAATTTTAACAGCGGAACAAATATAGCGTCGAACGCGAAAATTGCACGTTCGTCGACCCACGCATGTGCACAATAATAGCTTTCTGCGGGTTACCTAGAGAAAATGATGTTACGACGAAAGATCGATCGTTCGATTTAATTACGCGATCATTGCTGCTAATGGCATGATGTTTAAGAAAGATTGTCTGATAGTTTAATGACCAATGATCCGCAGAAACTATATAAATTTTGACAACCTTCTCTTTCTCTCTTTCTATCGACCTTAGCAATAGTACGTATATACTGTATAGTTCCAAGAGGGGTTGAAAGTTGCTCGAGCCGAGCCGGGGCTCTCGAATCGATCACATGAAATGACGCATCAACCGAGAAAATGTAAATTCGATCTGGATAACATTTGATTTGAAAATTAATATTTTTTAATAATTTAATATAAATATATATATATATATATATATATAATTAAAAGTCTATCTGTTGTCATTTTAATTTCATCAACAATTGAAATATATTGATTCTTCAAATCAGACAATATATTTACGCTTACGTTTTTAATAAATAAAATTCATTTTTATAATTTAAATCCTTTTATCCCTCAAATAATATCTAAGAATATGCGTGATTTCAAGTTTAATATTTCCTTAATTACAATTATTTAATTTTAACATACTTATCGAAAGTTTTTGTAAGATATTATTTTTATCTCCGCTAATACAATTGAGCGAAATCGAAAACAACAATGATTATCTTTTTTGATAAAATTTTTGATTCTATTACAAGATTCAATTATTTTAATAAACTGATTAAAAAATATTAAGTGTGTGTTACAAAATACATTAATTAATTACAATCGGCACGTTACGACTTGCAAATCATCCTCGTGCTCGGCAATCGAATAAATTGGCAACACTCGTAAGAGCGAAAACTCGTGTGCGGAGAGCGAATTCGTGACTCTCCGAGGGCCGTGTATCGATCGTGCGAGCGACTCCGTGGCCGAATAACCGTATTTGCCAGCTGCGCACAACTCGGATTAAATTCCGATCCCCCCTTCTTCTAGAGACATACAACCAGTTTAGAGGCGTAAAACATTACCGATTTCGCCTATAAATTGACATTTTTTTCCCCCTGATTATATTAAAAATTCTGTGGATAAAAGAAAAACTGATCCCCGCAGCTCTACTTTGATAAAAAAAAATTTCTAATTATAATTATAATTGTCGCTTCGTGAGATAATATTCTTGAGCAGGGAACGCCTCGAACTTTCTTGTTGGGAGAGGGGATGCAGGTCGAAGGAAGGATGCAAATTTCCGGTGTTTATAAACAAGCGACGGGTCGCGTAAAATTCCAGGCCGCCTGCGCGATCGATTATCGCCGTCCCGCGCGAGTTTCTCGAATGTTCCGAACACTTGTCCAAGGTCACACATACCTACAGAGGAGACTACTGCAAAGTCACCGTTGCGAGAGAGGCGCGCTACGTACGGAAGGTGCGCATTAGTTATCGAAAGATAAGTACGGCCGTGCTATACGAAACTTCCGGTCTCTTTCTCTCTCTCTCTCTCTATCTTACGATAGAATCCGGATGATTACGATAAGTTTCTATAGACGGGGAAGCGCTAGAATTCTCTCTCTTGCTTTCTTTTTTTGCTCGACGCCGGTCTGTGCCTCCAATTTACCTTGGAAGCAGGAGGATACCACGGATGAGCCAGAACGTCTCTTCCTGCGCCTCTTGCGTCTCGCCTCTTCCTGACGAGCTTGCACCGCGCTCATGGTCTCCCCCGTCGAAGCGACATCTCGGCAGGTGCCATCGCCTAAAATACACAAAGGCTTATCGTTAGTTTGAAACTCGGTATATAATCTTTTTCGTGTACTAGTATGTTATTAATTAATATTCCTTACACAATGTCATTAATAATCATAAATAATAAATTTCTTCCTTTTTATCCAATCAATCGATTATTATTCAGTTTCATTTATTATTACTGGATAAATTTTATTCAAATTCTTCACTTTCTGTATTTCTCACTCTGTTACATATTTAATTTTTAAATAGAAATATTTAATAAAAAAAATATATAAATATTTAAAATAGAAATATATATATATAATAGCAAAAAAATATATATAAAACAAAAATTTTATATAAAATATTTAATAAGCTCGAACGAAAGCTCAACGAGAAATCGTAAAAATAAAAATTTTCCATCAACTTCCTTACTATGTAACTAATATAAATAGAGATTGTTCGCACAATTTCTCGAAATAAATCTAATTTAAGATTAACGGTTAAGAAAACCTTTTTCAACGCAAATGTGCATCGTAACGATGTGTGTTTGAAGACGTAGTTGCGCAACGTGAGTGTTTATTTTTGCGAACAAAGTGGCTCGCGGTCTGCCACACGTGATGAGGGCTCACGCGTTATCGTTTATTATTGCAAACTTATCAACGTCGCGTTATCATCGCGCGGCTCACATTCTCCTCATCCCCGCCCCATTCTGCAATAATCATATCTCTGGTGTCATGCAGGACATTTAAAAGCCAACATTGTTCACGTCTCGCGGAAAAGAGACGTGTAATAAAAATCAATTAGTCCATTGATAAGGCAAAAAAAAAGAGATACTATTCTCGAACTATTACGAGAGAAAGGATTATCGCGCGCACGTCATAAGCGGGGGAAACCTTGCATTCATCGGGACGACGCTGTCTTTATGAATAACCATACTCTCATTAGTCTCGAGAGAGGTTTAAAATAATGCTTCCATACGCCGTTATAAATATATATCGCCCCAATAGACGTTGACGTGTCTCCGGCTATTTGCAACTTATCGTAGAATAATACGTTTGACATGTTTTTAACATGTGTCGATTACGTAATTCATGCATGTGTCATGTTATTTTACGACGACTAAAGATCCAAAAATCACGCCGGAATGAATTGTAAAAATGTAACTATTAAAAGCGACAGAGATATGTCACGAAGATTGTCATTTTTTTTATTTGTCTCTGATCGTGAATATCTCGGGGCTCTCCCAGATATTTTACGGGGACAGTGCGCTTCCCTCGTGTAATGAAACGGGCGAAAGGGAGAAGGTCCGGGGTGAGATTGCCCGTGGAAGGGGATGCCTCGATTATATATAGAGGAGGCCGTACTTTTGTGTCCCGGTTGGAAAGCGCGTAATCGATTCAGCCGGGGTAAATGAAGATGAGAACAATTCCCTCGTAACCGCTCCGGCATAACAATGCCGGCTTCTCGAAACCTCTGAAGAGTTTCTCCGTTATCCGCTCCCAGATAGATACCGATCCGATACTCTTGAAAATTCAAATAAATCGTATGATGACTTTTTTTATTTTTTACTACATTTTGTAAACGCGTCCCTTTAATGTCTAACAATTTTTGATTGAAAGCGAATAATTAAAATTAAATGCAAAAATTCACTCTTGGAACCATCAAATTCAACGACAACTATTGTCGCACGATTGCCGTTTGTTACAAACGCCGTGTATAAATAGAATCTGTCTCTTCGCACTTTCTAATTCAGCTAAAAATGGGCGACTATCGGTCGCCGATACGAGCTCGTGCGGGGAGTTTGGCGTTTCCCTCTCTCACGCTGGGAAAGTTCACTCACGCGAAGGCGAGACCTAATCGGGTAATCGGTACGTTATTCACGATCCTCGTGTTAACGAAGATATACAGCGCGAGATGTGTATCGCGCCAATCGGAGGGAAAATCACGCTACAAAATAAACATCTACGACGCTTCCGCGACTGTCGTATCATCGAGTGTCTGCGTGTGTGTGTGTTAAAGATTTGTGCTTATCAGAAAGACCTTTTAAATTAAATTATATATGATCGCGTTAATATTAAGTTGAGACTTTCGTCAAATTGATCCTTAATAATTACGATTACAAAGGAGAAACTAATTAGATATTTGGATTGAAAATTCTATCGAAATCCGGGGAATAAAATTCTTTTATATAGATACAAAATAATAAGGCGACGTTCAAGCAATTTGTCGAGATAATGCAGTAGCTAACTGCATCGCGCGTATTAATAACCTGCGATGTCTTTTAAGCGATGCGGAAAGGATGCGTGTTGATTGTGTAGGCGAAGACCCCGATGCACGATATATAAACGGCGATGAATAATAAAGTACACCGTTGAGAGTGCGAGGCCGAGACTCTCTGCCACTCCTTCGAGAGCGGACACACTCGGGTCGCTCGCTCGCGTGGGTCGAGGAGAAATCAGAGCCGAATCGAGAACGAACCCTCCCCGACGCGTAACTGTAAGCCGTTCTCGAGACTTCTCTTATTGTCCATGATAATCGCAACGACCGATCACCAGGACGGCCCTCAGTTATGGTCAAAGTATTGCTGTCAGCAAGGAGAGAGAACGAGAGAGAGAGAGAGAGAGAGAGAGAGAGAAAATAAAAAAACGTGAAATTTGAACAAAAATGTCAATTTGATTTCAAAGTTAATTATATTTAGTTTACGCGATAAATATTTAGCTTAAGTTAGTTTCGCGATGAAACAAAAAGTCAATAATCGTGTTCATCGAGTATTCATTGATCGTCACGAGGAGAACGTACGGATCGTTTAATTGTCATTCGACGCGCGTTCACACCGAGACAATAGCCAACGGCTCGTCGGAACGATTCGAAAGAGGGACTCGGATTTCACGCGGATCCAAAAATAAGCATAACGACGATGACGATAGCACGAACCGTTTGTCTCCGAAAATCCCTTCGAAGAGATCGCCGTCTCTCTTTCTCTTTCTCTCCGGAAATATCCGAGATTTTCGAGCCGAAAAACTTCCTCTTCGATCAATCTCTTTGGAGTCGTTAATTATCGGGAAATTGCTTCTCCT
The DNA here is from genome assembly GCF_021464435.1 of Cataglyphis hispanica. Lineage (NCBI taxonomy): Eukaryota > Metazoa > Arthropoda > Insecta > Hymenoptera > Formicidae > Cataglyphis > Cataglyphis hispanica. The sequence continues at coordinate 7,119,784 of NC_065963.1, forward strand.
CCTCCTCCTCCTCCTCGGCCCCCGTCCATCCCGACGATTTTCCACGTCATCATATAATTTCGACTGAATGTATTTTCGTACGTCTCGCAAACGCGACGTCGTCGCCGTCGACTCGCAGCACGCACACATCGAATCCACGAGAGTTCAATGACTGGCACAGAAAAGGAACGCCGCCATCTTACGCGTGATATACACACACGATAATGTTTCATCCAAGCGCGCGCGCGCTGGTGATTATACGAAAATCGTCATCGTAGGATTTCCTTTATGTAAAAAGCCGTAAAAAGGATGCAGTTGACATATAAATGAAATCTTCGTAATTAAAAAAAAAATAATTAACATTTAATCTCCTAAATGGCGAAGATAAAAATGCTATACTCGTCGGAAAATATAATTGAAATATTTATTTGAATTTTATTATTTATTATATTTTAATTCTAATTTGTATTTTTATTTTTCATTTTGCTAATGCAATGTTTTTCCTTCTGTTATTGATACAATAAACTAGCAAATGTCAATAGTAAAGAGTAATAGATTGTTCCAAGTCGCGGTCTCGGAAGTCTTACAACGACCCGAAACATTAAGCGTGCACGTAACGAGTGTCTTACAATTAGCCTCGACCAAGGTCCGAGAGGAAGGTGGTACACGACTGCATGTAATAATGTATCATTAATAATCGTACATAAATTAAGCGAACAAAGCGCGACGCTACACGAACGTCGTCGCCCAATTAGAGGGTCGGGCGGAAAAGGGAGTATGTAGTACAATCACACGACGTGCCGGAGCATGACTCTCGGTTTTTTTTTTTCAGCCGTCATGGTTACGTGAAGCTGCGCATATGCGATGCGGAAATTCACGCGATGATAGTCCCGACTTTTCCATTTCGTTGAATAAACGTTGGCGTTCGCTTATTCGCGAGCGTTTATTCTTTTCCACCCGGTATAATCATCCGCGCCAGATCTTCGCTCGATCCAAGGGTATATAAAGACGATTCGTAAAGATAGCTGGCATTCCTGTTTACAGTGTCATCGTGTATATTCCCGACCGTGATACTGTCGTCTTATATCGTCTTTGTTATCTCTCTTATTCCTTTACGGCTTTATAGATGTGCTCGTCTTTTTTTTATTCGATAATTTCTTTTTTTTATTTTTCAGACGAATATAAATTGATTTAGGAATTTTTTAAAGAATATCATAAATTAATCTTTTTAGCGTTTTACATATGTTTTTATTGATACAGTTTTAAACGGTATTGACAGTACTGTTGAAACGACAATAAAAACATATGTAAAACGTCAAAAAAATTAATTTCTAATATTCTTAAAATATCTGAAGATCATCTCATTTTTCATACTGCTAAAGTACATCAGATTAATTTAACTTCAATTTGAATCGACGTGGCCATCGCGCGAGAGGCTCTTTGTTCCTCGATCATCGTGTGCGTTTCCCTTTAAAAGCACGCCGAGCTGACATGCGCGGGCCGGGACCCTTTTCTCTCCCTACGTTCTTTGTTGGATCGCCCTACAACCGACCCCGTGGCTCTCCCCTACGTCGTGGGTCGTGGATCCAAGTCGTGGCGCCGAAACTCCCGAATCGCATCGCCGACTACTAACCCACTTCGTTCTCCTTCTTCCCCTCCGTCCTCTCTCCTCTCCTCCCCACGCCCCGCGAAAAAATAATCCGCCGTGCCAACGACGCGTCGCTCGGAAATGACGTTGCAAAATCTAAAACATTTCTCTCCCGCCCCGAAAATATACCCCGAGTTTGCATCAAGGCGCAAAATCTTTCATCAGCGAGATTTGATCCAGAGGCGAAATAATTTCGCTGACGAAAAAAGAAAAAGAAATATTCTCGTATTTATATCCTATTTCTTCGTCTCTATTTTTTTTCTTTTTGCTCAAATAAGGAGAATTTACTAATCACATATCCGGACGGACTATTGATGAATAATCAGAAGCTAAACGTTGTCGAATTACGGCGTAATATGTATGCGAAACGCGCGTAATTTTTTTCGTTTCGTCATTTTATTATATATGTACTAATCTACATATAAAGTATTGCATAATTTAGACGCGGCGAATTTTTTCTCTCTCCCTGAGAGGAGAAAAAAACTTTTCCGCTTTTAGGAGTAATAAAGACATGCGATATAATTAGCGGTCGGCTCGCTCGATTGACAAGCGATTAAAGGAGAACTCTACAGGATGCGAAAGTGTTTATGTAAACTCACGCGAGAAGGCGTGTATTATTATTAGATCGACGTTGCGGAATACTCCATTGTCATCATTTGTCGTTCACGCGAATAAATTTTCAATTATTCTCTCAAAACGGCAAATTCTTATCTAGATCGGATATTTTATTTTGCATCAAAATATCTCGAGCGCGAATATTATCTCATTCACGATGGCAATAAAAAAAAAATCGATATATTACAATAAGACAGTAATAGAAACACAGGACGGTTCATTTGCTACGTCACGATTATTAAACGCATGACGAAATCTGTTTGCATGTTTACGCCAAACGGAATTGCGTCGCCGAGAGGATCAACAAACGACTATTAATAGGTTATTAACAAATACTTTGCTTAATTTTTATTACTTTTCGGAGGGAAAAGGGAGAGGGAGAAAAGACAAGAATAACTCGTCGTTTAATAGCCGGTCGACACGCGGAGTGTCATTCGCCTGTTTCGAGAAAGTTCTCTCTCTCTCTCTCTCTCTCTCTCTCTCTCTCTCTTGTCGATTCCACGCACTTCGTATTCACGATGCGATTTCCGCGACGAGAAGCGAATTGTTAAGTAACGCGAACACTTATCTAAGATATTCTCGTCGCGCCTCTTTTTTTCCATCAACGATTCTCGTGCGTGAAACTTTTGATCTTCCTCCTTTCTCTCTCTCTCTCTCTCTCTCTCTCTCTCGAAAACGCAAATCGCGAAGTACACACACACACACACACACTACGTTCGTTCTCCCCCCGTTATACCGGGTCGTTACACATCGACCGGTAAAAATGGCCGCCGACTCTGGAGTTAGCCGGTTCGCAAAACAAACATCAAATATACAACGAGATGTTTCATAACTCCCGACCATAACTTTGCGACGAATTCTTCGAGGCGAGTTCAGATCTTCTTTTTTTTTCTTCGCAAAGAATCGGCAAGATCGAATTGAAAAAAAAAAAGCGAAAAAAACTTCGTTTTCAAACGAACAAGTATAGATGACAAAATCGTACTCTTAAAATGTCAAGCAAACTTTTCGAAATTTAATAGAACATTGAAAGCGTTAAATTGTAGCTAAAATATGTAAAAAAGAGAAATTCGTCGCGGACGAATGCTGTGTGAGAAATGCCTCGGAGGCATATGAAAATTGTACACGGGAAAAAATCGAAGGTCGCCGTTAAGGTCGCGAGTTACGAGTGGAATAATTTAAAAGGAAAATTATTCTCACCTCGTCCGGCCTCCTGGCTGCCGTCCTCCCTCTCCTCTAGGATCTTCTCCACCATGTTTCCTCTTTGCGTACTCTTCGCTCTCGTCGAACGACGTCGAATGACGTCCGGGAAAGAGATCGTAGAATATTCTGGGCTCACTGTCGAGAAATTTGTCGGAGCGTACGTTGTCCGTGCCCTCGTAATTCGCACCGATGCGGCAATAATTATAAAAAAGAGTCAGTAGTATATATACAAAAAAGCCTATCCACTAAGATACTGATATAATCTCCCTTCGGAGCGATCTCTTTCTCTCTCTCTTTCTCTCTCACACTCGTCTTCGTCTCTCGTTCTTCTGCCGAAGAAAGTCGATGTATATCAGTGTCGATATCACAGATATAAATAAATATATAAAGCCTATCTCTCTATATATCCGCGCGGGTTGTTCGTCCTCCTTTTATTGCGAACGACGATGACACGTTCACAGGTGCTGATGCTGTCGTTATTTTTCTTCTTTTTTTTTTTATAAATACTATCACAGACTTTGACACTGCACTTTCTCTCGGTCGGTCATCCTCCTCCGCGCGCTGATTTTTTTCCCCTCTCTCTCTTTCTGCCTCTCGGCGTCGCAATTCTTCTCTCTGCTGGTGTATCCTCTCTCTCTCTCTCTCTCTCTCTAACTCCTCACACTTACAGCCAAGAAGCGGCCAAGCCTTTCCGCCGATAAGAAGCTAAAGCTCGTCGTCAGCCTCTCGCCAGAACCTTCTCCGCGATCTACTCTCCGCTGCTACCTCCTCCTCTTCTTCTTCTTCCTCCTCCTCCGCCGCCGCCGTCGACTCCTTCGCAGCTTCCCCTCTGCTGAAGGTTTTTAATCGGATGTACCGGGCCTTTTCGCACGCGAAAGTCCCGCGTTGGTCGTCGTGGCTCCGTCGTCGCTATCGCACAACTTCTCGCACGTAGCGGCAATCGGGCTCGGAAGCGCATTAAAAACCCTTCGTCTAACACATCTGGCCTCTCTTCCACATCACTCGTCCCTCGCTGCTCGGCAGTTGATTCCCGACTGAGCTCCACAAGATGGCCGCTCTGCTTACTAACCTCCGCGACAACCTCCCCTCCCCCTCTCTCACCCCGCCCCCACCCAGCCAGCCGCTTCGCCTCCCCCCCACCTCCACTCCCTCCTACCCCGCCGCGTTCGCGAAAGCGCGCTTTAGCTTCTCTCTCGCCACCGTCCGCCCGCGAATCACGAGGCTCCGACGACGCCCTGCGAGTCACGTAGGCAACGTGGCTCTCAGCTCGCGGCTCCGGGGCCGAGAAATGACGCAAACGACGACGCTTGTTAGCACGGCGACGCGATGCAAATTGGAGATCGCGATTTTCGCGACGGACATAGATAACGCGTTACATGATATATATCGCGCGCGATACTCGATCTATATTCCCACGATGCTGCTCGAAATTCGAAGTCATCTCTTTCGTCACTCTGCAGTAACTGTTTTTATTTTTTTTTTTATTTCAATAAACTCGTTTTCGCAACGAGTTTGCCCAACATTGTTATTGTTTCTTTCGACGCGTGTAATAGCGATAACGTCGATTATAAAATTCGCACAGCAAATGTCATATAGCGAGAGTAGGGGAGATCCTGATCCCCCTCCCCTTCGTTACGACGCGAATTCCAACCAATGTTACAGTACGATTTCACATCTATCGATAAATTAGAAGAACGATAAGACACTAGTTTCGCATTCGCGCATCCATAGATTCCGACGGTTTTTAATTTTTACTTCGTCTTACAACGAGACCGATCGAGAGTGAGGTTTAAAGCGAGATATTCGCGAGGATGGGCGCGAGTGAGAGTCGCTGATTCTTCGCGTTCGCCGGCTTCGACCGCGCCATTTTGCGCGTAATAATATAAGAGAAGCAGCGTTTTTCTACGCCGTATACACACGCATATATCCGCCGTCGAAAAAGGGAAAGAGGATCGCCTTCGTTCTCGCAAGGGCGACCTTCTTCGTCGCCCTTGTTTTTCATCGATGGTGTTTTGGGCCACCGAATCGAGATAAGCACGGCGAAATGATGCCGGCTGCGTCGCATGTTTCGACGATGCGGATGCGCGCGCACAGCGCTCTCCGGTCACGTACGCCGTGATCGACACGTATCACGCCACCGTGGTGGGGGGAGAAGGAACGCGCGCTTCATGGCGGGAGAGGTGCGTAGAACAACCGAGAACATTGAATGTGACGTCGCAAATGGAGGGAGACAGCCGGCCGACGAGCGTCGCGCATGAATTTCAAATAAAATATACGTGTATACAAGGATTTTTTTGAATGAAGTAAAGATTAGCTCCTAGGATTCTTTAGAGAGTCTAAGCGACGATATGTGAGACAGGTAAATACACGAATTGACAAGCGTAGATGTCGATTCGATATACATTCAGTATTACTCCATATATATATATATATATATATATATATATATATATATATATATATACTGCTTAGATTTGTATCGTGATTTTAAATACAATTTCGATATCAGAATATAATAAATAATATTTTATCCACAATAACGTGTAGAAAAAAAGATATAGAGATGTCAGGGTACCCACTCCCTGGAAGAACATTGCAAAATCTGGAATTCTTAGGGAATTTTTTTGTATGCCTGAAGAAACTGCGAAATTCTCATGGAATTTTATTTATTAGGACTCTGGGAATTTTTTTAGAAAAATACCCAGGAAGGGTTAGGGAATTTTTTTTACAAAATTTGAACGGACATCCTGGATGTGTAACGTTCGAAATTTCTACCATTGATTCTGAATTCCGACATTCTTGTACAATATGTTTTCGGGTAGTTTAATAGCCCTTTCCTCGCGGCGAATTCGAAAAGTACGTTTGCGTTCTCGTCCGCCATTCTCTATGCGATCGCGGACACTCTGACATACACGGAATAGTACATCTACACCCCGTATTTCGACCACGCGATTTGTTGACAAGGTAAGATACGATCGGTATCGCGTCACTTTATTTACGCGAGCGTCGTACATATATTCCGTTGCGCAATAGCTATTAGCGATTCAATAACCCAGGCGCTTTTTCCTCCCCCCCCTCTCTCCCCTCCCTCCCTCCTTCCCTCCCTCCCACCTCTTTCCTTTCTCATTTGTTCACGCCGCGATCTCCGTTTCTGTGAAACTTCTGGGTTTTGTTTTCGGAAAAAACTACCGGTAAAAATATTTCGCTTCTCTCTCTCTCTCTTTCTCTCTTATTTTCTATTAACAATTCCCCCGAATCGCAATGCGTCGTTGCGTAATCATTTCGTTGTTGGACGACGGCGATTATATACACAACGACGCACTGTTATTGCCAGTTCACCGAATTTTACTTATCGTTTCGAGGCACGCAGCGCGCGCACTTTGTCACGTAAACACACGACAGTGCCAACACATGGCAGATCTAATACGTCTAACATGGCGCGAGCGAGATAAATCATTCGTGCGATGTGTTCCGTTCGATTTATTTTCCTTCGCCGTACGCGAATAAAAATAGTTGGGCGCTATCGCGTTGAGCGCCACACGCAGATATCGTTGCGCGTTCACGCAACGAGAGATTAGGCGTTTGCGTCATGTATCGCGTTATCGGGACGAAAATATTGCCCGATCGATTAATTTGTGAGAGAAAGAGGAAAAAGGGAGAGGAAAGAGAGAGGGAAAGAAAATGCGTGATAGTTTTAATCGCGGGTCTCGCTGATGTTTCAGGCGTTTCAAGGTCGAGGACGAGAGAAGAAATGACGCCGGCTCTTGATCTCTCCCGTTTCGCCTTTGGAATATTTACCGTCGACGATTTGAGAATATTTGTCGGTCGCCGGCGAAATTGCGTAACCATTTGCATCCACATCGGAAACAATCGAGGAATTTGCTGAGTAGAAATAAGGCGTCTTAAGAAAACTTATTTTCCAGATTGGTGAGTACTATTATTTCTCTCCATAATTTTTTTTTCTTACCTCTTGCTCACACGATGACTTTATTTTATCGATATCATTAATATCCGTTATAAATTATAAATTGATAATAAAGATCGTTTTCATATAATCTATAAAAAAAAAAAAGAAAATGTTCTCTCATTTAGAGCGTTGAGCCTCGTTGATATGACAGATGTTAATTTATATAATCCATGATACATATATATATATAATAAATTTTACTATTGGAGAATTAAAATTATTTACAACAGAAAAATTTCTTTATTAGCAGAATAGCGTATGATAATTTAGATATATTCCGTGTTATAAAAATAACACGGAATTTTAAGTCCGACATTTTTGTCGTTTTTTCTTCACAATTGTATCTTTATTACAATTTTAATTATATATTTAATTAAGTTAATAAACATACATGTATATAGATCTTGTTGCTTTTTGCTGTACGATATTTTTTTACAACCTCGTGTAAAATTTGTCTTGTCTCGTTTATTGTTGGTGAACAAATAAATAAGTAATAAACATAATAAATAAATAAATAAGTTTTCATTGTAGTAAGACAATTAAATTAATAATTAACAAGTGAAAATAAATAAATAATGATAACTACATAAATAAATAAATAATGATAGCTAAATAAATTAATTAATTTCCTATATATAGCAACAGTATTGAACAAATACGATGTATATCTCCTCACGTTTTACTGGAGATACGAATTTGTGATCACGTTGTGCGTAGAGAAGTGTTTACGCGTGCTGGAGGGGCCATTAATCAATTCAATGACCCTGTTTCTACGAGAGATAACATCTCGCTCGAAGAAGTTTAGAAGTCACACGTGAGAAAATCCCTTTCTCGCGCGCGTACTAAAATTCAAAAAAGTGCCTCTCTCGGATCGACGGGGTTCTCTCGAGTCGTCCTTAATAATCGCGCAAACCGGTTTCTGCACGTGGCACGATTCGACGTGTCCACTCGTGAATGTGCCCGGCAAAAATCAGCGGCGGACCCAAGCAACTTGGGCCCAAACCTCTGTCACGTGACTTTCTTTTTCGGACATCTCGAGCTCGCGTGAATGAATGAATCTGCTTTCTCGCTGCTCCTCTCCTTTAATTCGATCAGAAATTGCGCTTAACGAAATTACTTCCGTCGATCGACTTTGTTTTTTGTTTTGTTTTTTTTTTTCGCGTTCGTATTATTAATTGTATGCCGAAATTCTTTTTGGAGGGAAATAAAATAAAGAGAAATAAAATAAAATATTCCAAATTATACGCAACAGAGATGGAAGATTAGAAAAATGAGGGAAATCGTGAAATATATTCATTGAAAAATTAACTATTCCAAACATGTAGAATACGAAGTCTATGTAATTTATTATAATCGTGATGATTCATTCCTTTCACGCTAACAATATTTTCAACTATGTAAGCGACGCTTGAACGCAGATAACACGTGGAGCTTAATTAATGCGAATTGTAATCAGCGTGATTTCATTTTGAACTGCCGAGCATCGCGAAACAAGCGTTCGCTATTTCATAAGACATCAGGTTTTATCGCGGTTTTATTCACTCGCCTCATCTCGTTCCAAAGTACTTTAATAAGACACATTTACAGCGATAAAGGTGTATCGCTTTCGGGATAAACGCATCGGTGTGTAAATGATCGATGTATTTCATAAATTCAAATAAATGCGAATTCTTAAAAAAATGCGGCGTAAAGTATAATTCCGATTGAAATAATCGCAGTTATAAATTCGCGTTGATTGCGCCGAGGACAGCGCTAAATAATAAATAATTGCTCGTTTCACGCACGACAGTTAAAAAGCTAAAATCCCATTCAATTTAACGAGGAAGCGCGTTTATCGCACTGTTCCTATGAGTCACAAATATTGCGGCGATTATACAGTTTGAATAGAAGCCTATTCCGTCGAATGCAATTTTTTATTTATTTCTATGAATATTGGAATCCTCTCGTGCCCATATATATGCAATATTTTATTCAGCTTTTAGAAATACTTTTATTGAAATATCCGTTGGTTGAAACGTATGAAATAAAAATAAATGTTCTTTTTCTAGATATGAAAGATTGCTCGACAAATATAACATAGCCATTATACATATAGCAATTATTTTTAATTAATGAAATTAGCTGTGAAAAATGAATCTGTGTTGACAATTTCTCGACTCTTGTGTGTGATTTGAAAAATACAATTCTCAAGCGATACTGCGTAAGTGTCGTCGCACTTGTATATCGCAGGTGCAAATATCTCTGTGATCTTTTTGCAAACACACGTATTTTTTTTTTTCTTTTTTGCAAAAGCCAGATACACGCCTCGGATACACACAAACACGGGATGAGGATTCGAGGAAATGGATTTCGGTCGGAGCCGTACGTTTTTTGCGCATCCTGTGGAACGAACATGAACCGCGCGCGGATGAGCTTAAAGGAGAACGATCACGATGAGAGAGGGTTACGTAACCGAGGGGGAACCGATACGCCGGCCGGCCAGCCGGCCGGCCGGCAAGCAAGCACCGGTGCTGGCGTTTTTCAGCTACGTATTTCGACATGGTATATATTCGTATATATCTAATAATTTGTTTAATGAAGAAATTTTACAGGCCTTTTATTTATCCTCTCGCGATTGCTGCGATTATCCGCGTACGATCTGAGTAACGCAATATTTACACGGAGATGATTCACACGCACATGTGTATGTACATACGCGAGGTAGTCGAGTCTCAAAGGGATGCGTGATCTGCGCAAATCATCGATATCAATAAAGACGCCCAATAAAAGCAAACTTCGTTTCAAAGCAAGCTGTCGCCGAAATACCTTTGTAAGAACGATTATATGCACATATAAAAAAAAAAACACATTTGCAAGATAATAAGTTAATAATAAACCTGAAAGAAAATATTGGTTGAAAAAAAAAAACATATCTTACGATACTGTTAATGAAGCATGAATAAATCATTGGACATCTGCGCTTATTTATATCTAAAATTTTTCCAAGAACGAATTACACGATTTCTTCTTTGATGATTCATGAGCCGATGTGAACAATATGCTAATTTAAATTATTTGAATTATATATTAAGGGGGAGAGGGAAGGGAATGTGAAATCTAATCGTACTTTCATCAAAATTATCTCCCGCCTTCTCGAGTAAATTAATTCCGATTGCGTTAATGAATTCTAAATTGGACGTAACTTCCTGCACGCGCGTGGCCAGGAAAGATAAACACATTGAGAAGAATTCTTTATGAGCCTAAGTTTCGCCACGAGCGAAAAGAAAAATTTCTTCTTCCTCTCCCTCTCTTTTTCCCCCACAATCTTCCCTGCCAAGCATCCTCTCCCCCTCTTCCCTCCTCGAGTTTTAAGAACCCGATGACCTTCCGACTCCTACGCATCGAAAATACGCTCTAGCAAGAATCACAGCGAACTTATTTAATCGTAAGACGGCGACGATAAAGGGGACGAGAGAAATATTCGGTAGACACAATGAGCGAGCGAGCGATATATATATATATATTTTTTTTTTATTCTGCGCGTCGTAAAATCGCGCCGATAGTCTTTGGCTTCGATATTCGCATCGGTATTCGCCAGCGATGAAGCGAAAACACACATTTTTGCGTCTACGCCGATTAAATATCGTCGGCCCGACGCGCAAATACATTTTTCACGAGACACACGTGTTATCTCAGAAAGAGAGCGTGCACACGCGTATGCGTCAGAATATTTATTTTCGCTCGCGCGATTGTCAAGTTCTAGATTGTCAAGTAATACATCAATAATAATTTTCCACGTGAATCATAATAGTCGCCAGACATAGATAAACTCGAAAAACGAACGGTATCGCGGTAAATGACAGTTGCGTAACGTAAGTTAATTAATTAAATGGAGGTGGTTTAATTGCGCATTTGATATCGACTGCTGACGAATCTTCTGATCGCACGTGCGTACATTGATAGCGAATTTTGTAGTCGTGCGGCATGCCTCGTATGTATGAGACAGTAAGTTATTACGACTCTATTCGACCGGGAGAGAGAGGGGGTAAGGGGGAAGGTCGTATTATGCAAAGAACTCTGTAGGTAGATATCGTGGCCATCAATATTCGGACAATAGATCTCAAGGATGCTTTTCTAGAGCATATTTGGTATTCTTAGGCGAATTAGCATAAGATGAGAGAATAATATCCAAAAAATAAGGAAACTTTATTAAATAATCGTCGCAAAAAACAACATCGCTAGTTGTGTTGGCATAAAAAAAACCGGTTTGAAATCACCAATGATGATGGCAATATATTTCCTTTTTCTTCTTTCTTTATTCTCCGCAAGCGATGCAAAAATCTTCTCTCCCTTTATTGAGAAGCGAATGAATGACTTACGAAGAGAAAAATCTCCTAAGAAGAAAGGATTACTCGCTTATTATAGAATTTTTTTTTACTCTCGGCACTTACAGTAGGGGATCATCGCTATTAGTGGATAAGTCTTAACATCGCGGACTAGAATAGATAGTTGCTGTTAGTTTTTCACGATGCTACGAAGCGTGAAGTGCATAAAGACATTTGATCGATTAAGAGTATTGTTTGCGATCGTTTTCTTATCAAAGCATCTCGTGAAAGATAAGTGAATATGATAATGGGTTGCTTCGATTAAAAGCGAGATATCTTGGCTTATTTTTTTTTTCTTTTTTCTTTTTTGAAACCAAGATGAATTATATAAAGTTTTGAATGTTATAAAGTTTTTTTAGCTTTACATAAAGAGAGTGAGAAATATGAATTGAATAGATTACGATCGATAATACACCGTGAATTAATAATTAATAAAAGTATAGTGTTATTTTAATTATACAAACTGAAAGCATGATTTATCAATCCATTTTAACCAGTCAAAGGGCTCGCGAAAGAGGCGATGAACTCGATTGACCTAAGATCATCTTTTTTTCTGTTGCGCTCTCTCTCTCTCTCTCTCTCTCTCTCTCTCTCTCTCTCTTTATCTCGATAAGTTCCGAAATAAAATCGTGTATGATAGCGCGATTTTATGCAGAAACTTTTATAATATCAACTCCTCTCTTTGCCATTTTTATTCTCATAACGATCATATCAATAATATTTTCATTATCCTCTCAATATAACTTATTAATCTCAATTTCTCATCAGAGTCATTTTTTTTTTATTTTTCCTGTGAGATAAAGATCACAAGATCGGCCGATTCCTCGAATTACGACTGTCATTAGCGGAAAAAATTAATTTATGAAGATAGAGACGAGAGATTGCTCGCGCGCGTACATTATTATTTTTATCGCTACTTATAAAAGAGACCATGCGCGGCGTCATTCCTATTTCCTCGCGTATCGATTCGCGAGAGAAAAAAAGCACGCGTCGCGCGGAGCCTTTAGGTCAAAGGTAGCGTCGTATAATCGGGCGTGTAAAAGTGAATCCGCGAGATTTATATATATATATATATATATACACGTGCGACAGAGGAATTCTCAGGGTGCAATCAACCTGCGCTCAGAGGTACATCGCACTGTGTTACGCCACGCGGAAAGCCTTGACTTTATTGCACGCTGCGCGACAACACACGTCGCAATACGCCAACTCCTTTCCCTTTTTATGGCGCTCGTTGCCGTTCATTGCGCTTGTGCCGCTTTTTTTTGTAAACGAATGCTTTTTTTATCGAGACAATTTATATTACTTTAACGAGCGACGCGATGCAGCTGAAATTTCTTTTTATTTTATTTAAATTTATTTTTCTCATTTTTAATTTTAATTATTTTTTTTTTAATAATTAATTTTAATAATTAATTTAATATTCGAATGAAATATAATATATACGGTACGATTTAAATGAAATGTGATTTAATTAACAAAGAAAGGTGTTATTAAAAATAGAAGATGTAATTATAAAATCAAAGTTTGAAGAAAGAGCTTTTTGAAAAATATAATGATTAGATATCACGACGCGTAATATATTATAGCACGCTTAAATCACGCACATTTATACACTTGATTTATTGTGCAACCACACCCCTCCTGTTCTACTGTCACTAGCTGCACCAATTGGATGCGATAGTTCATCACGTTTCATTTGAAATTTACGCAAATATTTTTCATTGTACGAATTACGATAAGATTGAACCGACTCATCGATATATTACGCAGTGCAAAATTTCGGCGAGAGTGTGAATTTCGCGGTCTATATATTTCAATTAAAGTTCTTATCCGAGATCTAAAACACTCGTAGCAAAAAATAAGCTATACTATAAAATTAATAAAAATTATAACCATTTGACATTTAGTATAATTGGTACAAATTAGAAAAGACATGTAGCATGCGAGGAGAGGACAAAACAAATTTATTTTGCATAGCATATAGAAAATATTTTTATAATTAATTTAAAAAAAAATTTTTCCATCGAACCAAAAACGCGGCGCAAACCGGGGAGAATGCGTATTTCTGTAATCTAAAGAGCGTATTCGCGCAGGATGTATTCCATATAAATCTCACAGGAATAGCAAAATATGCATCTCGCGTAGTATTCCGTGACGCGGATAAACACGCGAGAATAAGACTTGACGAACAATTTAATTAGTCGAGGCAAAGGTTAAAGACTCGAACGTGCCCCGACGAACGTTGATATCGTTTGATTAAAACGCGACTCTGCATGATCGAGGAGTCGTAAATTTCGCAAAGTTCAAGGACTCTGGAACACGTTTCTGGCGTTTCATTGCGCTCGTCCCGGATTTCAATCATCGATTTGTGGACGATAATTCGTGAACCGGAAATCCTAATCGAATTTATATCCTCCGGAAGTGTGTTTCGTGCGGCGATATATCCCTCTCCTTTCCCACGCGTTCCGGCGAATAGTCGCCATGGCCTTCAATTCTCCTCCCGTTTCTCTCGATTCGCGAAAATGCGCAGAAAGTCTACTCTCGTGTAACGTGTAGCGCGAGAATAAGCGGGAGATACCGGTTCGATCCGGCGCCGAACGATTAGCCCGAGATAAAAATAATGAGGCTGCGCCGCGTTGTATTGTCGAAAATTGATCTCGTTTCTACGGCCAAAATAAATTCCGACTCTGCACGTGCATTTTTTTGCATATTTTGCTCTCTATTATCGCTATCTCTGTACCGAGTTAAGCGAAACGCTTTGAGGCATAATGGCAACACGAGAGACGATTATACGATTATATATACATACGCGTAAGAGATCGTTTTTAGCCGAGGTCAGAACACCGGTGTCCACCGTGTGATATTTATTGAGAACATTAAATTCTCTCCCGAATGTGAGAATGCGTACTATCGCGTGTAGTCGAGGCGTGACTAATCGTAACGATTATTATACATGTAAATGGCAACTCGCAAATCTCGGGCAAGAGATACATTGCAATTATCCCGACATATGTTCTGCTCCGTAAAACTTTTACTTCAACAAAGTTTTCCATTTCTATTCGGAAGAATAAAAAGTAAATACGTGAGATTTATTATTTATAATATTTTTAGAGATGTCCATCTTTATTAGAACTTTAAATTGTGAAATTTACACTTTTTTTTCTCATTCTGCTTTTTAAAAATCTTCTCTTTTTATGTTTGATCAAAATACTTATATTGATAAGTATGCCGCGTTATCTTACTGACCTTGCTGTTCATATAACATCGCAATAATGATAATATTATGATTTCCCATGTTCGAGAGAAAGAGAGAGCAAGTTATCAATCGGCGACAGAATTTAGCAATATTTATATGATAATATGGATTAAATCAAGATATAATGCGTCTTGTATAATTGACGTCGTAATAGATGTTGTAGTACGTTCAAGTATTTTTAATCAGTCGCGTTTTTACTCGGCTCGAAATTTTATCAATTATCTCAATAGAAAATTCTTGAATCATTTGCGATGAGGAACACGTAGATGTCTAATAAGTCTTCCTTATACAGGTTTAGTTATGTAATATTTGTGCTATTACCTAATGTGTTTTCAAACAAGAAAAAAAAATGGAAATATTTCAGATAGTATATTTTGTTTAAGTGTTAACAGTTATTTTTCTTAACTCTAATAGAAGTATAAAAATATTTTCGAATAAATATTGTTTTGCTTCAAAAGATCCATAATGATATAATGACTTAAACGGAAATTTTTAATTGTTTTCTTCAGGATATTTTTAATGTCAGTTTTATCTTTTTTTTTTTTTAGTGCAAAAATATACCTATTTTATTACGGCTTTGTAAAATTTTTTGTTGCAAATTCAATAATATGCAATGAGACATGAGTAAAGAAACAAAATTTTTTCAATAAAAAAGTATTTATTAATTTTTCATTGAAATTATTGCTAAAAAATTCCGAAGAAAAGAGTGAGCTGTGTGCGAAATATTTCCACTTTTTTTTCGCGCTGCGTAAAAGAACCAGCTTTATCGCATCGTGTGTTTATATATTACCGTAAAAAGGTTTCGCGAGACTTGGTGAGTCATCGTTAAACTACACGTGTAACATCATTAATGCTTTACATTTATCTTTTTATATTTTTACGCTCTGTCATCTTCTGATACGGTCTAAATATAGAGAATAAAATTCTTTGTGTTATGAGAAAATGGAACGATGAATATTCTTAAACAAATTACGCAGAGTGCGTGATCTAATCTCGAGACTAAAATTCATTATTTATGCAAACATCGGATGATTAAGAAATGATCAAAGTTTAATACGAATTATTATATCATGTGGTTTATTGTAAAAAAAAAGAAGGAGGCCGAATATTTATAATGATATATTAAACTGGAAATTGTGCCAGCCATTAAACAATATCTGCAAAAATTTCATAATTTATAAAAAAAATATTTTGAATAATATGGAAAAGTTTTTTAATTGAAACGGGTTTTAAACGTGGAGGCTAAGAATACTAGTTCTTGCCACAAGTTACATTGGCAAAGCACGCAGAGACTATGAATAGACAAAACTGTTGTCTTATTTTGCATCGAGCGAGTTGCTTTAACAATCGTGACATAACGAAAATCTTACGCGAGTGGTCAGTGAGCCTTGTCGATTATACATATTACATGCGCATTACATAGTACGTCTCGTAAATATTTCAACGCTTGCTGAAGGCATCCTTTCTGGAAGATGCATTCTAACTCTTCAGGAGAAATATATTACATTTAGATAATTATGACATTTATGGAGATGAACAGCGCCAGACAATAACACAGTTAACTTTTCACGTACATATTATATCTGATTTATCATTGTCTTTATAAAAAAAAAATCAGTCAGTGAGGATTGTCTATTTTCGATATCATATTACAATCATGTGCTCGATTTTATAAAATATTTACGAGCATCTGATTTGCGCTGGAAATTTAAAAAAAAATTTATTTTCCACAAAATTAGACACACTTTTGAATTTAAAACTAAATTTAAAAAAAATTGTTTTTTTTTTTTTTTTATAACTTGAGGGAAAAATAGAAATTCGAAAAAGTGACCGTGAATCGAAAATGACAAATGTAAAGCAAATGTAATGCAAAAATGTGATAAAAAATGCATATTTCTCATTTTATATAATTTATCGAGGTTGAATTTTGAGGTCACTGATTATGCAAGCGCGCACGATTTAGAGCGCCATTACATTGCTATTCTATTTCAATATTCTTTGCAATTTTTCATCTTAATTTTATTAAAAGTATACTATTTTTTTATATAAAAAAAAAAAACATTTATGTATTTGATTAAATAAAAATTTTATATATAATAAAAAAAGTAAAAAATATCTTATTTAGTCAATATTATGGTCAAGTTCTCCGAAAGTGATGCATGTGTAAGTGATTATAGTAAAATCATTTTCGCCGTCGTCAATCAATATTTCAATCTTCGGCGGCGCCGTGTCTCACACGCACTTTTCTCTCGCGCGAATCATATATATGTATGTGCGGATTGAAATTATACAATGTAACAGAGCGCCTGGCGTCGCAAGATACGCGAATAGCATCATCTCAATTGCAATCATGTGTCTGGCTTTATATTTGCCAAGATCGTCCATACGCGATTCACGTGTTCAACAGTCGCCACCAATATAAATAAATACTCGAGGCGAATCGCGGGTCGAAGGAACAACGGCACGACCATTTGTCTCGCAACGAATCGCGGCGAAACCTTTCTCAAATTCAATATCCGCTGCCGTTTGACATCTCGGGACGAGTTTATTCAGTGACTTATCACGCCAAGTAGTATACGTGGCGATTATATAATCGGTCGCTACCGGTTTTCAAATTGACAGAGGAGGAGAGGAGAGCCCGCAACTGACTTTCCTGGCTTCTTCAGCGAATCCTTTCGTGACAATACATTTCTCCCATAGCAGGATAATTGCCGTTATATGTATAATGTATTAGATCATATTTATTTTATTATATATATTTTATATATTATTTTATACATTATATATTTTATTATATATATTATATATATTACATATAAAAAAATTTCAGTTTGATATCAATGATTTTCTCGGGCAATGAAAGAATTCAATAATACTTTTCGCTGTCGAAATGAGTTTTTAATTTAAATATAAAAAATTCGAAGCTGGAGAAAGAATAAAAATCAAAAACATTATTTTCGACTTCACAACCGCAAATGTGCGTTCTAAATTAATATTTTTATTTTTTTTCTTATTTACATATTTTTTTAAGCGATATTGTTTTACGAGATACGATCGAGGAGAAAGGAACCGAGAAAAAACATTGCGAAGAAACAAACAAGAAATTAAGTGAAAGAAGCTAGGAAAGAAGACATGTCTCTAGTTCTATGCTATAATTATAACATTTTCCTTAAAAATTGCATATTAAGGCGACTTGGTGTATTCGACGAATAATTCTTTATGACGTAGCATTGCGTATTATCGTACTTACGTGTAAGATTAGATTAAACCGCGCGCGAGGGTCTTCATCGATCGGCCAAAATCCCGTTTGCGCATCGTCCGATTTCTCACTATCTTTCTCTCTTTCTTCCAATATTTACCCGTAATAAGTTATTACATATATACACCAGTTATAACATCGGGTCAATGATGTAAGACAATTATTGCTTGCGTCAACAAGATTATAACGCGGAAAGCGTAACGTGAGACTTAATCATGTGTTGCGAAAAAGATGTAAAAGACTATCGTTAGTTTATGCATACGTATTTTTCAAACACGATTGAATCGAATCGAGTGACATGTCATTTCATCGTCCGTTCGGGTCGACGACCGTCCAGTGAAATCCACGAGGTGTGCAAACCGCACTTCCTTGGCGACTATCATTATCGAACACTGGTCATAAGCCGCTAATGGCAGTTGAAAGGTAATTGAGCTAGCCGCATCGACGATTGGCTCGCGTCCGCGTGATTGGAATTTCATTTCAATGCGTTTTCTTACGAGTGCCATGTTGTTTGAGAACCAAATTATGTCGATTTGATTTGATCGCGACAATGAAATCGCGAAAAAATTTTTCACACGAAGAAGGAAGGAGAAAGAGATTATAATTCTGCACGGAATTGTGTGGCAGATGCATATTATCGTCTAAAAAGATGTCGATAAATATTTTTTAAATATTGTATACATATACATTAAAAAACATTTAAGATATATTTTCAAAACATTCGAATTTTTCAAGAATTTCTCTTTTTTTTTTAATATAATATTCGAATCACTAAATTATCGAAAACTTTCAAAAAGAAGACTTCGTCGCCTATTACTAGATGTATTATATCTATTGGATAGATTAGGGAATTTTTCTATCAGATTGCAAAGAATAACGATTAACCTTGTTGCGCAACGAGTAGCTATGTGTATAAAGAGTGAAGGATACGAAAAAAAAAGATTCGGTCACCGATATACGACAAGCGACAGCTTTTTTCGCAAAGATGGCACCAAGCCATCCGCGTTCTATTATTATCAATTCGCAAAAAAATATCAACATTCGCAAGAAGCGAAGACAGATCGTAAGATACGGTCCATTCCCAGATCATGCTTTTAGCTCTCAAGATTTTCTCTCACTTTTAACTTCCTACATCAACCATCAGCGATATCGCACGATACGACACGATAAATCACGTTCCCTGCCTACATTACATATTATATGTATATAGAGACGTGTAAATAAATAAATGTACATACGTATGTTTTTTCTCGTGTCTCGCGAGTACAAAACATCATCGCATCGATTGTGTGACATCGGTGGCTCGCTTTCGCGGCTCGTAACACGATTGTCCGATTGTTGTGTGCATCAAGTGTGTTATACCGTAAAGTTGTATGTGTCGTATCTCGAAGTTAATGAAAGAATTATAGATTACTTTATGTCATATTTATAAAAGCGACGCAAAACATTTGACGGCGATTCATAAAAATTATTCCAGAAAGAAATAGAAGCTTTTCCATTATGCTCTTTTAAAAACATAACATTATTAATAAAAGAAAAAAAAATGACAAAAATCACAATATACTTGTAGAAGTGTTTGAATCGTACCTGAATCAAGAGAAGGCGATGCACTTTTGTGGCGCGCATAAATTGGCATCCGCGCGTCGTGCATCGTGTACATTCACTACGTAATTACGGTAAATAACGGTTTCGTCTCATAAACTCGCGCGCTGCTTTACTTCACTCTATCGACTATTGTTCGACTTTCTATACGCGGCTGGCGTTCGCGTCCTCTCTAACGCTTAGCGAACTCGTGCACGCGAATATTTAATTTATGTATGTATGGATTGATGTCGTAATCCGAGGAAAATATAAAGTATATCGAACGCGAAAGAAGATAATTCCTTTCGGTTGGATTTGATGTATAACGCGGACATTTCTATCATATAGGTCTATTGATCTTTTGCTTAGAATTTTCATTGCTGTCATAATTTGTTAGTTGTTTAAATCGATGAGAGAATTTATTCGATCAAAAGAAAATTGTCTCGATAAAATTGCCTCTTCATTTTCTCAAGATTTTTTCCCAAGATTATGATATCTGTTATAATTTTTATATTTCGTTGAAAGATGAAATATGGCTCGATATACGTATAAACGTATAGTATTTTTCCATTTTTATCGCATTTGAAGATAGAATCTCTCTCTGAGATTTAAGTCAAGGAGAGAATCGTGTTATTCATCGAGGAGCAGCTCAGGCAATATTAGTGCGATAAGGGAGCAGAATAAAAAATAGTAGTATCGTATATATATATATATATACTGAACAAAATAAAAGTCTGATATTTATAAATGAAATACATTTGATTATACTTTCTTTTATCTAATTTTGTCTCCTTTTAAATAAAATCATTTTTCAAAAGTACTCAACTACCGATACGATTATTGCGCGTCAAAGCAGTAGCGAATACGCTTTTTCGCTATGTTTTTTGTATTCCTTTTAGATATATAAGGAATATAAACATTATTTTATTGTTAAAAATATCTTTTTATCTATATATTATGTTTATTTAATAACTTCTCTCTTTTTCTTGTATTTTTACGTTCAAGTTTATTTTTCTTAAATTTTATCTCGTTTCTTTTCAGTTTAGTACAATCTGTTACATATAATTTATTGTAACTATATTTTTTTCGTTCGTCTGTGACTATGTAACTATGTTTCTATCCTTTTTCTAGTTGCTTGAAAGAATGCGGGCACATTAAAATAAGGCATTATCATATTGTTCGAGTATCATTCTTTCTGCTCGTAATAAGTTAATTATACAAGCGTAACACGCTTTGATCTCCCAAGGAATCCCAAGAAAAATTAACGGCGGATCTCTATGCGCGCGCACGCATATACACACACAAATACACGTGATTTATTTACCCGAGTGAATGCGAATGAACGCAATTGATTGTGTCGGCTATGTAAATCGCGTCTGAATAATAAATAATCCGTCAGTCGCGCGCGTAAACGCAATTTTCCCGAGGACGTTGTGTCAATGTGCAGCAAATCACTTTTGCCTCAATAACAAGACGATATTTTATACGTAACACGTTTTTCACATACGCGGCTTACTTGCAAGGCTTCGCAAAACATCGAGATTGCCAAGCTTAGCGAGCATATGCTCCATCTTCTCTTGCCATTTCTTTCGAAAATATGGAGATGTGAAATTATTAGACTAAAATAAAAAAAAAATAAAGTTTTTAAATTTTCTTTCATAAACTATTTTATGATAATGTCATCAATTATTTATATTATACTTCTTTAATCAACAAAAAATTATTTTTTGCAAAATAGTATGTTAATTCTATGTATAATTCCTTTACTTTACGCGGTTAATCGATCGAGCATCTTTCGAGTTTCCTAGCTTTTTCCTAAAGAGAGTAATAATGATTGAAAGAGTGTGTTCTTCATCGGAAAATGGAGTTTGACATTTTTCCCTTTCCATAGTTATGATACGCTCGAACCGATCGATTGAGCTTTACTCGCGACGTACGTGGAAGCTGAGAGCTTGAAGAGTTGTCTGCCTTGACCCACTCTCAAATGTCCTCGACTGGTGTCCCTCGCTTCCACGCGTTTCAAAACTTGGGCCCTAGACGAAGCGGATTCGTTAAGCGGTCGCTTTTATCGAAGATATCTAATCGATTGTTCGATTATCTTTCACGTTACTGTTAACGATTGATTGTAAAATCTTAAAGTACACTTTCATACATTCTCAATGTATTTTTTAAGTAAATATTTTCAAGTGATTATACAATGAAAATAAGAGAGCGAGATAATATTATTTATTTATTAAGCGTTTTATTTACAACAACACAGAGAACAGTTTTGTTATCTCATTCAACATCATCCTCGCAATAGTCCCAATCCTCCTCTCGAGATTGGTTCGTAGATGATGGATTTTTAATCGCAGTCTTATTATCGGCTTTTCCGATACCTAAAGTGTTTAGTATTCCTAACGAGTTTAGAACAGAGATTTGTCATTAATTAACGGTTTCCTTCTAAATAGAAATTGCGAATTTATTAATAAAACTTTGATCTGTCATATCTATGTCAAGTATATTTAAAAAAATGTTGTTTATATATTATATTTTTTCGAATGTGTTTTTTATATTTTTTACAATATATATATATATATATATATATATATATATATTTTATGTATATGATTTAAATTTATTTATAGAAAGAAAACTTTCTGGACAAGCTCTGAATTAAATAGCTCTCACATGTAATCTATTGCAAAGGACATGCTGACCTTTAATAAGTTTTCCTATCATATTCGTGCCTTCTGTATCTTCCTCCTCCCCTTCTGCTATCGGCTTCCTTATGTTCTGATAAATCGTGCATCCAATACCGAAGACGTGATTGAATACAAATTGAGCGGTGCAGAGCACCATAACCACGAGAATGGGTAGACAGAGGCTGGTCTCGAAATCGTCCAGAAACACATTCACCGATTCCGATAGCAAATCACAGGACATTCTTTTCGCTCGGACAAGTCGTTTTCCAGGTTAATTTTCGTCTTTGACTTTTTTTATATGATCGAAGCAATTACGTCTTCGAGGCGATCATCATCGCCTCGTCATTTTTATTTTTCGCAAAGCTATACAATCTTACAATTTTATATGTCTTTGCTCGAAAATGGAGCCAATATATCTTGTCAATTTCGTTGCGAAGAGAAGAGATATTCATATGTTTGTAGCTTGCTCAAGTGTGAATCTCGCCTTTTGCATTTTATTGCATTCGCAAGTGAATACAAGCAGAAAATAATTAAAGTGAGAAAACATTTTTCTTTATTTAAATACAATAACGATAAGAAAGATAAGAAAACCACAAAACAATTAAAAGGAAAAAAAGCATTTTTAAATTTTTCTTATATCAATACTAATTAATGTAATGAAAGAAATTATTTTATACTGCGAAATAAATTACATCGGTGACATTACTACGTCATCGTTTGGAGTAAGGTTCAATGATTCTGGCATATTCAAGAAAGTACTTTCATCGAAGGTATAGTTCCCGATTCGCTGCGAAATCTCTTTAGATCGCTGCATCTTTGTTACATCAGTCAAAGTTGATTGACAAGACAACAGAGAAATGTCGAATTCTCCCTCGGATAAACAATAATCGTGATATTGAGAGGATCTAGAGGATACTGACGGAGAAGGCGCTATTGAATTTAAAGCAACGTTCGATCCTAAGCTGCCATGTGGTACTATTATCTCCGTCTGCCCTGTTAATTCTCCGACTGCTAATGTCGTTTTCTGGCTGGTCGTTGTTCCGAAGGACGTGCAAACATAAAATCGCGGATCGATGGTAATAGGATTTTCATCAGAGATCGACTGTTCGATAAACGACTTGGTCTTCGTTAAGTTCGAATGAGATAATTGCGGCGCGCTAGGATTTGGAAGTCGCGAATTAACGTTCCTCGAATCTTCATCGGTTGTTTCCGGCTGTGACAAGAATGTCGCGCGATTTATAATAGCTCCGTGAATCGACAAATCTACGTTCCGATTCCGATCAGTTTCCACAATTTCCATTGGCTCGTCCTCCGCTTGGTGCTCTCGTTGACTTTCATTTTGTTCCACTAATTCGATTATCGACATTGCATTGTCGTTGGTTGCCGTTGGATTATCGTTCGACGCAGAGTTTTTCTTCTCCTCGTGTTTCTCACGTTCTTGCGTGACGCTGGTGGATATTACGGGAATTTGTGCTCCTTCTGCAAGTTGCTTCTTACGTTGCTCACCTAGATCCAGTTGCCTCATGATATTTATGATATTTGCGAAAATGAAACGATTGTTCTCCAACAGCGCGCGCAACTGAACGACCGCGTCGTAACACGATTTCTTCCACGATGGGGAACTTGCAACGGATCCGAGATTATTCTAGAAAAAGAATAAAATATTTAAGAGTTAATAATTTTGCAAAAATTACAAATATTTGTGGATTCACGATTTGCGTACTTGTGGGGTAGATTGCCGAGACGCATACTCTCGTGCTTTAGTCGTAACACTTTTCGGTAGAGAAGACACTTCCGCCAGAGAAATGCCATAGTGATCGGTAGGTCCTACTCCGGGGTTCAATTTGTGAGTGTATATCAGATGTAGCTCGTTCGATTCTTCCGCGGTTTTTGTCTCGAAGCAATGACTGAAACCGTAGCAATAATAATGTGAATGGAATTTTCCTCTTTGTTAAGCAGATTATGCATTTATGCAAGATGTTCACGTACGTTGTCACGTTGTAATACATGTTTCTCAGCGCGGTGAGATGTAAAAAATGCGTCGCGGCAAACGTGAACGCAGTCGTCAGCAATAATTTCTCGCATATCGACCAAGCGATAGCCGAACCCTCCTCGACAGTGGTATGCTTGCAGAGCTCGTCTAGAACCACGAGAGACCTAGGTGTGACGGATTGCAGAATGTATTGCGCCTCCTTCATCTAGAAATGAGCGAATATTGCTAATATAAGTCAATTTGATTCTTGTATCGAGAACGTTAATTCTTTCGTTGATCGGAATCAGGAAACATTTGAACATGGTTGATATTCAGATTGAGAACATTATCTATGTCGTAGACACATGTTTAATAGAGAAATTAGAAAAAAATATTGAATATAAAGTAGTACTTTCACGTGTTTCGAAGAGAGACGAATACATTCGTGAAAGTAATTATACATTTATCGGGCGATTACCTCGAGGACGTAGGCGGACGCATTGAGCTCGGCGTCGTCGCGAGAGCTCATTCTACAAAGTATGCGATCCGCTATGCGAAACGTCGCCTTTGCCGCCGGCACGTAAGAACCAATCTATAATAAATGCTTGTAATGAGTTGAAGAAATATGTTGGACAGATGAAATTTATCAATTTATAATAAACATCTCGTATAATATAATTAATAACATTGCGGAATAATATATTTAATAAAAATTAACTTTTTATTAAAAAATATATATTCAATAAAATTTAACGTTTAATAAAACGTTTAATATTAAATTTTTTATTATATTTTAATATATTTTACCGTCTTACAGCTATTAAATATTTGACGTGTTGGAGAAATTTTTTTGTGTTGCAATTAAAATTAAATATTATTGAATTTTATATAATATTAAATATTATATTTTTGGAACTTTGAACCCTCAAAATGAATTTTTTGTGCTGATCGTGGTTAATAAGAGATATTCTTGAGTTAATTAAATATTACATACGATTAAGGTGAAGCAAAGTTACCTGTGCCATGATTTGAAGTAGAACGATCTGTTTTAGATACGTGGATTTGCCGCTCATATTCGGTCCAGTTATCAAATGAAAATTATATGCAATCGAAGCGTTCTGCACGTCAGAGAATAAGGTAAAAAAAATATGGTACATTTGTCAGGCGGATCACTTATGTCAACACTCACCACATCGTTAGCTACGGGTAAGTCCCTGTTAAATAACTCCATAATAGGATGAAACGAGTTCACCAATTCTAACTTCGAATCGAACGATGGCCTCACGTATTCCGGATTACTGCTGATTTGCGCCAACGAAAGTATCAAGTCTAATTCTGCCACGTCGGCGCTCAATTGAAACAAGCAGCCGACATGCTGTCTTATATCCTCCAGTAAATTAGTCAACAATCTACAAATTATTATTTATTATTAATACGATAATACGGGGATCTATTCGACGATCAACTTACGTGTTACTCATCACGTAAATCTCTTCGCAAGCATTCTTGCACTGTTTATTTAACGTCAATAGCGCTGTTGTGGTCATCGTGAAGGATCTCCTGTTTTTTCGCGCCTACGCATAAATAGGACATTGGAGATACAATGAAAATTAAATTCCATAAACGATGTCGAGCGATAAATTACCTGAATAAATTCCGCCGGCAAGTCCGAGATTATCATGCTCGCATTTTGCGGTATTACAACGTTTATATGATAGCCCAAGTTCGCGTTATATTCCAAGGATAATGGCAGCTTGTGTTTCACGGCTAATTGCTCTACCATATCTATTTAAACGAATTCGTTTAATGAGAAATATAATTTTTCAAATAATTTTAATATATTTATATGTATATATACTTTTCATGTCGCTGATTAATTCGCAGTAAATTTGCCGAGCGACGTCCAATAATTCATTGATATCAGCTTTTATAGCGAAACACCGCTGCATACTCAGGGAAGTGCATCCCTTCACGAATCTCGCGTCCGCATGTATCAATGTCAAAATCTTATCTTTCATAACTCGGAATTCCGAATTTCCCAAATTCTACAAGTTCGAGGAAAAGATTATCATACCGATAAGAACATAAATAATCTCTCGTGAAAATAATATTATTATATAAATTATGAATTCACAATTTAATTTAATTTAAAAATAAATATAAATTTTCTATAATTTAGATAATTTAATTATATAAATAATTAAAAGAAAATTTTTAAAACAATATTAATAAGTCTCGGACAAGAGTGCAGCACCTTTCGCATTTTCGCAAAAAATGGATGAATACCGGTTGCGAGGATTGTTTCCAATTCCGGAACAGTGTCCAGACAGTTCTTCAAGAGCAACGCGTAATTTAAGTTTCGCTCTGCGTTTTGTATGTCGTTGACGTGTAAAGGTTTAATCGCTAACGTCAGCAAGCGATCCGTGCCGAAGAGGCGTTGTACCACCGGCTGCAAAATACAGATCTCACATAACACGCGACGTGTAAAAGTTGTGTCTGTTGAACAGCTCCCTTTTGAGATGCAATCCGCTATACCTGAAGACTGGTGCATAGAGAACGATTGGCTACTAATTCCGCTACGCAGGACTGTCGATCCTGGATCAGACGTTCGTCGCAGCCGGGCTGGAGGATGGAGGCGCGCAGGAGTCTCCTACCCATAGGAGTTAAACAGCGGTCCATCGTACCCAGCAGACTGACGATGGTATGCTTGGACTGCGAAACCACCAGTTCCAGACTCCGTGCGCTCTCGATATCTGTGCGAATATCTGCCGTGATATAATTTACCGAGAGAGATTGTCTTTTTCGTCGCAATATTATATTATTATTGTATTTAAATTATTAAGGAAATGTATATGTACATTTTTAAATAACTTACCAATCATAGTAGTATTCGGGGATCCTTGAAATTCTATTCGCACCGATTTTGGAGCATAAACCATATGTTGGACGTATTCTACATATTTTAACAATGCCGCAGCGGCAGCCAAAGCGTAATACCTGAATAGAAAAACGAATAAGACCTTTTCTTCATCTTTCTAATAATATTAGTCGTTATTTATGTGTGTATGATTTATTTTTATAACATTACTTTTGTTTTACTATCAATTCCACAGTTGAATACTCTCTGGCGCATAAAGTTCGCACGCGTTCCATGCCGGTCGACTCATTAAAGTGTATTCGTGAAATCGGCGTGATATTGAGAGCATTGAATTTCTCTTTGATCGATTTATACAGTTTATTACCGCGCTCGCACATTGTTTCGGGCATCAGTATCTTTAAGATAAAAAAAAGAAATGTGGGACGAATATTTTTCATTAAATATTGCTTCATCTATTGAAGGAATCTTATTGGAAAGTCAAAATATATCTTTAGCTTTTTCTTTTTAGTTAGTTTAATTTTTAATTTTGTAATGAATTTTAATATCAAATGAAAAATAACATAATTGTAAATGATATCATTATAAGGCAGTGATAAAATTAATTTATTTAAATAATAATGCCTACTTCTATTGGGTCGAGAATGTTAATTTTCGTCAAGGTATTCACATATGTTTGGCAATCGCTGATTTGACAAAGGATCAAGTACGGGTATTGAAGATCTATCGCTGCCAAGCCAACTTCATTCCTGGCGTCTCCTCGGCCAGCTGTTAACGCTATCAGAAATACATATTCGTAAATAAGACAGAGAATGAGACTCTCTAGTTTTATTATTTAATTTTTACTCACCAATCACTACCCAAGAATCCGCGTTGCTGGATGTGCCGTACGGTGTCGATTTCGGATTGATCGATCTAATATTGTAAATATCGAGAAATTATATTTTTTATACCTACGCGCTCGAGAATTATATCGGAAATGAAACTATATAAATTGTTTTTAAAAACTGGACTATGTGATTTATAAATGTTTTCTATCTAATCAAAATTCTAAAAAAAGTAATATAGTTAATAATATCCAACTTTCTATGACGACATTTGCAAAATAAAATCACGCATTTTTAATGGAATTATACAAAAAAAAAATCTATTAAATATACTTTATTTTAACAAGATTCTAAAGTTATTTTGTACGGAAAGAGAGATAGAGGGAAAGAGAGATTCGCAAGCACTCACCCTACACTACAACGAGACGTGCTCGGCAAGTATGATGACGTAGAGACGTAATTCTCTCTGCGATTATATCTTGGCGTCTTTGAATTCGCGGCTGCGGAGCTCGTTGGGACTCTCGAGAAACCGGAATTAAATTCTACATTCGGAAATGGCGGGAGACAAAAAGTGAGTTGTTTTTCATTAACAAAAATGGGCGAAAATCGCGGCTACTTCGATCGAACAAATTCATTGTTAAAAATCGAGCGTACAAATTCTCGACTATGCGACGATAATTCTTTTTTTTTTTCTATCTTGGAACCATATGCCAAGATTTTATCTCGCAAATAAATATATTCAATGAATTTCGAAATATTTTGCGCGAACTCTGAACTATGTCCGCAATCGATAATTCTTGCAGGATATCACTTACGATATTTCGGAAAGATGTTTGTAACGCGTTGCGCATTCGATATGGATCTTCCCCTCGTGTAAGCGCGTCGTCCTTTTGGCGGAGCGGCCTGTGTTACATTCATTTTTTTTTTTTGTACAAAGCAAAGAGACCAGACTCGAAAAATCTTTGCGACTTTATGGCAATGTTGCGTTTAAATGCAGCATCGTGAATTTGTTCGCTAAATTCGCTAAAGATCCAGCGTCACGTGATAAATTCGGCTAATGAAGCACGCCGTTTAAAGTTTTAAATCAGACAGGGATACAAACACACGTTCGACATTTCTCGTAGTAATATATTTATTTACAATTTTTTTTTTTCAATGTGTGTGTCCTTTTACGCACATTTACTTGGGATTAATAATAAATAACACGATCACAATCACTATTCCTTCCGAAATAAATATCGCTCTTTGTCTCATCGTTCCTTAAAATTTAGTTACATTTGTATTTACAAGCATCTCAATAATGAAATCGATTGTCTCTGCTACTTTAAATTCCTCCTTCCGCGCCACAGCAACTCTATATATATATATATATATATATATATATATATATATATATATATATATATATATATGTAAAGTTTATGTAAAATTTTTTATCTATGTAAAATCGCACCTTGAAATAAAGAATAATGCACGATGTACATACAATACATATGATAATTCGCCTGGCAAATTTTGCTGTATATATATTTACACATTATAATGTTCTAAAACACATCGTAAAAATCAACGTGAAATATATTGCGCCGATCCCGCGAGAGAGAATATCAACCTTTATCCGTATATTAATATTAAATTAATTGCAATTTATATATATATATATATCGCACGGTTTTTTTTTTATATTATTCGTGGATATACTGTGTAGTTGTAACCATGATAATTAATTTAAAGCTAATCCTGTGGTGCCTGATATTCTCGCTTACCAGTAATTTTTAACGTAACCGCTCTACTTGCTATATGCAAATTACAAGAGTAAACAAAAGCAAATAGATAGTTTGGCGAATACAAACAATATTAACGATACACATAAGAGACCCACAACAAGCGTTTAAGAGAAATATGTCTTCAAGTATATCATTTTATAGCGATACACAAAAGGGAATATATGCATCTTTTGCGCACTACTCGATATATCAATCTCGTAACGAGGCACAGTAGGAAATTTGGCCGATCTAGGAAGAAAACGGGATCGCCTCAAAAATTTAAATCCCCTGATATCATTTTATCTATCTTAGAATGGACAAATTTCTCATTACACGAGAGATACCGGGTACACACACATTAATTAACGGCACTACATCTTGTCCTTTACTTATCGCAATAAAATTTCGATGCCGCAACAGTGGTCTTCAAACAATGATCGTTAATGTAATATTGATCATAATGCACATAAAAAAAATGCGCATACATGCGCATGTGTAAACACATAATATGTATGTATACATGCACGCATCCATAGCACGCGATATGTATACATAAATAGACGCGAGATCGATCAAGATTTATCACATCGTAGACTTTTCATCAGACAGTTTGCAGTAAAAAATTTCTTAACACTACGAATGCTATCTTTCGAAGAACTTTCAAATACGCCGATCGCTCGCGACGACGATGTTGAGAATCGCTCGTTAACACGCGCAATTTTTGCCTCAACGATTTCTTTTATCTCTATCGCACGCCTGTTAAAAATAATACATTTTTCGCGCGCACGAGGATCAAGCAGTATCGCACGCGTGTAAAGAATATCCACGCGACGAGAGAGAGAGATGTAAAGTGATTATTAAAATATAAATTTAAAGACAGACAATATATATAGAATTACCTTATTTAATATTCAATCGCGAGTCTTATATATAATATATTCCGCATTATACATATATCTTATGTACAAAAGATGTCACAATCACAAATCACAAGTATGATAATACGTATATAATTGACACGATACAAATGCCACATGCAATTAAAACCGTTAAAATAACTTTCTTACGTTTCTCCAATGCGACCTGGCGCTTGCTATTTCTGTTAGATCGACAAAATGACCTTGTCTTTTTTTCTAAAATAGAGTCTAATACGCGATCGTTGCAACGATTCTCGCATTGTACATTAATCTAACTCGATGGTCAAAACATCGCTGTGTAGAAGACATAGTGTCTAATTTTCTTTCACATTCAATTCATTTTAATTGTTGCGAAATGATAACGATTCATAGAGTAATGGCTCTTTGGCACATTGGCGAGTGACAATTGATGAATCATGTCGGCAAACGAGAATTCGAATGATTATTATCCAGATATTTTTATAATATGAGATATATAAACTTGATATGATTCAGAGATATAATATTAAACGATACAGATATTAAAAAATGATGGCAGGTACAGCAACAGCGCTGCGTGTATTATTCAGAGATGAAAAAATGTCGAGTAATTTATTCGAGCATATATTATACGTGGCTCTCGAGAGGCACCTTGAAAACCTTAGACGCGATATTCGCATCCGGCAACGACTGCGGTCGCGCAGCGTTGGTTACATTGAAGACAACGTTGCTGGGCCCACGAAAGCTTACCTCGATCAAGAAGCTCGTGTCGGCCATGCCAACGCGATGGGCGCTCAGATCGGGCGAGCTAGTTCTGAGTTGACTTTTCTTCGGTCTGTAATCGCTTCTGATGATTCTCTCGGCCTCGGACTGCAGTTTATTATCGAGCCAGTGCACCTTGTCAAAGTCCTTGGTACCACCGACCGTGTGTCTCCGTTTAATCGACCGTTCTGACATTCCGTTCTTCCGTTTCAGCTTCGTGGCGCTCTCCTTCCGCACCGATTGCCGTCGCTTACTAATATTGCACTCGGTTTTCTCGGTCTTGGTCAGCGACTCGGAGCGTTTCAACCTGCTGCCCGGCGACTCCGATCTGTCACCGGAATGTTTGTTCAGACTCTCGGACCGTTTAAGCAACGACGGCCTCTCGGTCGAATGTTTATTCAGACTCTCCGATCTTTTTAATCGGGAGCAAGTGTTCTCGGATGTTCTCTTGTTCAATGATTCCGATCGTTTCAGGCGGGATCTCACCTCGGAGCTCGTCAGACTCTCAAATTTTTTCAGCTTATTAGAATAACTAGAATCTCCGGTTGCCTCGTAATGATGGCTCTTGGCGTCCAATTTTGCATCGACATTATTGTTCTCTGAGCATCTACTACTTTCATGAAGACTCTTCTCGCTTGTCGTTTCGTAACGTCTTGGATTTCCCGCATACGGATAATCTCCTTCTTCGTCCGCATCCCTCCGATCGTCCTCGTCCTTTTCGCTCGAATCCGCAGTTTTCTCCAACACCGTTTTCTCCGTGGCATGATTCGTGTCCAGCCTCTGCTTATCGTTCGCGTCGCGATCGTTATTCGGTGTGATCGATTTCAAAGAATGCGGGGTGTCGTCGGTCACCGTAGAATCGGTATCCTTCTCGGGAGTGTCCTGCAATAAATCGAGAGAAAAATGATGGCAATTTTTAAGGAATTATTCAATAAGTATATCAATGTTTTTTTTATCTACATCAATCAATCACGCTTAGATTTATATTCAAAATATGCGAGGCTGTCTACTAAGCTACCTAGATGAAAGTAAATTATCCAAGATATTTCGTATTCATATATTCTTTCTGATAATATTAATAGTTTCATATGTATGAGAAAGACTTTATCGATACAATATGTAATCATGATATTAAGACACTTACGTCCTTCGGGCGGGAGATATGATATTTGTCGAGCGATTTATGAAGGCTGGGATCACGATAAGTTTCCGTGGATGGATATCGGAATTTCAGGGACGTGCTCGATTTTTGCTCCCGTTCCGCGGAGCTGCCATCCTTATTATGGGGCGCGGATTCCGGAGGAGGCTGCGCTTGAGTCGACGATTGATTGACGAGAGACCTCCATTTGCGATCGAACGTGGTCGTGAGGCTGGTTAGAAGGTCGCTACCTGTAAGATTTGTCGTATTAATGATAAAGTGAGAAATGGGCGTGAAAACATACGAGACGCACAAACTTGTACGAATACAAAGGAAAAAAAGAAAAAACACTCAAAGCATCGAATTGTTATCTGGTCGTTGTTGTAATAATTTGTCATATACACGATCGCTAAACAAGATGGTTGAAAAATATATGCGTTTTTTTTCTTTTCGTTTATCGCAGCTGGTGGTATATCTCTTATCGTGAGTGCATTTTTACAAAATAAAATCGTTGCAAAATGAAATTGTAGTTGGAAATAATCCGTAACAATAATAAGGAGCGTCGAAATGCATTCTGTCGACGTGAAGCAAGCGCGATTATCGCAAGAGAATTAATTAATATGTTATTGTATCTTCATTCTTATCAGAGAGCATCGTCGCCATCGCTATCGTCATTATCATTCGGTTTTACTATTGTCGTTGTTAATAAAAGTTGTTATTATTTCGTCAGCTGTATATATTACGACAATTGCAATAACAACGTAATTAGCAATATCTTCTTTCTTGTGCTGAAGCGTGATAGGAAAACAAACATATCCTTAGACGAAACAAGAAAATCAAACAAGATACGTCAGTTGTTCAAAAACCTCCACAAAAAAAACACAGTACATAAATAATATTACTAAAAATATATCATCCTTAAACATATACCTAAAAAATTATACAAAAAAAAAAAACATTTAAACTAATACTTATTGAAAACTAAAGTTTTAAAATCGCCGAGGTAACTGTTTATTAATGTACGGTTTATTAATGTTGCTTTAAAGCAGAGGAGATTTCATTCTTTTGTGAAAATATTCTCATTCGAGGAATATTGAGTCATATAAGAATTTCGCAATTGATGAGACGCAGACATTAGAGGATTTATTGAGCCACGCTCACAAATATCCGAGCGAGAAATTGCGAGAAAAATAACACGAAGAAATGACATCGTCGTCTCTACCAACGGGACGAGATAAAAAAAAGGAAAAAAAAAACGCTTCCAGCGTTATTATAAAAACCAGTCAAGATTCTCCTCGAAGATGACGCGATACATGTAAAATATTAACGGAGCAGATTGCGCGATTGCTGGGCGCAAAAGATGTATACGTGACACGTACGGAAACGAATGTTAGTCGAAGGGAATAAAAATAACAACAAACACAACGCGTGCTTAATGATGGCCTGTATGTAAAATAAAAGAGCGTGTATATAAAAGCCATTCGGTTTGAGCCAGCCAGCTGAGTCAGCTCGTCGGGCATCTCGGATGCTGGAGGCGGATCCGCCAGATTTCTGATCTGGCAAGAGAGCCTGACGTGGGATTTACCTCGGAGGAATCGATTTAGAGTCTTGGCGGTGGCTGATTCGTCTGACGATCGTGCGTCGTCTCCTGCGCACGATGACGATGATGATGGGGCAGCTGTTGTAGACGCGACAGCAGTTGCCAGCGGTGCGGCGGCGGCTGCTGCTGTTGCTGCTGGCACTGACACGGGCATGGACATTGACATCGGGACCGCTGCGACCGGCACTGGCATTGACATTGGCGACTGGGTCGGTGTCTTCGGGGTGGCGGGACTACCGGGACCTGCGGTACCGTATAGGTGGGACGATATGTACCACCAAAAACCCGGGCTTGCTGTGTGCCTACACGTGGTATTCAACCATTTCGTACCGTCATTTATTCGTTATCGTTCATGTTGCGGCCAGCGCGGCGGAGCAACTCTCTCACGTTTTCCTCACGTCTTCCTCCTTTGCGTCTGGACTCACCGTTTATCTCTCCGTCTCTTTCTTTCTTTCTCTTTATTCGAGTACTTTATATTCTTTCGGATCGATTAGCCACCGATTGATCGCCGCGCGAATCCATGCTCGATGGAAATTAAAGTATATCGCCCGACAGAGAGACTGAACGGACGTGACGAAAAGAGGAAAAGTAAAACGAAAGAAAAAAAAAAAAAGAGAAGAAAAGCGGATTGAGAGCGGGGAGAAACGAATTTTCAAGATCAACATTGATTTTTTAGCCGTGATTGAGAACGCGTGACGGATCGATCGACCCTATCCGAGGATCCTCGAAAGAAATATGTTGAGCCGACTATATTCGTATTCCTTTCGGGCGTGTCTGATCGCAAAGACGTAGACTGAGGCGGCAGAGCAATCAGTTTCATATAATTAAAAAGGCAACAAGATTAATCAGCAATAAATCGTCATAACGATTAAAGAACAGGCAGGCAGACGAGCAATCAGACAAGTGTAATTCGGCGATGCACACGTGTGTGAAGAAAATGCGAAAACTAGATGTATTTTCAGACTAACAGCAAGAGCCCCATCGAAACATTGCGATGGTCGTAAAAAAGAAAAAAAAAATGTCTTCAAACTTATTGTTAAAAAATCGATAATACGAGATAACGTGTGTCTAAACGTGATTCCTCTAAGAAAATTCACATCTTCGTAAAGACAAGCAGTGATCGAAGAATCCATTTGAAGTGCTCGGGATAGATCCTCGAAAGACATGCATGCGACGAGAGAGACATTTTTTTAAAGTGATTTTTGCAAAGAGATATCCAATAAGAGAAATCATGTTTATTCGAGGATATCGTTAATCTTTAGAAAACATATTCTCCTATTAGATATATCAACTGCGTTAAAAAAAAAAAGAAGCATCTCGATTTTTTTTATGCCGACTGTACGTTTACGAGGAAAAGTCACTGAAGAAGCAGTCTGTGTAAAATATATGTGCTTTTCTTAATGTTGAAAGCCGAAGACTGGCGCATGCAGCACATGAAAACAATGTAAAAATAAAGGATCGGCCTCAAAAAACGCGTCATGCGTATAACTCTGAGATATATATATAGTTTTTTTAATTTTATTCTCTCTCTTTTTGCGACCGATCCTCCTTGATCGCAAATACGAGATATAGTATCTTCTAAAATTAAATCTGCTTTCATTGCAAGAAGCCTCGTGTGTCTCGTGGTTGTGTTTGCACTAAAATTGACTATGCTCCGCGTAATGTTGCGAACGCAATGTAAGAAAAAAATGTCAATTTCCGAGCAATGATGATGTAAATTTCGTAGCATACAATTAAAGGTCGTCATATCATAATTCGAAGAAAAAGAAAAAGAAAGATCGCTTGAAGCAAAAAATAAGAAGAAGGAATATACCTAGAAAGCTTTTTGTTAATAGTGAGTATCTTCTGTGTCCATTGCAGAAAACAAGATCCTGCTACACTCACCGATCGTCAGAAGCGATATTACACAGAGAAAAGATATAAGAGAGGATATGAATAGAGGCAGATACATAATTGTAATTGTCACGTGGATTCACGAGAGATAGGAATTGGAATATATTCGAAACGGAAAACGTTTTCCGGAAATGATGAACAAATTCGCGCGAGATATGCTGAAAGAATAGCAAGCGAATTTACCTTTCTGATATATCGCTCTTTTTTAGACAACTTTTGTATACATGACGCACGTACATGATATACGACACGTATTTATACATATAGAATCCCTTGAACTCTGCGATTATCAGCATTGTTTCACGTATACGCGTTAATTATCTATTTTTACCGAATAGCATACAAAAGATTTATGTATTGTACAATGCTTCATATTTTTATCGCAACGTACGATTGTTGGAATATATATTGAGAGCACGAAGGCTAGTATATGGCGAGGACTCGGAATAACGACATCGCGAAGGTGAAAGGAATGAAATACTAACCATCGTCCGAGCCATCGCCGGGAACGCCTCGTTGTTGTTGCGACGGAGATGGAGAGGACTGCGAAAGATTGTGAACCTCGTGCAAGGAATCCAGACTGCCGTATCGAACTGGCGGTAGACAGATCGACTCTGTTGACGGCTGTAATGTCAATAAATCTGTATGAGCAAGTAGGATCGATCAAAGAACAATTCTTTTGAATGAAGTAACATATAAAACGATCTTTGCAAAACAGAAAGAAAAAAGTACTTCATCTACGATCTTGAATATCATACGAAAAATGAATAAAACTTGGATTATGTATCATCATCTAATCATTAATCAAACGTAAATTCAAATCAACTTACGTCTTTGTCCGTCTTGAACTTCTTAATGACGCCGTTATTCATCTTCTCCCCCAACACGGTAGTCAGTTGATTGGTTGCTTGCGCTTTCTGGTGTGTCGCAGATTGCTGTTGCATGGTTATCGACAGCGGTGGCCTCGTGGTCGATCGCGATCTGACTTTCGATCTCTCCGATAGGTCCAGCAACGATTCATCGGCGAGTCTCTCGTTCAGACTGGACAGACGTTCCGACAACAGACTCGGCGACACCGTCGTATCGACTATACTATCGAGCAGATCGTCGTTCTCCATCTCTCGTTTTGCTAATTGCCATTCTATCTCGATTCTTCGCTTTTCCTCCTCTCGCTTCTCTGCTTCGAGCCGCTGTCGATGTTGATCCCTCTGTAGCATCGCCTTCGTCTCTTCCTCAAATCTTCGCACTCTCTCCTGCGTGGTCGCGCTTAAACCGGTGTATGTCAGGATCGCTATTTCGTCGTTGCTCTGTCTCGTTTGATTAGACCCGCCGGATGCAGTGGAGCCCGTTTCCGCTGAATTTGGACCAGTCTCGCTTGGCAATCTCGAAGAGTCCACAGACGGCGGTGCAGACTGAATCGCATACTTGGAACGGTTCGATGGAGACGCTCCGTTATTCGACGAACTGCCAATATTATTAGAATCAACCGATAGAGACCGATCGGAACGATCGGAACGATCGGTAGAATGATTTTTGTTTTCGTGCATCTGTACAATTTCGCTGACGGAACACTGCCGCTCGTTCAAGGCCATGCTCTGTCGAATCGTCGGCGAACTCTCCGATTCTTGCTTCGATTTGGCCTAAATTATTACAAGTTTGATTTTAATCTCTCATTTGATGAAAAAATAAGATTAGCAACTAACCTTATCGCCTTCGTGTTCATCGATTTCGTCTTGATTCTTTCGTCTTCTTTGAATCTTTTTGTTTGCTGCAGATATAATCGATGATACGATGTCCCTAGCGGATGCCATGTCGCGTATGCCTGTTTTATCACAATAAAAGAAACATAAATGTATTGCTATTGCAAATCGAATATACAGTAAGCTTAAACTATTATCTCTCAAACTATTATCGCTAACAAATATCAAAGTAATCAGATAAAAAAGAATGAAATAAAGCTTGAAATAAATGCGTAAAAAACAAAAAAGAAGAATTGAATATAAAATAATGGAGATATGATTATAAATATAACAAATACCTTCGACTTTCTGAATATTGTTTAATAGAAGATTGTGATTGGACATCGGTTCGACTTCGCAACTGTCTGTTGGAAGGCTTAAATTTACGCTCAATCTGCTCAAGTCATCAAGATCATCCTCCGAGAAAAACCAATCGACCTGAAATATATCGATCTGAGACCTTTAGATATCTTATTAAGAAAGCAGCGTCTTCTTTTTTTAACACAGAAGAAACTTACATTATTCAACAAACTTTCGACGATTCTACATTGATGCGACATATCGGTAACCATAGTGACCATATTGTCTCTGGAACCACTCGCTCGTACCAACGTTGGCCCAAAAACAATGGCTAAATTCTTGGCCTCCATTTTATTGATTTCGCTATGCTCGACTACTTTCTTCAAATGTTGCATGAGATACTTAAGCGTCTCAAAATGATGCTCCGGAAGATCCCGCAGTAGTTTCCGTATCGTAGTCATTCGCCTCTGCGGATCTTCTATTTTATCGGCATCGATAAACATGGGATACAGCTCTGCCGTAAGCAAAGAATCGGGCAGTTGACGGAAGAAGGACTTCAGCAACGATGATATTACGTTGACGTCGCTCCATCTTGGGTCCTGTATGCGAAAAGATATAAATGACAAACAGAATCTTCGCGAAATAGATACTTTGACATTAGCGTATGGAATACTACCTGGAAGT
The DNA here is from genome assembly GCF_021464435.1 of Cataglyphis hispanica. NCBI lineage: Eukaryota > Metazoa > Arthropoda > Insecta > Hymenoptera > Formicidae > Cataglyphis > Cataglyphis hispanica. Next base: position 7,158,792 of record NC_065963.1, read on the forward strand.
TGATGTTCTCAAATCCTTTGTTGACGCTATCCGTAAGCTGGGCGATCGCGGCCGTGTTTCCGGGCACTCTATAAATGCCCACGACCTCGAGTCCTCTCGCCTCGACGATACTCGTGCACATTTCAACGATCAGTGGTACGCATTCGGAAAACGAGGATTGCGGACAGAGTTCGAGGGGTACTTTGAAGGTGGCCCCTTCAGGAGGCATTTGCGCCGTGGGTGAAGAAGGTGCGCCGCCAGTTTGACCGTGCATTCTTCTGAACTGTTTTGCCATTCTCCCCTTCCAAGTCTTCGATTTGGGTGACGGCAAGGGTTCCAACATCTGATTACTCGGTTTGCGGGTTTTGTTCACAGGCGATTGTCCCGTTGGCGATCGATTCCTAAACGATGTTAGCTTCTTGATGCCCTTGTGGCTGGGCAGAGGGCTTAATCTTTGGCCGTTGCTAGGAGAAACACCGCCACTTGGAGTTGTCGGAGTCTGCGGTACAGCCTGTTGCTTCGATGTGCAGGACACGACATCCTGTTTTAATAAACAATTTTTTTCATGAAAAATGTACATAGGAGACTTAACAATTGCAAAAATCGTAAAAGAAAAGTGGCGAAAATGGCACTTTTATTCGACAAAAAATGATCCCATAATTAGCCCTCACCGATGATTTTTCCGCGGCAGCATGAGAATGAAGTGACCTTAACCAAAGTGCCATAGATGCCGCGTCTTCGGTTTGTAAAAGTACTTCCGCCGTAGGGTTTGCCACTCGCAACACGTGTTTCCGTTTCGTGTAGTCCTCGGCAACATCGACAACGGAACATCTAACGTCGACGCTTTGTCCCGCATTTCCTTCATTCTCGGTGCTCAACGAAGGACTCTGTAGCAAAGATTAAGGTATCGTATACATAAAATATTCTTCTTTCATATCCCATTTGGCGCACTGATTGCAAATGACACACAATGAGCTTTAAATGTTCTTCTCACCTGACTATGACGATCCTTGTAAAAATATATTATAGGACCACGGAGAACACCCCAGACCTGCTTCCAGGAACGATCGGTAGATCGCTGAAATGATGATAAATGTTAAAATATAATTTATTTTTTTAATTGAAAGACGAATTTAATGCACATCCAACTAAATTCGTTACTTTGTTCGTGTCCTCACCTTGCCATCGAGCACTGTAAATTTCACATGAAGGGTTCCTTCTCGTTCCACCGGTTCGGCATCCTTCGCATCACAGCTGTTTGATGTATTATGTGGTACCACGATACTGTTACTGGAAAAGAAATGAAACTGTGATCAAATCTGTGTTGTTTGCAAACTTTATACATTTATATCTACACAGAATAGAATAGTTGAAATTAACACCTTGATTTACGTCAATTGAATGATAGAGTAAAATTTGTAGAGAAAAAATTAATAATACATAAATTTCTTAATCTGCTTCCGCTTAAAAATATTTTAAAACATTTATTTAAAACATTTTCTGTTCCCTTGAAACTAATCATGCAATCTTAGCAATTCATTTTCTCTACAGATAAAAACATTAATATAAATCAAGATGAATGTAATTTCAAATGTTTCATCCTGTATATATAAAGTGTATACAGAACAATAGCGATGCCATCTATAATTTCAGAGATAGCGAAACTGTGCCGTAATATTATTTACAACTACATTTCTATATTCTCGGCCCTCTCCTAAATCGAGAATGACACTGAAAATAACGGTCACATCGATCGTCGGCTAGTATTAGTCTCATTCCGTTAGTAACAATCAGCCAATAAATCAGTATCCGAAAGGATACGCTAAGATACACTAACACATATCTATCTATAGCATCAGGAATAGTCTAGAATAGCACAACATAGACGACCACAGTAACTGGTTTTAATATCAGAGTCACAAACACAGGGATGTGTTACATTCTATGTGTCCTCGATACATTGATCACGGACGTATGTTCCTTATCGCAATAGGAATAATAAACAAGGAAGGATATCCTTATCTAATACCACTCGAGCAACTAACGCAGAAGGGATTGCGAAGTCGTGATATATTCGGGTTGCATCATCATCAGGAAAAAAAAATTATCAACTTCCCTATCTCGCGCGCAATATTTTTCATCATACAATTTTTTTTAGTTCTTTATTCAAATATGTTTAATCGAGCTGTTTAATCTTTTTCGTTTATTTAATTGCATGTTGCTTGATTTGAATTTATTTTTTTGTAAGCAATATCTTTTTTTTAATGTTTGAAATTTGTTAGTAATCGGGAATATTTGTATTTCTCTCAAATAATTTGTTTTTACTTCATATCTAGACGTGTGCAAATATTCAATTTTAAATTTTATTTTATTTTGTATCGTGTAATTTTTAATTTTTTTTTTTTTTTTAATTTTTGTGTTTTTCAATTTTCACGTCAATTTTCACCGTGAATATAGAAAATGGAGCGTACAATCACGTTTTATTTCCAAATCGAAAATTTTCTGATCGTGAAAATATGTTGTCGAAAGATACACGAAATGCGCAACAACTTTCATGCTTCTTAATCGCTATTCCACCGCGATTATTCGTCACACGTCATTGTTTACAGGCAGATAAGTAGCGCAAACGTAAATACAGAAACGAAGAGCGAATGTACATTAGCTTGGAGGAAGAAACGCGGAGAGTATAGAGAGACAATGCATTCTTTCCCGTGCTTCTCAAAAAAAAAGGAACTCTTTCGCCCTCACCGATGATGAGAATTTCGATGTAAGGACGCGGCCTGCGTCATATCCTCAAAGATGCGTCGCAAAGGCGTAATGTCGCTCGGAAATAACGGCGGCCGCCATCGTCTATGCACGCTGGAAACATGGACACGAATACGGGTGCAGTTTCGTGGTTATACTTACAACTTATAAACACCTTCAACGACGAAATTGCCGCGAGTGCTCGTTATGTTCACGAGCGAAAGAGAGATACGCAAAGAGAAATAAACGTGTCATCGTGATAATACACGTGTATCTTGTTGATGTGTTTGAGAAGAGACAAATAAATATCGGTGACTTTGACATTCGCACGCTCTAACTTCACACCTCGAGACACGCCTATCAAGAGATTATATACCTTCTGTGAATGTGAACAGGTTCCGAGTCGCTGAGCTCCAAATCGCTATCAACGTGCATTCGTTCACCCCACGTCGCCTTTAGATATGAGACCCGTCTGGTAGCACGATCTTCGTCAGCTGTTGAACAATTATCACTGTCATAATTCAATCATTGTCAAGTATACAAACATCATCTGTAGGCGAAAAAATCAATTTTTTTTCCCTTTTCCATTTTATTTCATTGAATTCTGTTAATGAGAGAGTATTTCATATATTTTAAAGTTTTTTTAAATTTATATTATATACAAATGTGCGTATATATTTTCGGAATCAAGATTATTTTTCCAAATTGAAGTAATAAATTCATTTAAAAAAAGACAGCATTTAGCTGTGCAATACTATTATAATTCAACATATTAAAATTCGCGCGAAAAAAAAAAATCATATCGAAAAAAAATTCTGGTATAGAAATGCCATTATAATTTCATCGTACTAAAGACGCGTGCGTCGCAATAATTGTGTGCACATAATGTTAAAAATATCTTCATCGCATTTAAACTCACTGATCTGTGCATTCTTCTGTCGCCTGAGCACAACGGCGTTATTGGTCGAGCCGTTGGGCGAAGAACCATTGACCGGCGCTGAAAGAGAAATCAATGGGACAATTATTAACGCTTTATGCTCGACCTTTATGCTACGTAAATACATGTGTGTGAGAGTGACGATGTGTGTGTGTGTATATGTATATATATATATATATATATATATATATATATATATATATATATATGTACATATATATTTGTAAATACAAACGCTGGCGAAAAAACAGCGGACTAACCGACTTGCAGCAATTTGGTCGATTGCAAATAACTATCCTGCTTGTGATAAGCGACTTTACCATCGTCCTCGGTGCTACCTTCCTCATCGGTAGTTTGCCACGTGTGCCTGGCACAGCTGCTTCGCGCCGCCGGACCATTCGCAGCTTCCCAGGATTCCGCGCTGTTGCTGCGTGCCCTCAAACGCACTGATTCTGCCTCCATGGTAGGCATGTCTGCATGATTATTACGCAATTATTACAATTTCATTCTTTCTCGTCGGGATAGTGTTATATTTATTATATTTGATCAACTGACTAATCTTTGTTAAAAGTAGCGAATGTGAAATATATATATTATACATGTAGCGTGTATGTTTTTGCTGTTGTTGTCGCTACACAAGAAGCTGTCGTTCCTATTTTGAATTACCACGACATCATAAGAAGCTGAGCAACAAAAACAACACGAGTGCATGAGGGCAGTTAATATCCCCTTTGTACTATCGACAAATTCCGGTATACCATAGCTTTATCCGGTTACTCTCGCTTGGAAGCAAGCTCGAACAAATTGCGCGTGCCTTGTAGACGCGAATGATTTACAGTGAATATCACTCTAAAGACTAATTTTAGTTTTATTCATTATTTATATCATTATTTACTAAGTAGGTAAAAATCTATGTTTCTGTTTTAATTTGACCGTGAGAAGCGAGGAAATTTGCATCGATATTATTATATTATCTATTATAAATATGTATGCGTGTGTATAAAATTATCATATATATATACTATATTAATGTGTGTATACTGCGTGTGTATGGCAAATTATAAACGCTATATCGCAATACCGCGCTCATATAGAATGCACAACGAATCACGAATCGACAACACAATAGCGGCACAAGACGACAACGCACAGACAACTCGACAGTCTCTTAATTCTATCTACCTTTACTCTCTCTATAGTCGGCCGGTGGCTCGCAATGGATATGTTTGCTGCCTATAGGAATTATTCTGTTGCCTGTCAATACTGGACCTAAACGATGACACTTGTTTACTGAGCATTGATTTGAGAGTACTTGATTTGATTGATGTCTAATTAAGACTCGCGCAAGATATATTAATAGTCTGATTACCACCAAAGCATCGATCGATCATAATTTGCAACAGTGACAATTTTATATTTCGATTTTGCTATAAATTCGATTTTATTTAGTAATTATGATAAATCTTGCGCGCCACTTTAATAGAAAAGCAAAAGGATAATTTTTTAATTTGCACTTAATCGACGCTTACCAGTGTCGAGAGACTTGGTTTCTCTGGCCGGTATTCTCCTTGTTTCTTGATTCTCGGCTTTGGACTCGAACTCACGTTTCCGCACAGCCACATTCGGTACACTTTTCTTGTTGGACAATCGAGACAACTCGCTTTTGTAAAGATTCGTCCGATCGCCAGCGGGCTCGTCCTCATCGCTCAGCAGACGACCGGATTCGAACTGTTTGGCGCGTTTCGACACGATCTGCAAGCCTTGCGGCGGTACCGGAAACTTGGTGTCACTGCCGGCTTTCTTGTCCGGTCCCGGTGAAGACGGCAACGAGGAAGAACCATGTCTTGTCTCTTGTGGTGTCTGTTGCTGATTCGTACTAATGTTCTCGTGTATCCTGGATAGGATACTTACAAAATTACTCTTGCCCGTGCCTCGGCATTGTTGCTCCTTCATACTGAGCTCATTGTCATAGAGAGACGATGACGAGTAAGAATGATCTTCGGCGACGGATTGATGGTCTCCGAGCTGTTGACCGTTCCGCGATTTGGAGTACTCAGAGTTGGAGTCTACGTCTTTTATCCTCTGCACGCTCTGATTCGACGGCTTGTTCATCAAATTCACGACGGGCTTGGTAGCAACATTCCTTTCTAGAGAGGCTCTTCTCGTGGGGGACTGCTGTCTTTGCTCGTTTTGACCGGGCGGCCACATTGGTCTCTGAAGTTTTTGCGGTCTCGCATAGAATTCTCTCTGGATTACCGCGGCTTGGTTAAAGTTCTGCAGTGACGGCAGTGGCTCAGAGGACCAGCCGATCGGATGACTCGGCCGCCGCAGAAATTCCGCTTTCTGTTCAAAGCTCTTGCGTAGTCTATTCATAATGACAGAGTCGTCGGAGCACTCGTTCCCAGTCAGAGTCGAATTAGAATCGTAAGGGGACGTGCTGCTGTCTTTACTGGCAACGGGCGAAGAGTCCCGTCTTGACTCGATGCTCAATCTACTGGACTCGTTCGATCTTAATACGTCGATGCTGCCGTAGCTTGCAGTCTCGGAATCATTGGTAGTCCCGCTGCCCTCGCTGGCGCGTCGCGCCACCATCCGCTTGACCGGCCGGTAGATTGGAACTTGCGGCTCTGCCTGCGACATCGGATAACGCAGCAGGGATGGCTGCTGGTAATAATGATGTTGCGGATAATGTTCGCTGACGCGTACCCGCTCGTAAATTGGATCGTTGATCCTGTCGTAGAGCTGCTCGTTGCTCGGCCGCGAGTACATCGACTCAGTACGCGTTCTGTCGTACAGATCATATCTTGAATCCTGAGACAAACGGCCGCTCGACTGCGAGTTATCTTCATGCAGCGACTGCAGCTTCCTCCCCGGGATTCTCGAATCCTCCGAAGAATCGTACAATGTATCCGGCACGCCCCTCCGTTGCTGCTGCTGCAACATGCTCGTAATCTGAGATTCTGCGATCGGTTGAGATATTGTTGTCGGTGGCATTCTGCCGTCCGTGTACACGGTTTGCTGGTTCCTGCACACTGGCTCCTCAAGATGATTCGGATTTTCGGACGACAGTCCGAGAGAACAGACCCAGGATTGTCGCGTTCTCGGCGACGAGCCCGAAATCATGCTGCTAATTGATCTGCGTTGCTTCTGCGATAGCCTCTCCGGGGAACGCAGCCGCGGTCGTTGATTCGTCTCGGGATTATGCGCCGTTTCACCAAAATACTAGAAAGAGTTCAAGGTAAAATAAATTATTATTTTTATTCTAAATCATACAAAAAAAAAAAAATATCAGATGCGAATAATCGGGAGATCGGAACCAGGACTTATTGCTCGCGAAATCGCTGCTCTGGTTATTTAAATTATTCAGATCACACATATCACAGTATTCATTTGCTCGGTCATATTATTAAATCACATTAAAAGTTGAGTAAAACCGATAAATCAATAATGACGAAAGTACAATTTTCACAAAAGCCGATTATGGAAGAAATTAAGAAGCGGTTGACATTCTTCTCGAAAAGACCAATCCACTGCGAAGACCAATCTATCAGCAAAATCTTACCCTTTGCAGAATGTCGTCCTCCTTGGAGACCACGAGGAGGCGCAGCCAAGGTCCCGCTTGCTGAATGCGTTGCACCACGCTAGCGTACTGCTCGCCCCGTGTAGGCGTCCCGTCTACGGAGACGACGCGGTCGCCGGTGCGCAATCCTGCCTCGGCCGCCGGCGAATTCGGCCGCACTTGCTTCACGAAGATCGTGTCCATAGGCTCGTCGATCCTGGTCCGCTCGTGTCCCGGCAGCATCTGCGACGATCGCGAACGAGAGATGTGAAAATATTATATTTTCGCGGAATCTTTTTTCGCATTCTCGCGATGAAATACTCACGCAGCAGGACTCGGGCGGATAGACGATGAAGTGCCGGAGCGTGAATCCGTATCCATTCTCGCTGCGCCTGAGCAGGAGGGTTCGTGGACCACGGGGCGGAGTGTTCTCCTTCTGAACGGGTCGGGGGGACACCGGACCTCCTGAACCAGGACCCGACGCCGGCGCAGGCGGTGGGGGTGATGAGTGCCCGACCTACGATTATCGACACAAATCCTAATAAATTGATTCCGTTATAATATTTTCGTCATAATCTTCCGTAAGGCGTTTCGCGTATCGCGAGGGCACAATGTATGCCCGCACACGTATATTAATAACTTTCCGCATCAAACAGCCAACGAACATAGCGCAGTCGTCAAATATTGAAGGCCGGATTAGGTTCGAATTGCCGAAATAGAATCCCGAATTTACGCGCGCGCCGACTCGGTGTATTTTGCAGAACATCGATCACAAGTTCCTTCTCTCTTTCTTTAGATTTGTACCGTCTGGGTAGGCCGGCTATAATACTAGAGAGAAGTCGGTGCAACGGGACAGACAGACTCGTGGATATTCGCCAAGAATTATTCCAAGCGCCGACTCCGACGCGGAGGCGGCGTAGCTGGAGAGACGTCTGACGATGAGACGTTCTCTCTCGCCGAGCGAATTGAGTAAAATTTGGCGAGCCGCCAGAAAATCCGCGGCTCGAATTTGCCGTAATGCGCAACCTGAGATCGGGACGAGCGGAATTTGCGTGCGCTTCTCGGGAGAAAATCACGGAAGTGAGAACGGAGGGACAAATATTCGTCGCGGAAAAATCGAAAAAAAAAAAATTAGTCGAAAAACCAAAGCTTCAAAGGATTTTTCCACGAAAAAAGCAAATGCCCTTAAAAATTTTGTTCTCGATTCGTCGAACGATATAATAAATCGCGGGAGAAAAAATATTCATTCGAAGTCTGCGGAAAGAAAGTGGATAAAGTGAAACCAAGAGCTGGACCACAGAGACGGTGATCTCGCGGTTTTCCGCGTTATCTAATTTAAACATTCGATACTTTAGTCGACAAAATGCGAGTTTAATCGAACATCTCGTTCGATCTAACTCGGGAATATAGATTACATCGGGATTTGTCGGAAGAAGGTGCTCTCTCTTCTCAGAAATCTTGTCTCGCAGGTTTTGGTATATGTATATTTTGCGTGCGGACGAAATCGGGCAAAATCGGCCGATAGATGATCGGATGTGCTCCTGTGGATGGGGAAACGGGATCGTACGGATGAGCGAGCTCTGACCATGTAGGTCAGAAGAGAATAGGCGTTGTCAACGGTAAGTGGGTCACCAAAGCGAGTTGCCGCTTCGCCGCCGTTCGGTTCGATAATTACACGTTCGCGCGACAACGTCTTCGGACACGCGCTTGTCACCGTATTGGAATAAAAGAACAGGCGATATCTCTCGCTCCACGACAGGAAGAGCGACGAGAAAGAGGAAGAGAGAGAACTAGGCAAGGTCGCGAGTTAATGAATCTGTTCTCTCATCCTCCGATCGACGTTTACGGACTTATAAGGGCTTTATCATCGGACGCTTTTATGACGTTTTATATTATTATGCTTATTATGCTCTTTGACGGAACGTTATTTCCAAGCTCGCAACATATTCGCTCTCGAGAATCTCTTTTGTCAAATATTTAACTATTCATGGATATTATATTATCGTTTTAACTACCTTCATGTAGGCGATAAAACTATCAATTTATAAACGATATCTCCTTGACGAGTATATCATAATTTATCTACTTTTATTATAATTGTGGATAAAATAAAAAATATAATTCTGACAAGTAAGCTTGAGATTCGATCAAAATTAATCAAAATTAATATAAATAATTATCGAGGAAAAATCGATTCTAAATGGGTTAAAGAAGGAAATAATTCCAGTATTTATAAAATATTCTACGTAAATGTATGAAATGATGGGAGGGAAGAGGAGACAATGTATTTTTTGAAGAATCCCTTTCCGATCCCATCGGTCTCGTCTAAAGTTTTAATCAGCCGTTAACCGATCGCAAAACCGGTTCACGCCAACGCTTGTGCAAAGTTCCAATCTTCGATTCAACGTCTGTTATCCTCTGCGTTGACCGCGACGCGTTTCCGCCTCTGTCGCCGACGAACACGCGGTGCGCAGTTCCGACGTCGATAGTGTCGAGTTCCGGTTAATGTTTGCCACTTGAGCGAAATACTGTCGACAATCCCTCTCCCTCGGGAGAGTATATTTAACTTAAATAAGCGACACAAAGCGCGTGTAATTTTTTTTTATAATTTGGGTATCTAGTAATAAAAATATAAAATATTAAAAATAAGAAACGATAAGCAAAAGTCATAAAAGAATTTCCTATATTTATCAATATAAAAAAAATATTAGATTTAATTATAGCAAAATTGCTAAAATACATTTTATACGAAGAATCGTTTATACGAAAAAAAAATAAATAAATAAATAAAAAATCATCTAGTATATTTAAAAATTTGAGATATCTCAAAAACAATGTAATTTTGCAAATTTTATTAAGAAGAAAGGATGCTTATTTTTTGACAAAATTATAAAATATAAAAAAAATATAGAGACAATATTCTCCTATTGGAATAATCGCAAAAATTTTTTAAGGAATAATAATATATTCGACACTAAAAGAGATAAAATGCGCGTGCGAAGATGGGAAACGAAAAAGAAGGATAATGTCAAACGATACGCATTAACATATACACGACAAGATGAGTCTTTTCCTTCCTTTTCATATAACGTGACAATTGCTCTCGTGTTTTACGCCAACAGTTTTGCGAACGTTTCTCTCATATCAGTGCTGGTAATGCGGTTCAGCATGTCCCCCTCCCGTGCACGAATAGCTTATATAATTTCGCTCTACTGACTCTTACGTAAGGAACGACTCCGATCGACGACCGATAGTCGGTTTCCAACTTTTTCACGGGCATTGAAAATGCTAAACTGCGAGTCCAATTGAAGGGAAGGAAAGGAAAATCTCGTTTATAAATGATTATTTACTCTTGTTACGCGGAGAGCGCTTCCTAGTATGCGTGACTTGGGCAGTGAATTTATCGCGTAAAAGCAATAACGAAAGTTTATGGACAGAGGACGGCGCAGAAATAAATTACCCACCCGCCGTTGCAAGAGGCCGCCATTTTAGCTTCTGTGGCTCATATGGCTTCTGTCATTGCTTTGTGTTGACAGGTGTGCAGAAATTTGTTGTTGTCGAATCGATACGCATCTCAAAAATGCAAAACAATGATACGATGGTTTTTTTTCTATATAATGGTTTTTTTCTTTTCTACGAATTAATTTTTATACAAAAGAATTTGCGCGACGAAAATTTTCGCCGCAAAAGATACTTGATAGAGGAGAGTGTCTTCTTTTGAGATTTCTTTTTTTTTTTTTTTTGGAGACTACTTTTATCTCAAAGGAAAGGCATACGCTGACAGATTTCAGACACTTAAAGAACAGTTAAAGCGGAACGAAAAATCGATGATTCGACAAATAAAGTCCGAGAAGACGTAATACCGTAAAAAGGATTCGAACGTGTGCTATAACGAGAGAGATGGTCACATGTTACAAGATTTAAAGATCCAAATAAATTGATTGATTTTTCATTGTTTTTTAAATAATGAATCTATCTTCGAGGAGATATGATCACACATAAAAATGTATAAAATATTCATATCACATTCTGTACGTCTCCAATTTAATTATATCCGTGGCAAAAAGTGATATAATAATAAAGACACTCTATTATTCGCGGATCGATACCAATCTTTCATATATGTATATCTGCTATCGATCGATCCATATAGAATAAATAATCGCTATGATCTTGAAATAAAAAAAAAAAAAGAAATCTTGGACACGCCGCTAGCTTCTCCTTTTCGTCGCCGATGTGGACGTGCCTCGAATCGAGGCGAGCGCGAGCCTTAAATGCGTCGCGTTTAAAAAACAGAATGCTTCCTCGCCACGATGTGACCTCGCCGCGCGGTATGTCGCCGAAAGAAAATCGAAAAAGGGGATTGCGTGCCGATAAAGGAAGAGAATAGCCAAGGTTCTTGCGAGCGAATGAAGAGCAAAAGTATGAAAAAAAAAACAAATTCGCGTCTCTCGCGAGAGATTTATTTTGCCGTGTACAAGTCTGTAAAATCACATGGAATTTATACAATAAATAAAAGAAATGTATATCATTTCCGGTATATTTATCTGACACTTGTTGTCCACGGAATTCTGTAACTTATATTTTTTGACAGCATGGAGGAGGAAATCAGCTGATCTAGGGGGACGATATTTCATCCGAGTAATTTTACAGCTTCTCAACATTTCTCGAGTTGATTGAATAAATACACGTTCATTTCTCTAGTTAAAAATTTCTCTCGCGACAATTTTTATAACATTCAAAACAAGTTTCACCCTGTGCGCTATCGCTACATACACATCAACTTACCGTAGATTATCTAAGCGCAAAGTTCGCGCACGCGAAAGACGACATTCTCGTGTTTCAATTCACTATTTGGTGCACTGATAGATAAATTGTTCGCCAAAGTTGGATATCGATGACCGTCGAAAATCCGGCTCGCGACGCGATCGTTCATCGGAACGTCAGCTCGGGCGCGCTCCGAGGCGGAAAAAGAATCGCACAGGGCGGAGAATGACGCGCGCGATTGTGCCATAACCGGCGCGATGGTCACGGCGATACTGCCACGACCAATTGCGTCGACCGACATGGGAATTCGCGAGAGCACGAATGCGCACTTGTCCCCCTCTTCCCGCGTCATCGTTATCGTCACCTCCTGCAAAACAATCGCCGATAGTCGCGGCACGCGCGTTTCGCACAATCCGTAACGTCGCCGCCTCTGACGATTCGAATCTCGATATACGCGCTCTCCTTCAACGAGACGCTCCCTTTCCTCTTTCACCGTTCTGTGCATTCTCTTTAGATTTTAGAACATTGCGCTTTTCGATAATCGCCCCTTCCTTTCTCTTTTTGTATGACTTGTTAGAGTAAAATCATATGCAGGAATGCGCTTGTGAACGCGCAACGTGCATTCTCGAAGAGAGAAAATAAAACTTTCCGTTTCCGGCTGAAGAGAATCGATTGCAAAATTGTATCTTAAACAGAAGATTTTCAGAGCAATCTGTAATCTCTCTCTCTCTCTCTCTCGTTTTTAAATATAAAAGTTTAAAACAGTTTCAAAAATAAATAATCAAAAAGTTCGAGTAAATATCGAGCGAATGCACCATGAGGTGTGAAAGCGCGGTTCGAAACAAGCGGATAGCCTTTGTTTCTCGCTCGGTTTTTTTCGATCGAAAGGGCCGTTGCTTTCGCAGTGGAAAAGTTGCAACAGACCGTGCGATATTTCGCACGTGAAGTTGCACGGAGTTGCTGCGTCGATCGCGTACTTTCCACTCGAAATGAAACAGATGTAGCGGGGAAAAAAAAAAAAAAATAGAAGGGAGGAAGAGCGTGTGAGAGACGCGGCTAAGAAGAAAACAGGCTATTCGGATTAACGCAAGAGAGCGGGAAAACGAGGGATCGATGGTTCTTGTCCACGAGGAATGTCACTTTTTTGCATTAATAAAGATCATGAATTCTGAGTGCTCGCAATTTACCGCGCTCGTTCCACTCGACGGCACGATCTGATGCTCGATTACGACGATCGATTAATTTAGTCTAATAAGTAACGTAGGATAATATTTGTGTGAAGATATTACATTTTATTTTAGTTTATTTAGTAGTGACACGAACCTCATACGCTGTTCGGTTTTATAAACGACGCCTGATTAATTCTCGTCAACTTCGTTAAGCGAGATCGTCCTTTGAAATATATTCTCTTCCTCTTGGGGAAAACAAAACCTCGTTTTTTTTTTTTTATTCAATAAGACGACGCACAACGCTTCACGACCGCATTTGCGTCATCGTAGGCAGATTCAGGCACACACGGTGGGTGGACTAATCGGACAAGTAATCGATGAACGAGCATTGTGATGAAAGAGAGAGAGAGAGAGAGAGAGTAAGAGATGTAGCGCGTAATGGTATGTTGTGATTATGCCATGGGTCAACGCGACACAAACTTAAATAAGTGCTTCGCGCGGTGAGATTATCTATAAAATGCAAATATATATATATATATATATATATATATATATATATATATATATATATATATACTCGCGTTACTAATAGACTATGAAATAAAACACAGTATTGGCTCGTTGTATACGAAACATCGACTTTCGAAAGCTTCTCGGTTTTACGAAACGCTCTTGTTAAGTATAAATATCCCTTTCCAATAATTAAACGTTATGATGTCATATTAAAGTGACGCGATCTCTTTACAAAATTCTCCGAAAGATTCTTCGAAAGATTAGATAGATTTATGAAGAGATTTATAATAAAATTGGAAAATTTGTACAACATTACTCTTTATGAAGTCTCTTTAAAGTCGCGAGAGTAGACTTTATTTGCTCTCCGATACAACAGTCGGCGGACTATTTTTAAGTTGCTTATTTACGCAAACTGCCTCCTCGCGCCCTCCCAGAGCACTCTCCGGCTCGATGGTTTATCGAAAATCTTTTCGGGAGACTCTCGGCGCGCCCGTTGATTTATTTTCCTCGAGCGAGGAATAAGTGACCATGTCGGATCACATGAGCGGATTACACGGCTTTCGCTTAAATTTTCGAGAGACCGTTCCGGCGTCTCTCGAATGTCTCTCGACGACAGCTTCTTACGTCAACGGACATCTCGATAAATCACGTCGGTCGATCTGTTTCTCGACGAGGCACGCGCTTCGCCGATCTTTCTCAAACGCGCCGTCATTGCCAACGCGTTCCCGAGAACAGGGGAAATTTCTAATCGTAAGAACCGAATGTCGCTGGATTTCGCGGCAAATCTTTCTTATCATAAGGCGCGTAAGATATCGCGAGAATGAGAACCGCTGCTGCAAGCGAGATGAGTGGAACGCATCCTCGACAACAATCTAAAAATTCGCATTTCCGCAGAAGAGACGATCGATTGCACGACGAGATCGCGTTTTCCCCGTCCTGTCTACGCTCTCCGCGGCTTTTCTAAAATTATCGAATTCCGCGTTTCGAGAATCGAGTGAGAGCGAGGGAGAACGAGCGGGAGAGAGAGAGAGAGAGAGAGACGTGACTGCTAATCGGCGACTCTATCTGTTGGCGATTAATGCGGCGGTACGTTACTTACCACGTGTGACTGCCGTGTAACGAAGCCCCGGTGGTTATTTCGGTCGTCAGCCATTGCACCTTGTCCTGAAACGGACCAATATTGCGATTTTTAACAAGAATATTGTCGGAAGAGAGAAAAATAAGAATTGATGGATAAAATAAAATCAATTTCTGAATCTTATAAATCATGATGTTTGATAATATGTCGACTCATCTTTAGCAACAAGCGAGATTTTCGATCCAATCGACAATTTACGAGTCGACATAAGTCTCTCGCATGCTTAGTTCTCTATTCGAAAATATTCCTTGTATAAAATTGTATAACATTTACATAAATTATACGTAATATGAAGGTGAAATATCGTATCTTAAAAATATTGAGATATCTTAAAAAATAAATTATCGTTGATTTTTTATCGTTGAGCAAATTTTAAAAATATTATATATATTAATGTGATAAAAGAAGATTAAACAGAAGATAAAAGATGGAATTATCAGATAAAGCATATCAGATAAAAAAATCTGATAATTATAAGCGAAAACCACGATCCTTCTTATCTGATTTTATCAAACTTCTCGAGCAGGAATCTAATATAAAAACAGAAGATTGTTTAAAATCCTCCTTTTTCTGCGCTTCTTAATTTTAATTTGCTCACAAAAAATTGATTAATAATTGCAATATTTCTAGACGATTTTTCTGTCGATTGAATCGCGACCGGCTATTTACTTCGACCTCGTACGATCGAGGATCCGCGCTGGTAGTTCTCTCTTGAACGACATCTTGGCATCCGCAGAATTAACGTCATTAAGCGAATTGACGTGGTTTCACGCGAGAAACGAAAGGCATCGCGCGCGCACGCACGCACGCACGCACGCACGTATGTCGGAGAAACACGCTTATCACAGACAGAGACTCGAATATCGTCGAGTCGATTTACGAGTTGTGGTACACGAGGCGTTTAAAGGCGATCTGTTGACGATGCGTAAGACAAGTTAGCGTGAACATGATGTGAAATGTTACTCGATATTACATGTAAAAATGAGTAAATATGAGTAAAAATAAAAAATTAAAATACAAACCAGCATACCATTTCAACTCTAGAGTTCCTAATTGAAAAGTTAAAGTTTAGAATAAAAATTTATCACTCACCAAGAGAAAGCTGTTTTTATAAGAAATTGTATTACAATATTCTATTAGATTATAGTTTTGTTTTCTTTTAAAAACGATCTTTTTTAAAAAAGCATGGACATTGAAATCTGAAAAATTGTTTTTCGAAACTAAAATATACGCGTTAAAAATCATAAGGGGAAATATGAGAGAAATATTAGAAATTACATATTGATGCAAGTTTAAAATATAAAAAGATTAAATTTTTTTTTCATCTTTATTTATAAAAATAGACATTGTTACGAACATTATCTGTCTCCCTCTATTCTTTTATTATAAAACTGAACTATTTAACGCGAGATATTTTCGTGCAAAGTATCTATTTAAAAATTTAAACGCGAGCTATTTACTCACATATAAATTGAACTGACACTTCAAAGCAAAATGTGTTAAACTATATCGATATCAACAGACCACAAGATGTCATGTTTATGGGAGCATCCTAATCTAATTTTCTTCAACCGCACCGCGCGTGAGAGAGAAGTAATAAAGAAAATAGGAATGGTACGGATTTAATAGCTTACAAGCGTGCACAATAGCAGAACGTAATTGTATTGTGTGAGAAAAGTAATAAAGATGATAATCTTAACCGCGCTCTGAAAGAGAAGAAAGAGAGAGTAATAAAAATAAAAAGTGAAACAGATTTAATAGCGCAACTACATAATGAGAAAAAAAAATATATATTTTACTATTATTTTATAATATATTTTATTTTATTACTATATTTTGCAATTTAGATTATACAATTCGTCCAAGAAAATCACAGGAGAGGAACTTTTGAGAAGCACAAGTCGATTTAATATGTAAAGGAGAATGCGCGAGTTTCCGGTGAGCAATTTAACTAGATCGATCCAAGTAATATCAAGTCTGATAAGTGCAGCATTAAATCGCTGAGAAGTGAAGATATAATCGAACCCTCCGTACTCTCAACATCCCTATTCTTAGCACTTTTATATCAATCTGCGTATCGTTTCCTTGCGCCGCTCCCTTACCCTTCACATTTACCGCACACATCGCCGTTATGTAGAGTGAGAGAGCGAGTGAAGGACAGACGCTGGCATGCATTATTCACAACTTTATCTATCAATAGTGCAAGCAGCGTAATGATATTTTCATTTTGCGCATTTGTCAGCGGAATGAGATTGATAGCCAGAAGAGAAGTGCCAAGAATAGAGCTTACCTTAGTGGAGTTTCGACTCTATGTCGGTTTGCCTTCCTGCTAAAACTGAGTCTGTATATGCTTCTTTTTATATCGATTATTAAAAATATACGGCTGCACGAATACCTCGACTAGTAATTGCCGTAAAACTGTGGTCGGCTTTTCTCCTCGACGGGTAGTCGCGTTTCTTACGAGAACGAGAAAAAAGAAATATATATATGGAAACCGCAATGGAGCAATGCAATGGTCGCGTGTAGACACGCATATCCAGCTACGAAGCCATTTATGCTACGGTTATATATGATTGAAGGGCGAGAAAAAATTTATAATAACGCAAAAAAAGCGAGAGCGTTTTGTTGTTATAAATTTTTTCAGATTTTTTTCTTATTTTTTATTTCCGATATATACTTTCATACACTATTGCTATTTTGATAAAAAATCGACATCGGGTAGATATTTAATCGCGTCGCGAGTTTATCTCAAATTTTTAATGTGGAAAAATATGCACACACACACACACACGCACACACACATGTACATACACGACACACCCATCGACTGATAATTTCGATCGATGCGAGGACACCACGATCAGACTGGAAACTGCCGTTGAGCGAAACGAATATAAAAATGAAATGTTCTAATGCTATCTGATTTTTATTTAACTCGTACCAAGCTAATATACTCTTTACGAGATATTTCATATTTTATGTTCAAATATGTATATATCGGAAAAAAAAAGAAAAATATAGGAAAATGATTTATCTCGCAAGTCATTGGATTTTTATCATCACATATTTCAACAATTTCAGTGGAAAATCGATTTAAAGAATTACATAATGTGATTCTATAAAAAAGTGAGTTTAAAATTTTGACAGTACCTATCCCCTCGAATTTTTTTATTCATTTTTCTGCACTGTCCAAAGCAACAAAGGTATTTAGATGGTAAAGTTAAGCAAAATGCACAATCTGTCACATCGTGTAATGGCTAGATTCCTATCTAAAAAATTATTAATAATTAAGATATACAATATAAAACGTGATATGATATGGTTTTAATAGCAGCTGGAACGTACGAAATAGTTGATGCTCTTTTTATGTCTTTTTATCGTTTTTTTTTTTTCACTTCAAAATTTAACTTTTGTTTCGTGAAATCGAGCTTGTAAAACAACGAGCCATGCATCACGTACCCTTCGATGCATTCTACGTGTGCGAATGCATACATGCTCATATCAGTCACTTCGTTTATTATTTCGGAGCGATATCCGTCATCGTGATCGGTTTCCGATAAACAGCTTTCAATGCGCGCGTGCATTCTTCCGAAAATTGGACGGCTAGAGATGCGCTTTACATTGTTTGTATTTCCGCGAGCGAAGATTGAAAATTATATCTGTCTCGCGATATGTCAAGTTGACAATACGCCGGACACATGTATACATTTCATACGCGAGAGACGTGTCGGACGTGTTGGAATACTTTATACAAAAATGAGACTTTAAAAAATAATTAAAAGTCTCCTTCTCCAATATTCTAATAATTATGTGACTCTGTGCAAACAAAATTAATCGACTAAGAAGGTTCATTTGAAGCATTTGGGAGCGAAAAAGAAACAAAATCGCGCAGAGACTGCATTTTCCAAAAGATACACGGTGTATATGTGCGTGCCCCACATCTGTATCGCGTATGCGATCGCGGAGGTCGAGTGTACAAAAAAAAAAAAAATAAAATAAAATAAAAGGAAAGGAAAATGGGATTCACGCGCGTCGAGATAACAATCGGAGGAGAGGGTTTAGGAAAGAGAGATCGGCGGGAAATTTCTCGGAGTCGTTTCTGCTCCGTATCGCTCTATCTATAATACACGGACGTACGTTACCTCGTAGAGAAAATATCACGCGCTATTCGCGGCCGTTCGCAGCGCCTCCGCTGGCACACGAAGACGCGAGACGCCTCTTCTCATCCACGTCCGACGGCGACGTCGTTGTTGGATCGGGGACTCGACCTGGCCTCGCGCTTCTTCCGGAGCCCACGAGCGCATCGGCGGCGAGCTGCGGCCGCCGTTCCGGGATGCATTATAAGCGCCGAGTCTGGTCGAGTCTCTCGAGCCTCTCCTCGCGATCCTCCTTTCCTTCTGGCCTGCCTTCTGACACACGGAGAGAGTCTCAATTCCGCGACACTAGGAACACGCACATGACGCGGTTATTGGGTCCGGAATGAGGATCGCACTACGTATATATCGAGTCTCGCGAGTTGGGATGTACGACGTCGTCGTCGTCGCCGCGGAACTACGATAACCGAAGAACTACCTCGCGCGATGAGCGACGGTGCCGTGCCAGTAACATGGCCAGACTCGCTCTGAGCCTCTGAGACAGAGAGAGAGAGAGAGAGAGAGAGAGAGAGAGAGAGAGAAATCGAGAGACCGCCGCTCTCGCCATAAACTTTCCACCAGATGGAGAATGCCCGACGGTTGGTTCCATTCGGACGGATCGGTCTCGCAATCTGCTGGCAAAATCGCGAAGTATATAACCGCAAACATTTTATGTCGATAACAATATATAGTATACATAATCATATTAATAAAATATTTTTTTTATTAATATTTATATTAATTATATATTTTGTATTAATAATATTTAATATATATATAGTGTGCATAGGATAATCGGTATTCGGGGAAGAGAATAAATTATTTATCATTTTTAATATTTTTTAATTTTTGCTTATAATTTTTAATCTAAAAACCACATCGCGACAAGAATCCTGATTAGGGCACACTTCCTAAAAGCCATAAGTAATAAAGTTATATATCACTTTTTCAGTCACTTTTTTTTTTAATTTTTTACTTCGATCTGCATCGCTTCCACAAAAAAACATAAGCCAACAAATGGAAGATGACGTAAATAACAGCCATGAGGATGATATCGGGCCAAAAATTGCGCTCGTCGAAATCGTAGCGGTCCAGCACCTCGGTTCCTTCGGTTAAGCAGGGTAGCTCGACTGTTTCGCAGGCTGTTTACAGCAAAGAGATCGTTGTACATTACATCTTGTAAAAAAATATGTGTATGTTGACGCCCGGTGTAACTTACATATGTTGTGCACGCCTTTCCATTGGATAATAGTGAGAGCTTCTGTCGAGTGTAGCAACCAGGAGAAATATCTTACCCATCGCATGTACACGGGTAATGAACTGTCAATTATCGAACAAAGAAATCGATAAAAAAATATAGAAAGATTCTAGATATAATCGTGGAATAAAAAGAAAGAGTCTACTTGTATTAGGACTGTGCATAAAAAATTCGTCAAAATAATTGAAAATAAAATTCTAATTAAAATTGTGATAAAATTGTTGCCACGCACGATTTAAATAATAATTCTTTCTCGTTTAGAAAAAGAAGAGTTTTTCATTCATATTCCTTTTAATAATAGATTTGAAAATTAACAAGAAATGTATTAAAATTTACTTGTAACAATGATAAATACCTGAGTTTGATAAAAGGACCCATGGTCATCATGAGAACATAATCGAAAGGTACCAGATAGGCCATTGCCAGTGGCACGCTTTCGTAGACGGCCGAGAAGAAGCATCCTAAGAAATGTAAGAGTTCCATAAGTTGAATGAATCTAGATCATTAGGACGATCAGCGGTACTCCTTGCTTACCGCAAGCGATAGATACATTCATCGTGAATATAACCACCAGGATAGTCGAGCCGAAAGCGTCGATCGTGGGACGCAGTCCCGCAATCCAGTATATTATCGTGGCGAACAGCACCGGTTCCACCAGCAGACCCGGTATCTAAAAATTTCCGAATGCTCAATGCGCACGATTTTTGGAAGAAATGAGAAAAAGGAATCTCACCAATGATATCATTCGCGCCGCGTAATAAAGATGAACGGGATACATGCCCGCCTTGTACTCGCGAACCAGAAGCGGGAACTCCTGCGGGATCAAGGATAAGATCGCATACATGGGAGAGAACGTGTTCTCGCACACCAAGAGATATATGACACCCTCCACGGCTTGGATGCCCAATTGATCGAAGTCGATGGCGCCGATGAAACACAGGCCGGCGACGGTCGCCACGCTCTGCGATCAAAGACATGATTTATTAATTTTTTTTTATCTACGCAAAATTTCTTTTGAACGTATTCTACATTAAGATTTTAATTGAAGGTATATATATTTTTTATTAATTATATATAAAGTGTCTTAAAATCACCGGATATTTAAATTATATTTTAAAAGTGTTTTAAGACAGAAAAAAAATTATTTTTCCAATTACTTACGATCTTCTGCAGTATCTTAATTAATTGTATCGAAGGATCCCGCAGAACTTGCAGAAATCCGCGATGAATTAGCCAATAAAATTGAAGCCAGCAGCGCGGTTCCTTGCTACATTAAATCGCATAATTAAATCATCAGGTTTTCCTCTATATTTATATATCAATATATTCGCGATTCGATTTACTTTCGATATATTTTTTACCAAAAAAAGTACTTACAAGGAGCGTAATTCGCAAGTATCTCGCTTGGTCTGAAACAAACAGATAAGGTATAATAGAAAGTCTTTTCAATTATTTCTTTCTTTTAACATTTATTAATTATTTTCGCAATTGCTTACGCGTCGCAATCGAATGGTATCGATCTCCAATTGCAGCGTGACGTCGATTTCGTTGCACGCTCCGCTCGTGAGATACGCATCGCAAATCTTCTGCGCGATTTTTCCGCTACCGTCCGCGTCGCCGGAAGAGATTGCTAGGGTCGCTACCAGGAAATCGGCCGGGTTATAATTGCGTGGACACTCGTAGCCTTGTCTACGAATAGCAATAACAATATTTTACGTTAATATTTTTTAGGACAGCATCCTTTATAGCGATTAGGAAGGAAAAATAATTACATCG
The DNA here is from genome assembly GCF_021464435.1 of Cataglyphis hispanica. Classification (NCBI taxonomy): domain Eukaryota; kingdom Metazoa; phylum Arthropoda; class Insecta; order Hymenoptera; family Formicidae; genus Cataglyphis; species Cataglyphis hispanica. The sequence continues at coordinate 7,180,766 of NC_065963.1, forward strand.
AGTCATAAGAAGTAAATTAAATGAGATAAAAAAATTACAAAATATATAAACGTAAATATATTTTATATGTATTTTTTATATTTTATATTTTTTAAAATCTGATTGAAAAAAAATCACAATTGATGGTGCTGGCTGATTTTTCAATGAAATCTCTTTCTTATAATCAGTGACACTTAAGACAAATGAGTAAAGTATGAGTATTTTTTATTCTTATCGCTGCTTTAATCAGTAATCATTTTCACTTCAATTCAATTTAAGAGAATACATACTTAGAGAAAAATTGTATTGCTTGCGTAGCGGTACCAGCAAATGCCACTCTACCACCAGCTAGAAGGATTATACGATGGAAGCTGTCAAAGATGACAGAACTCGGTTGATGTATGGTACACAAGATCGTGCGATTTCTCGACGCAAAAGACATCATGTGCGAGACGATGACGCCGGCCGAATGCGCGTCTTGTCCCGTCGTGGGTTCATCTAAGAAGAGTATTTTAGGATCTGTCAACAGCTGTCAGGAGAAATTTTGTACAAAGTTAAAAATTCGATTAAATGAAAATAAACGCGTATAGAAATGTAATACATACTTCAGTAGCAAAGGCCAATCTCTTCTTTTCTCCTCCCGAGAGAACTTTGCAGTCGTCAATGCCGCCGATGCGAACATCGCGTCTCTCCATTAGACCCACGTCCCTCAGCAAACGATCGATCTTCAGTCGAATGTTAGACACGTGAATTCTTCCGTCTAGTTTCATCCTAGCCTGACAGAGATTTACCTTGAAAATGTGAAACGCTTGAAAGAAAAAAAAAAAAAACTTAAGTTTACCATAAACCAGATATGCTCAAGCACAGTCATCGTCTCGATAAACATGTCCTCCTGGTACATGAAGCCACTGTGACGTCTCATGTATGACGAGGTAGCTGATACACCATCGACGCAAACGTCGCCGTGCACAACGATATCGGCTGTCAATTCGCAAGCAAAAGACCAGTTTTTCGAGTTGTTTTTCTTTTAAAAAAATAGCCGAAGATTGAAAAAGTTCTACTTACATCCTGTGCGAAATGCCAGCGCCGTCATCAGCGAGCTCTTCCCAGCACCGCTATGTTATGAAGGGAAGAAGAAAGAATTTCAATTTCAATAAGGAACGATACGCCAGTTGATCGCAATACGTTGATGATTGTAAATAACTTACCTGCCTCCCAAGATCGCAGTTAGCTCGCCGGGCCGTACGACACCTCGAACTAAAAAAAAGGAATAATTAAGTGTCACATCATGATGTTCTTGTTTATTCTGTTTCATATAATACAAGTGTGTTAAATACCATTACTGATGAGCTGCTTGCTTATGGTGCGTCGGTTTCGATCCATCGCATAAACGGACAAATTTTGCCAAGAGAGCATTTCGCACTTCTCGTACGTCGCCCTTGATATACGAGAGGAAGAGAGAGATGAAAGAAAACAGTGTTTAAAAATGACATAAATAATTTTCTCCTTTAAAAAGGCAAGTATCTTTCGCTCACGATAATTGATGCACTGATTTTGAAAGCTTCGACGACAAATGCGAAGAATAAGAAACCGCGACGCGAGACGGAGATCGGCAACTAAAAGCAAGCGAGACTCTTACAGGCGTCGTGTCGCATTTACTACCACCACTCGATGCACCTGAGTACTTCGCTTCCCTTCTTCGGCTCTCTTCGTAGTCGAATATCACCGATCTGATCGCCAACGATTATATTTAATATCGAAAATTCTCTATAAAATTTACCCACGAAAAAAACTTCAAACATATATTGTTTTTTTTTTTTACATATAACGTTTCAAATATATTGTTAATTATATTGATTTTTATCAAACTAATTCTCTCTTCTTCTCTATTAATTTTTTTAGAATGCAAGATTACAGCGTTAAATTTTTCTAATCGATATTGAAATTAAGGTAGACCAATGACCGGTGTGTAATCTGACACCGGTAACGTTTGCAAATCAATATAGCTTATTCGCGTAAGACACCCACCCCACGGCTTCCGGAAATTGTCCACTTGGTTCGTGACTCAGGCCTCACGGTAATCAAAAACCGAAACCCTACACGTAGTCGAGCCGATTCGCTATTGGAATTGTCACGCGTTGTTTTCAACGATCGGCATTAGACAACAATGGCATATCTTTCGCGTATCGCATTGCCTATTTCCAGCCGAATGACAATCTCGGCTTAATCAGCAGGCCGCGAATAATATCAACAAACGTAATGAATGTAGATCTTGAGCTTTTTTCTTACGACGCGTTCTCTCGAAGGTCTCCAAGATTGTCTCTTACGCCTTATATATATATATATCTCCCCCGTACGTGTGGTCGCACGGTATGCATGGCAACCGGTTTGTAATAGTATCTAGACGAAAGTGAAAGAGCGGTCAACCCCGATACAGGAAACGCCGTCACATAGATATGGTAGTTACAGTCGGGGAGGTGCGTTTCTTCCAGTTCCTATTACATTGCTTTTTTGCGGTTGGCATGCGTCATCGACAGCCTCAAGACTCGTAAATTATCCGTCTAATCGTCTTCGTGTTTGTAAATTTAAAAAAAAAGTACAATCTACATTTGCGACTTGTCTTTTAAAATTATTTATTGTTAAAATTATTTATTATAGAAATATATTACACATGCAATAAGGCCGAAAATTGTTCTTTCATAAGACAATGATATGCGTTACTTCGCACGGCGAGTTTTTGACAGTAAGGCGAAAAACGCCAGGAGACGGAACGCCGCGATAAGCGCGAACAAGCAGAGGATGTCCATGGGGAAGTTCTCCTCCCTGAAATTGTAAATTTGAAGAACGGTGCGTCCCGATTTCGGACACGTGACGTTGCTTGCAGTGCAGTCTATAGAGTCGATTTCTGACCATTGGTTGACCAAAAGAGCCTCGTTACCATAACGGAACCAGGACAAATATGAGAACCAGAAAAAATAGGACGGCACGGACCTGTCGTACGAATACGTCGATCAGTTATATCTTGAATATTCGTGTCGGGAATAACTCGCAATACTTACGCCGTGTTTAGGAAGAAGCCACCGAACAGCAAGAACGGTATTATCACCGGAGGCCCAATGGAGAGAGCCGTAGTCACGCTGTTGCTGATACAGGATATCAGATAGCCTATGAATGAAATAAAGAGATTGAATGCGAGCACGCGAGACACGTATCCCATTTAAAGCTATCTCTTGCCCGAGAAAAAACTATATATAAATCAAATATAAATATATATATAATAATGTATAAAATTTTTCTATATAATTATTTTTCAATCATTCTTATTATATTTATCTTATATCTTATATATAATTATTTATATTTATATTTGATTATATATAAAACCTTTTTTTCAAAAGGTGTGATTTACCGAACGAGGTCGACACGTTGGCCACGAGAATCAACACAGCGGCGGCGACAAAGAAATGCCTCACATCAGGATAGAGACCGATCATGGGATAAACGATTATGGTGAACATCAACGGTATCGCTAAGAATATCGGCGCTTCCGCCAGCGTTTTACAGATGAAGTAGACGTCGGTGCGATACATGCCATTTCTGTGCTCGCGAAGGAACACCGGTAATTCGGCGCAGAATACCTGCGTACGAATACATTTCGATCTTAGTCGATCTTTTAAGTATTTTCTCTGATAAGATTTAAAATAAAAATTGCAAACGCGACTCGAAATCTCACATTAATGACAGCGAAGACGTTCTGGAAAGTCATACAGCTGAGGAAAATGAATAGAGCGCCATTGATATTCATCACGCCGTCCAGATCGATTCGCTGGCCGAAGTAAGTGACACCGATCAATAGCGAGATCATCTACGACAAAAAATTCAAATTCGTTCCTTTCTATATCTACGTCTTCGTAGAATTGATTGATGTTATAAATGTTATGTCATGTTTGGGAGGGAAACGTACTACGGTCTGTAAGAGGCGAACTTTGATGAGAAGTGGTTCCTTGATCACTGACAACCAGGAACGCCATAGAACCGCGCGAAACTGCTCGCACCAGCTCGCCTTGTAAGGCGACTGCCCTTTGGAATGATACTTGGGGGAATTCTCGAATTCGCCATGAACTGTTTCTGCTTCTGTAATGATCTTTCTTCCGTATTCACTGCTCCGAAAGGTGTCGCACGTCGTTTTGATAGCGTGTCTGCAGGCCAACTCGCGTCCTGGTACCACAGCCAACATTTGCACGAAGTAATCTGCAGGATTGTAATTGCTGGGACAAGCTGCGCCAAGCCTGAAAGAGATTATATATCGTAACAGACGAGCTTTCATTTTTAAAAATACGAATCTGATAAAGTTTAATGATTCATTTGCTGAACTTACGTTTTGAAGAAGGCACAAGCTTGCGCGGCTGTACCCATGAAGGCGACTCTTCCTTCGGCCATCAATAGAATTTTGTCAAATAGAACAAACAGCTCCGACGAAGGTTGATGTAAAGTGACGACGATTGTTTTACCACTTGCTGTTGGAATTTGTTTATATCTTATACCACAAGGTAACTTTGCTGGCAGCTTTCATTGCTCACTCACCCGCCAAAGTCTTCAAGATGGAAACAACCTGATGAGCCATGAAGGAATCCAAGCCGGATGTCGGTTCATCACAGAACATCAGCGGAGGATCAGTCAGTACTTCGGAAGCGAAGGACAATCTTTTCATCTCACCGCCCGAAAGACCCTTCACTTTACCGGGTATTCCTATCGTGGTGTTTCGACATTTCGAAAGGGCAAGCTGCTTACAAAAGAAATATTGAATTGACAATATTTATTCCAAGTATTCATAACGATTGATACAATTAAAAGAGTTATCTTACAATAACTAATTTTTAATAGATTTTAAATGCATTTAAAATTTAAAATTAATAAATTAATAAAAATGAATTAATAAATTTATTAATTTTTAATAAAATGCGCAGTTGCATTACCTCGTCGATGACTTCATTGACCCGCTTGATTCTCTGGTGACGAGATATGTGACGATCCATTCGCACCATCGCCTGAAACATTAGGTGCTCCGTCACCGTCAATGTGCCGATAAATAAATCGTCCTGCTGCACGTAAGCCATCCTCGAGGTGAGAACGCCCGGTGATATTCTTCGATCGTTGGCGGCCATTAGACCGGTCGCGGATACCCCACGTGTTGTGCGAAATGTCAGCGCGTTTAGTAAAGTCGTCTTGCCTGCACCCGATGCACCCATGATTACGAGCAATTCGCCGGGATATGCCGCTCCGCACACTTAAAAAAAAATGCCGATTTATTTGCCGAAATACGGTAAAAGTTCTGTAGATACACACGCGCAATCTGCAAACCTGAAAACACACAAAATCCATGGATAATCATATATAAATATATAATTCTATATATTTATAATTTTATATTGATATACATGATATAAGATAATGATATAAGAAGAATAATTGGAAAATAATTATTGCATTATTTAAAAAAAAACAAACTAATTTTACGATTAAATTAATATAATATTCTGTCTTTATGTATATCTTTTTCTATACATATATATACATATTAATCGCAAACTTTAAAAAAAAACAATGCAAATATTATTCTTAAAATTATTTTTTAATTGTTCTTTGTCTTTTATAAATGAATACAGAGTATGCATATATGCACATATTATGCATATGTGTATATAATTATATATTCATATATTTATATATGATTACATATATAAAAGCCGGGAAATTCGCTAATCGCTGATAGAAAAAAGAAATGCAGCTATTTTCGTTTGTTTCGTTTCTTTTTACCATCTTTTAATATGTGCTTTTGTGCGATGGACTTTCGAGGTCTAAACATCAACTGATCCCAAATCCTGTCGGTTTTCGTGCTATAATAAACATTCACGTCGCTCCACGCGTAGGTAATTCTGTTGATGGAGATTTCGTTGTTGAAATTCACGCCTATCGGTGCACTCGAAATCGGTTTTAGACTAAAGGAGTTCTCGGGGCTTCCGTCATGCAATCTATCTCTTTCGTTTGCTTCCTATAACAATAGAACTTCCATTTTTTTTCTCTACATATTTTATTATAAATAATAACACATTGCAAAAATACCAAAAGTTTATCATGGATTTACTAAAAAATTTTAACCGCCTCGATGATATATTTGTTAGAGATAAAGAAAAAAAATTGATTTTATATACAAAAATAGAATGCTTAATTTGTAATGAAATTTATTGATTTTGCTCGAATTATAACTTTGCTCACGCAATCAAACTCTCGTTTGAATCGGAGACTGGAACGAAGCCATATTAGATGTAAATGTCATTGATTCTTTTAAGAGAGATATTACGGAATATTACGGCATACGTCTGAGAAAGAAATATATAAAGATAAAAGATAAGTTCGAAGAAAATTCGCGGTAAATGATCCGACTGAAAATGATTTCGATTTGACTTGTCATCGTTTACATTTGCAAAATAAATATAAAATTGCATCGTTTTTACTTATAGTACTTACAAAGGAGATTGTATGATAAGTGATCCTGTGACTTTTACCCGCGGAAGTCGTCGGCGTCGTGGATATCAACGGCTCCGTTTCCTCGGTAGCCGTCATTTTTCTAGACGACTATACTGTTAGTCTTTCCTTTCTCGCAGACGCACTGACAAGTACACTTGATTAAAAAAAATAAGACGATCTCTGATATTAATTACAGGCAGTACTAGAACGTGTTTATTCACGCGTGATGTAACTTGCGCTGTAATTTGCAACAATTCCTACAAGTCGCAATGGAAAAAACGCAACAATTTCGAAATCGATTTTATTTACAACAGATACCGACCAATACAGATCTCTCTATGTGTACATTGTACAAAATTACAATATTCCAATATATCGTTACGAGACGATGAAAAAAAAAATTGCGAGAATAAAATATAGTCGCGTGTATGTATTCGAAAACCGCACGAAACAATACGATAATAACGCTCCCAGAAGAACGAGAGAACCCGGCTTCTTTTCGTCGCGGTATCGCGAATGCGTGTACGCACTACCTGCATATACGACGCGTGAACGACGATATATATCGCGCGCGAATCGGTCGTGAGAAACGCCCCTCTCCGTCGGGTCCCGACGCGTGTGCAATCACCCTATCTCTCTTTATACAGTCCCTCTGACCGGGTTTATTTTCGGATAAATTCATTCGTAAAAATTAAGAATACGCGATAACGAAATTAAACTCGATCGAGGGATTTCATGATGTACACACATACATGTATCTGACGCTATAGTATAATATTATGCGTGTGTATATATATATATATATATATATATATATATATATATATATATGAGTTACTTTAAACAATTTAAATATAATGCACTAGTTAAGAGAATGATAATGATGATATGAATATGCGACATTGTGTGACGCAGTCTGCAACATTATTTATTTTTTTATTTTCTAGAGTGTATTAGAGATCATTATCTTATCTTACATTTTGTGTGTGTGTGTATAAGAGAGAAAGAGAGAAAGAAAAAGAAGAGCGCGCAGTACGATCGTGTCGTCTTTTTAGAGCCGTTTTTCTTTTTGTTTTATAAAGCGTAGCGATCTATTACGCAGGACAGCACTGAAGTATGAATGTAGCCCTACTGATTCAACTATATCGCTATATGTGAATTGCGGTATATTTATCAAAATTTTATGTATATATATATATATATATATATATATATATATATATATATATTTTGTAATGTGTGATTTTTCGCGTTTTTATATAACTATATATGTATATATCTGAAACACGATACCGCGTGCGCGCAAGCGTGATATAATAATTAGGAAAGATTTCACTTGTCATCGGTATGAAATATCTTTTTTTTTGCTTTCAAATAAGAAATAAATCTTGAACATGAGAAAAAAAGAATATTTTCAGTCGGCAGTGCACCTATGCAAATCACTGTAGTTAATTTCGCGCTTAATCGATATTTAAAAAAGAAATACTTGGCTATCCAAAATCAAGATCGTTCGAGATCGATCATATTTTCATCGATTCTGTTTCGTCGTGTCAGTTTCGCAAAATAGATATTGCTTTCGGTTATCACACACTGTCATTGCTAATAGACGCTGCGGAAGAAACCGTATCGTCTATTATCGAAACAATCACCAAGCTTCTTTTTGAATTGTAAAAAACGTTGTGACGCGTATGTTGCATTTCTTTCGTATCACATTTGACAAATTGAAAGTTTTTATTTTATTATGTTTTTATAATCAAAATCAGCATATCTTTATGTTAACGAAGATAATTGTAAGATTTTTACGGTTTATTTCATATTATGAGCAAAGGATTCGCATGTATCAATCATCACACAAACCCCTTGGCGTCACTAAATATTTTGAGAACAATTTTTTAACTAAATAAATCAGTTTCTAATTTTACATGATTTCAAATTTAAGATCGCTCGACGGATTTCAAATTTAAACTAGACTTTAGCTGAGCGAAACTTAAAAAAAATCCTGTTTAGTGATATGTACCGTACGTCCGTAGTTGAAGTACATATTTTACTACACCGAACGTAGGCATATATATACGGCATCGACTATTCGTGCTGCGTAGAGTAATAAGGCTCCAAAAAATCATGTGAGCCTAACGTATTTTCGAGTTTGAAAAATTCTATCGAATTACACTGAACTAGCTCTCGAGTAGTCCATTGACGCTGCAGCAACCATCGATTTTATACAGTCTCAATTGTATGTCGCGATCGCCAATTTTCTAATCCTAACGACAGTGTCGGATTTACAGAAATGACAGTCTTTATTCTAGTTCACAAATGTCTAGTCCAAGCAGGCAATCAATCGCGATGTGCACAAATGTATCAGAATGTACATCTTAACATTGATAACGCGCACTATTCAATGATATCGCATAACTGCATTCGTAAGTGCTTTCAAGATTCATCGCTTAAAATGCAATTGTCATCGCCATTCACGTGGTTTTATTATTCTTGGACATATTATGCGACGCCCAATTTAACGACGTTTTCCACGAATTGCAGAGAGCCTCGGCGAATTTGCTTCTAAAGTGTTTTTGCGCTTCATTTTCGGACATTTCCAGAACCTAAAAAGATATTTAAACGCTACTATTTAAGTGTATCGTCTTTATTAGTTGTAACTTGATAACCATACATACCAAAGTATCTCTAAGATAATTTAAATCTTTCTCCGATGAGAGTTCAGGCAATCCGGTAGATATCATCATAGCAAATAGAGACAATATAAGTCCCCCATGTTGACGCAAAATCAAAAAGGCTTGCTCGCAATAGCTCTGAAATCTTTGAAACTCGGCGGCGTGACCCTTTTTGGTTTGGCCTTTATTTATAACATGTACGAAGTCATTGGTCAAAACGAAGGGTACGCGTTCACGTCTAAATCCAAACTTCTCCTTAAAGTGGCCCAATATATGACCAAAATCGACATGAAACAACTGTCCAGTCTTCTTGACCATTATATTGTCAGAATGTCTGTCGGCTATTCCGAGAACATAAGTCGCGACGCAATATCCCGCGCAACTCAAAGTAAATTCTTCGATCGCTTTGTTTAATGCCAGTTCTGTATGGTTGTGGTCCTTTAGCCAAGCTAGCAAAGAACCTCTCCTATAAAGAAAACGATAAAAATTTTCGTCATTCGAATTATGTTTTTGATCGTCTTACGTTTCGAGCATTATATCAGATGTTTTACTTGCCTGAAGGCCGCTGTCGCAGAGAACGTGCCTTTCTCCTTCTGGATATTCGCTATCGTTTCTGCATTTAATACTACCTCTATCATCCCGACTCTATTCTCTGTAGATATACAACCATATGGATTCATACGCAAATCCAAGCCTTCCTTCTTCCATAGCTTATCCATAATACGTAGCATTTGAAGTGTCAACATATCTTGCCTTAAGTCATCTCCATGTTTGAGAATTAAGTAGATATCGTCGCCGAAAGGATCGCTGTTCTCGAAAACTAGCCAGAGTGGTCGCATTTTACTGTCCATCACCCGGCACTTTTCAATTCTAGAGCAAAAAGAGAAAAGCGATCAAGATTAAAAGAAAGATTTAAAGTGTAATTTGTTTTCATAAATTTTGAAAACTCACTTGATGCGATTCCACCTGAAACTCGGGTCGAGAGGATTAAAGACATTGGATATCGCTTCTTGGCAGTGCGGTTCTTGAATAAAGTCCTGAAAGCCCTGAAGAGCTGTTTTACGATCCTTCTTCTGCTTCACTTGTTCCGAGACACTCCTCAATTTATCCAAACACATCATCTGATTGAATAGCGATTTCATGTGTTGTTGGCTTCCTCTACAGTACGCTTCCAATATGAGACCAAAACGAACTGACACTGAACCGACTTGCATTTCTGATCTAATTTTCATAAATTGAATAAATGAGAGATGATATTGTAATAGATAAATCTGAATAGTGCGTATGAAACTGCAACCAACCTAAGATGCCAAAATAAATAATGTCCTATCCTTTGATTGTTAAGTGCTCGTTTCAAGAGAAACTCCGTCAAAGGGCATGCTAGATAATTTTCATGTTTTAAAGCCTGAGCAAGCTGCAGTAAGTAAAGACTGAGATCATCATCGGTGATATCCTTTAAACAACGAACCGCAAAATTTCGAACGTTTTGGTCGGCATAAGCATAATCCAATAATTCCAAAGCCTTCTCCGCCGGCAACTTCGGCCATTGTTGTACAAGTGCCGTAGCCTCCGCGACTTCTCTACAAATATTCGCAAGTTCCGATTTTTTTATATCGCTTTATAAGCAATCAATCAATATTATCTATTATTACCTGTGATCATTCCATTCTACGCATTGTAACAACTTAGCTAAAAGTGTCGGAATTTCGCGAAGGCAATGATGCCTCAACATCCACATTGTCTTTTTTTCTTGTTCGTGCAATTCGTGCAACGGATCCCGGTCAGCTAGTAATCTCAATTGTTCCAATTGTTGACTAACATCGGACTCTTGATTCAATTCGTCTTTAACCGAGCGTTCGTTTGATTGTTCCCGCAAAGTTTGGGCATATTCAACCATTTTCTCTGGTGTAGGATAAAGAACACATTGATCCTTTCCGTAACTAAAACAGTAATAGGATAAAATGCATAGAAAAAGCATAATGTAACTATAGCACAGTTACTATATCTCATATTTTGTAAATTACAAAACATAGTTACTTTGGAAAGGTTAACATGAGAGCGGCCGCCCTGTCTATATGAGGATTCGAAACCACTGTCCCGAGAGGATGAAGTAAATCGTCGTTTTGTATATCTTCCGCATAAGTCCATGTATACAATGTCATAGCACCAGTTTTCAATTGAGATTTAAAATCATATATCGTTGTATTTGCCCAACATAAAGGATTTATAAAGAACTCTTGCTTTGAATCCCTAACCAATTTTCTGCTCTTTAACCCTTTTGCAGTCTTGCTAATTTCATACAATACAAAACACAGCCGTGCCATTCGTGGTATATCTCTGACTTTGATGTCGAACTTAAGAGTCTCTTCCCATTCGCAACACCCATCGGGATTTACAATAATTTCTTTGGTTTTTTGACTTTCACAAAGGGATTTTCCACCATGAAAAAGACCAGCTTGCAGTCCAATCTATATATAAAAGTAAAAAGAATTAGAATTATGAATCTTTGACCTGTTTCTCAAAAAAGTTTCCAAACATGTAACCTACTTCTACAGTACGATGAGCGGCATCGCAATTTAGTCGGGAAATTCCATTCACAGTAAAAACAAAAGGCTCCTCAAGTTTCCACGCCGAAATATGCTTGCCCTTTTTGCGCAGCGTTAACGTGGAAGATGATGGTTTCGTACGCTGCAAGGTATCTACCTCTGGATTGTCGTTAGCGTTATCTTTGTCCACGGGTACGCTCGTTTTCTTGAGCGTAACTAGCGTCGGTGTGATGTCTTTCGCTAAGCAATCTTGAATATAACTAAAGTGTATAAGCGGAGTCTTGTCACCGATCAAGTACTCCTCCTGTCCACAAATCTTAAGCGTAAATTCGTTTGGGTGTTCATCCCGAGTATTAAGAGTATTTGCTCTCTTGTTCAAGATTATTTCGAGTAATTCAGGTGGTGTAGTAGTATGTGCTATTTGAAAGGTAAATGCTGTCTGAAATAATACAATTTGCCATTTTAGCAAGAATTTATTGAGAAAGAGTAAAATGATAAAAATTATTTTGTTTTTACCTCTGAGTTTTCAAATTTAGTAACCAAAACAATATTTCCATCTTTCAAACGAGTTTCAATATTTTTAGGTACAATTGGTGCTGGTGCTATTCTGGATGGGAACTGATAATGCACTTTTTCTATCCAGCTTTTCTTCTGTCTACCTAAAGCTACATCATCCCCCAAGAGACGCATTTTCCATCTAAAGTCATTGACCTCAGAATTTTTCATAGCAGCAAACTCATGCAGACCTTTACCGATTAAGAGACCAATTTGCGAATCTAAATTCCTATCGCTTTTTATACCTTCACGTTCTATAACTTTTAACACTGAACAAAACGGCCTTATATCACAGAGACGTCTTGTTTCATCCCGTAATTCTTCTACCTCTGCATTTGAGTTGATGCACGAGAATACATATGACGGTGCATCTTTTAATGTTCCATGAAGTGGGTACTTACTAGCCTCATCCCATAGATCCTGTCAAACATTTATTAAATGTATAGTTTTTGTGCAATCATATTAATCATTGTAATTTTTCGAATCTTTCATGTGCAATATGCATATTTCTCCTTTATATACATATATATTTGTTACAAGTATATATTTTTTTTCTATAACATTAATACTTTTTCAAATTAATAATATATATTATAATTATATTCAAATAACTTCCTTTAATAAGTGCATACATATTTTGACTCTAAGATGCTAGAATCTAGTTATACTTCTTACATTCAAGTACATGTTTTTGCAACATTACGCAGTCTAATTGACCAAAGTGAAAATGAAAATATACAGTCGACTTGAATCAAAGGAAAAAGAATGTTACCTAAATGACAGAAGAGATGTGTACATTGTGTGCACACGAAGATGCTTACCTCCTTGATCTGATCTAAGGTAATATTGCGATTGATTTCAAACGGAATGACAACACCGTTTGGCATGAGGCACGTGAGCTCCACCACCGAGGCCTCCTGTGCATCCCCGGTCCTCTCCGCCCAAAAGTTGTACTTGTACGCACTCGGTATCGCACCGTGCACCATGATGAATAAGAAAAATCGGGAACTCTGTATCAGGCACAAGTTAAATGCATGCACGTACGGTGGGCGAGCATCACGTACATATGTCGATCCACTTTCACATTACGAAAAGACGAGAATATGGAAGAGGCATTAGTCAAAAATACCTCCCGACTCGTCTATGCCGTCTGATAAATCTCTGGTTCATCTTTCCCATTTGCGGTGGGAAAGCTGATTCGCGCGAGTTAGTTTCGTAACGTTGAAGAATTCGCGGTAGAGAGATATATTTACGTGTGTGTATGTGTGTGTGTATATATATATATATAATAAAGATATTGCTATTTACTCTACTGCAAAAACTTTCGTGTCTCTTGGCGATATAATTGCGAGCAGAATCGCCTTACATTCGCAACGCGACGAAAACGCATCGGAACATCGCTTTTTTTTTCAAACAGAACCGACGTTTCGTACGCGTGCCAAGATACAAATAACCATTATCGTCCACACTTAATAACAAAACACGGTTCCGCCATTATTTACTTCGCGTTCAACCAGCAGCAACAACAGCAGCGAACGGATACCGTGTGATACGCGCTTAAACGCGCCGATCTTTCGCGCATCGAGTAGCCACCTTCTGATTGGCTCTCTCTGTAAAATAAATAATATCTCGTATATTCCAGAAAAGAAAATATTCTTATATATTTATATATTTTTTTTACTTTATTATATTTACTTATATTTTTTATTTCTATTTATTTATTTTATTTATCACGTTATTTTATTTTATATTATATTTATCTTTTTCATGAAGCTTTTTTAGTATAATTGCTTTAAAAATACTTTGATTGACCAATCAGAATCAGAGTAAATATAAGAGATGAAATTTTCTCCCTTTCCCCGTTAGAATCAGTCAATATAGGGTCAGTAATATACAATTATTATATTTATATTTATAATTGTACTAGTTCAGAGTTTTTTCTTCCAATATGGAAAGAAAAAGATAAATTCTGACTTAGTGCAGCGTGCAGCCAGTTTACCTATAAAGACCAGACCTGTAGTAGCTGAACTTTCTGCACTAGAGTGTATCTATGTACAGTATATTATATACATATATAACTGGTGTATACAGTAAACAATATACAGTATAGTATATACTTATGAACCATTATGAACTGTCATAGCGATGATGCAGTCGGATGAAATTGACGAACAAGTTATAACTTCAAGTTCCTGGAACGGAAATTGATAAAAGAGCGAAGTAAGATTTTTGCATTTGCAGATCTTATTTAGGATTGCTTTTTATCAGACCAATGTATTGTAATAAGATGATCAAGTATTCAAAAGCTATCGAAAAATTTTAAAGACGTAATCGTAGCAAAAGCAAAATTATTTACATCCAGAGAGGAAAGAGTTTTTTGCTGGCCTTATGTCAAAATGGGAAAAGCAATCAATGGTAATTTCCATTGTATCATTTAAGACACATTCTTCTACTAAATAAATTTTCCAAATAATTTGATTATTATTTCAGCAAATTCAATGGAGATGCGAAATGCTTTGGGATTGATTATTGTATTGCTGCTTTTCAATATTGCAGCTTCGATCTCGTCATCATCAGAATTCTCTCCAATCGTCATCAAGGCTGATTATAACAAGCCCTATACGAATATCACAAATTCTACTGTTGAATATGTGTTTTTGTATTCTGCCGCTGATGTAATAATTCTCAATGAATCTAATTCTCGATCGCATAATTGTAAACTTTGATTTATTATTAAAATTAGATACATGCTTTTAGATATCTCTGGAAACTGCAAGGATAGAAATAGAAAGTAATGCAACGCACAGATTTCCATTGATAGTAATAGTGCGTCAAACAACAGGTATTCTATCTTGGCAGATACCTTTACTAGTCGATGGCACAGATTCTGTAATATATAATAAAACTAGTCGAATTCTGTGCTCAACAAAATATTATCGATATGCGCCAAAGGATAAAGAGGAATATGTCATTGTCGGTATTTCTACAGCTAGCCTTGAGAATATCTTCTTTAATCTCAATGTAGTGAAAATGGAAGACTTTTATTTAAGGTATATACAAATAAACTTTGTTGAAAAATATATGAAAGAATTATATATGTGTCTGCAAATTTTTTTTCTAATGTTTACAGCTCGGGAAATAAGACAATAATAGAGATCTCTCCATCCGAGCCTATATATTATGGTTACATTTTCTCGAAACAAGCGGATAATTCCTCCGTTATTGTTCGCGTCGAATCGGATAATGATATCTGTATGACTGTGTCTATACAAAATACATCAGTAAGTCGTAAATGATATTTTTGTTGAAAATAATGAAATGGTATTAATTTCCGTTTCTTTTTTTTTTTACAGTGTCCTGTGTTTGATTTAGAACGAAATATCGAGCTTTCTGGACATTGGCAGACTGTAAGCAGAAGAGGAGGCATTACGGTACCAGTGAGTAATATGTAAGATTATACATGTAGTGATCTTTTTCTAGGCATATATTTTATATATCCGCGATGTAACATAGAATTGATATACTTGCTGCAGAGAGAGGCTTATCCTTCAGGATTCTTCGTCGTGCTCGTCGTTAAAGGAGAAGACACGGATTGCAATGGGGCATCCGGTAATAATCCTCTTCGTAGAAAGAACGTTACGTTAATTATTAATCCTACCATCACCGAACGAGATTATATCATTGCAACGGGATTAGCAGGGGCAATTGCATTGTGTTTTTGTATCTTTTACATAACGGCTGTGGTAATATTCAATATCAGAAAGAGCAGAAAGTTTATACAAGAACCGATAAATGAGCAAAATCAGGACATCAACGAGTACGCGCCGAGTCCCTCGATGACTGCAGAGGTAATTAATATCAAAAAGACAGTTTGAAAAAAAAAAAACAATAAATATATATGTATATTATTTGTATATATTCCTAATAATTTAAATGTGTGTACACATATGCGATCAAAACATTTTGTCACAGGTCAGGTCGAAGCAATGGGATTCTGTGGAGGAAGATTCGTCCCTAGACGAAGACGACATAGATCTAATGGAGGATGCTCTCACCGATAAAGATGTAATACGAACAAAGATCGTTCTCTCAGTCTGCGATCTCGCCCGCAAGGAACCACGGATATTGCGACATAAATCTCGTTTATATCTATATTATTTGGCAACCGTCGCAGTATTTTACACGCTGCCGGTTGTTCAGTTGGCGATAACGTACCAGCGTGTGCTTCATACCACCGGGAATCAAGATATGTGTTACTACAACTTTTTGTGCGCTCATCCTCTAGGCCTGCTGTCTGATTTCAATCATGTATTCTCAAATTTTGGATATTTTCTACTGGGCTTACTATTTATATTTCTAACTTATTCTCGAGAGCGCAACGAGTCGGAAACAGAAATGAGTAAATGTTACGGCATACCACAGCATTATGGTTTGTTTTACGCGATGGGCACAGCATTGATAATGGAAGGCATACTGTCGGCAAGTTATCACGTGTGTCCTAGTCGTAGTAATTTTCAATTTGGTAAGTAACAATAGAAAAGTATATATTTTTTTCCTCTTATTTGTCATATCATTAACCAATATTGTTATTTGTTTTACAGACACCAGCTTTATGTACATAATCGCGGTGCTCTGTATGCTCAAGATCTATCAGAATCGTCATCCTGATATAAATGCCAGGGCACCGGTGACATTTGGAATTTTAGCTCTTATTATATTTGTAGGATTAATCGGAGTTTTGAATGGTTCCACTTATTTTTGGGTAATATTCAGCATCCTGCATTTACTCATATGTTTTATTCTGACTGTACAGATATATTACATGGGACGATGCAAATTCAACAGAGGTGTTTTTAATAGAGTAATACAGGTATGTTTCTTTCTTTCTAATATTTTGTAACCGTATGCTGCAAGACACTCGATTCTATCTAATATTCTGTAACTGTATGCTGCAAGACACTCGATTCTATCATTTCGCAGACATTCAAACACGACGCGCGTTGCGGTATATGGCATCTACTCCGACCGCTCTATCCCGCCAGATTCATAATGCTCGTGTTAGCAAATTTATGCAACGTGGGACTCGCGGTATTCGGAAATATGTATCACGAAGGCAATTTCGCTACGTTTTTGCTAGCTATACTAATGTCTAATTTAATTTTATACACCTTCTTTTACATAATGATGAAGGTATGTACATCTTCCTTTCTTTATATATAGAATATATTTTTCTTGGTCTCTTTTACGATCCCGTATGGGAAGTCAATCTTTTAAATTCATACATAAATCTTTTCAGCTTTGCCATAGAGAACGGATTCTTCTCATGCCCGGGGTATATATCTTCTTGTCCATGCTATTTTGGGGAGCAGCTCTGTACTTCTTTGTGAATAAGACTATATCCTGGGCTCTTACACCAGCCCAATCCCGTCTGTATAATAAACCGTGCGAATTATTGAATTTTTTTGATTCTCATGATATCTGGCATTTTCTTTCGGCATTAGCAATGTTCTTTTCGTTTATGGTATTACTTACTTTAGACGACGATCTAATAGATGTACATCGTAGCCAAATACCAGTTTTTTGAGAATTTTTCTTTTATATAGATTTAAATTATATATAATTTTATAACTTCTTTTTACAAAGCTGATTAAATATATACAATATTTACTTGGATAATGTTACCATAATTATAAAGCATATAAAAAAACTCTCTCTTTTGTGATAGAAACACGCCATGGTTGTTATTGTCTGTACGAAAGAATAGCGCACGGTGTCGGAAGTAGAATGAGTAAACATATATAAATACGAAATTCTATATAAGTTTTCCGTTATAATTAAAATATATAACAAATTTCTAAATCGAAATCTTTCGGCGCCTTTTCATAGGAGATATGATAGAGTTTTAAAAAATCTATAAATACACATCTTTCGCGTATGTGAAAAAGAAAACGCGAATTGTGCTCTTGTTGCTTACATCGTAAAACAATGTTACGCGAACATATTGTTTCTAAAATATTACAACCGCGTTTCCTGATGAAAAATGCGTGTATATGTGTGTGTAAATGTGTGCATGTGCGCGCGCGTCAGTGTAATTATACATAGAATACCGTATTTTAATAACGCATGTTCTTCCAGATATATATGTAAAACATTAAATTAAAGAAAGTAATGTCTTATCATCAAAACGTTGTAATCATGGAATTGAAAATTAAAAAATAATGTTATGATACCGTGCTATAATCGTTATAAAAAAAAATAAATAATATAAGATATTAATTGTGTAGTTTATAATAACTTATTATACAAATCTGTATATATTTTCAGACTGCGACGAAAGTAACATAACTGAAAAAACATGCAATATTTTGGGAATCTCGAATCTTTCGTCACATTACAATGTAAGTATAATCCATAAATTCGCCACGGTAATAGAATGGCAGTGATAGTTTTTTTTTTTTTTTTTATCGAAATTTGGAAAGTTCTCTCTCTTTTGAAAAATATCTTTTACTTGATTATTTATCCTCGATAACAAGGAATATTTGTGAAAACTGATACGAATCAATGCATGTCTCTGACGATGAATTGTACTATTTACGAGCATTTAATAAACTGGAATGAATGAAGCGTGCGACAAGTACGCTTACACGTGAAACACTCAGGACAAAATGTCCGTGTCCTGCTCTTGCCCCGTTGTTTCCAATTGCGACAAAGTTTTCTGCAACTCTGCTCGTTCGGCCGGTTGCAATCTGTGCGCAATTTCCAGAACCGCGTTCAGTCTGATTTCCGGATAGGTATCCAGAGCCTCCTTGATACGCGTCACCACCACGTCTCTTTTTACGCACATTATATTTCGCGACACGACACTATCGTCCGTTTTACGTTGTGCCTCTAACCAACAGGTCGCAGCCTCATCTTGATCCCACAAGTACGATTCCGTCGTTCCCTTGTCCTCGATAAACCAGCGCCGCAACATTGCTCCCACTTGCCTGACATCGAGATTCGGCTGTGTCGATAAGATTTCATTCTTAATTTCTTCCTCTAGAAGCCTGCGTCGTAATCGCCAGTAAAGTAACCGTCGTGCCTTCTTCCATGGTATTATCTCTTGAATCGTATTCTTCTCTAACATTCTCTCCGGCGTGTCATGCAAGTCGGCGAAATAAATGGCGACTTGACGGTAAATTGGTTCTAGAATCTTCTCGCGTTTACGAATCTGTGCTTCGAGCTCAATTCGTTCCTCCGTTGTATTTACAGTTGACAATTTCTCCTAAAAATATATATACACATTACATAAACAAGTTTGACTTGACGCGAGGTTGCTGTATTTACCTTTAACTTTTGTATAACGGAATCGACTCTATGCATTGTTTTCACAATGTCCTTGTTTCGAAATTTAATTTCTACAATCGCATCGGCTTCCAAGACGCCACCTCTGCTAGTATTGTCGGCAAACATCTCCATGCAACGAGGATTTATCGTAGGATCCACGACCGCCCAAGCACCACCTCTGAGTTCTCCATTCGGTGGGATATAAACGAATATCGGCTTGCAATATTGCCGCAGCCCATCAACGATGTACGCGCCGAACTTGACAATTTGTTCGTACATGTCTATAAGAGAGAGAGAGAGAGAGAGAGAGAGAGAGAGAGAGAGAGAGAGAGAGAGAGAGAGAGAGTGAGCGAGAAAATGATGAAGCAATTGTAACTATTCATCGAATGAAAATTGTAAGTATTCATCGAATGATAATTGAAAGCTCACCTTTCATGCCTCCGGAGAAGCCTCTCCAATTAGCAAAGATAAATAACGGTAGCTCCTCCTTTCCAAAATCTTGGATAGCCTGTGCAGTTTTGTACGCGCTGTCTGGGAACCAAACTTGTCCCGCTTGAGATATGGTTTTAGCTTCGGAATCCAGATTGGCTGGATCGGCCGGCAAATGCAGTTCGACGGTCCTCGTTTCAACGGCGATAACGCCGCACGGTATACCACCAAGTCTGGCTCGTCCGGTCACCACAGTTTGCGCCCACGGCCTCATTATTTCCTACTCGTAGAAGACAAAATCGAGTTAACAATACGAGAATTTTCTAAAAAATGCAAAAAAGGAAGAAGTACTCACGTGCCAGGAACCTCGGTCGAAGAAGCCGCTCTCCCAAGCATTTGAATCGTTGCAATATTTGCCTTCTAGCATCCATCTCGGATCGTAGGCTGTTTTCGTAGGCACATAAGCAATTTCACGATCGATCGGATCCGTAACGGATAATAGTATCGGTAATGGGGCACCCTTGTTTTTGGGGAAGTAAGTGAGCCACTTTAAGGCGGTCGCCACTCCGTCCATGTCCCGGGCATCGATCGCATGAGACACTCCGTTGTTGTACATAATTTGCGTGCCACCCAGCTGATTGTTGCTGGCGTAAATCTCGCGACCCAGTACGGTGTTTAACGCTCGATAACCGGTCAAAATAATGTGCGAGTTCTCGATCTGTATCACCCTCTGGCCGAGACGCACTAGATAAGTGCCGATACCAATTGCACGGCACGATACTATAGAAATTGTAATTATCTCCTCGTAGGCCCGTGACGTTTCGCCTGCGATCAAACCGGCGTACTTGAGATTTTCCACTCCTAAGCCGTCGTCCTTGCCGATAATATCTGTGATCCTGTAACGGGACTCGCCCGCGGGATCTTCGATTAGTGAAGCCTTCACCGAATTAAAAGATGCTAGACGCGCATAATCATCCGGCGTGAGATATATATATTTGAAGCCTTTCTCCGGTTCGTTCTCCTCTTCCCACGCGATTTTGAAAAGAGCCTTTACTTCCTCTGCCAGACCAATACGGGCGCCGGAATTGGCAGCAAAATATATCCGCGGACATCCAAGCTGTCTCGCCTTCTCGGAAGCTCTGCAAAACAGTAAATCCTCGCGTATTCCGAACGAGCCTATTAGATAAGTAAGATCATTGGCGATGAGTATAATGTCCCGACCGAACGGGCATTCCGGAGTATACAAGGTCAATCGCCACGCGACCATGCCGACATCGTTCTCGCCTGGCAGTCGCTTCTGTTCAACTAATTGTTCCCCATCTAGCACCAACTCCACGACGTCCATGACTGGATTAGGAATGATGATCGGATTCTGACCATCATTCAATGGCCTCTCTTCTATGTATTTTTGCCATAATTTCTCGACTTGTTGTCGAAACATGTCCGGCAAATCGTAGACGTAAGTAGTACCGGCGCTCTGCGCCTGGAATCTCTTTGCCTGAAGATAATCCTTGGTCAGGTACGGCGTGGAGATCGGTAATCCGTGCATAGGACCCGGTCTCCAATTCGTTGCATTCGCCGTTGTGGGTGGATAAGACTCGAAATGGATGATACCCGTCTTGGGATCAGTGGCCTCCCTATAAAGATGTAAATCGATGCTGTATCCGCTGTCATTGGCGATACAAAGGCGCACGTTAGAGGTCGGTTTTCCTGGCGCGGGCCGTATGGTCATCTTGATCTCCGCTTGTCGTACGTGCAACTTCCATAATCTCGGCCCGTATCGCAACACCATACTAGTCACACTCTCCTCTATTCTATTTGGATCCATAATGACTGTGGGTACGAAATTCAAGAAGATATGATTACACTCAGTGCGTTTAGCAAGAGGATGCGAAAACGCGACCTCTAATTCGTCCATAGCCTCGAGCAAAACGCGTTCGCCTTCGTTGTGAAGATAATCGAAACTTGCCTCCTTCGTGATAAGATCAGAGTGACGTATAATTGAACGAATGAAAAAACGATAATCGGTAACTTGCTGGCCCTTGGCGACTTTGGCTTGGCCGAGATACAGATGCATCTTTTGATTCGACGTCGGAAGTGCCTCAAGATCGTATGTTCGCATACGATTTAATTCCAATTGGAAGGCACAACCGGGCTCGAGATGCCGATAGATTCTGTCTTCAACGAAACCCTCTCGCTGACGGTAGGTAAAGAACTTGGGGAATTGTCTTTTCTTGAGCACGGCGAACGTTACTCTACGAATCCCGTGGGATATCAATTCATCTTTGTTGTTAGCGCACCAATCTCCAAATAATCGAGACATAGTGGCATCATCTTCAGTGCCACTATCCTTGACTGCAATACTCAATATGTGAACCGGTTCGGTGATTTTGTCGTTGGTCGGCGCCGCCACGGTCGTTATTCCATCCGTCGCCATGCTCAAGGACACGTTGATGGATGTGCTGTGCCGCGACTCGCTGCCGGCAGCGTCCACCGCATCCAACAATTTCGTAGATACTACCGGTGAAGGACTCGACAGATCTTCCAACAGATCTAAGACTTCGTCTGCATATTGGGTGAATTGCTCGAGATCCTGGAAAGCCACCATCGCGCCGGCTCTATAATCTATCAAAGATTGATTCTGACGATTCGGATGATTGCTGGGTAAAACGAATTGGAAATATACCAGCGGAATCTCGCCGGATAGCTCTAGATGTTGCAAACATGTGAATTCATAACTAATGTAAGCTCGTCGAACATAGACTTCCAAAGCGGCATTACACACTGCGCGATTAGTATGATAAAAGAAGTCATGAAGAATATCAAAGATGGACGTTTCTGAAAGAATGAGCTTCTGCAAATTCTCTGGATGAAAGTCATGCCCGTACATATCCACTGCCGAAAGAAATATCGACTCCATTTGATTGTGTCTAAGCTCGTAGGCGGGTTGATGGGCTGCAATCAACACTTGTCTGGCTCTCAATGCAACACGACTGTGTTCCGTGCGATTCAAGCTAGTCAGTTCGGTCAATGTGTTCGAAAGCTCATCGGTAAGACCGGGCTCGTTGGCCCATAAATGATCGATCAGCATAGTGACTAAGACGTTCTTCTTCGTCACTTGATTGTGACTGAAAATCATATCAGTGACGGTTGCCACGTCGTCCTTGTACTTCTCTATCAGCGCGGAAACGCATTTGTCATAATGACCCTGCTGGAACTGGCTCTCGACCGTATAATATTGTCGCAGTAGTTCGTGCACGGCGGTTTTCATTCGACCTCGTATACCATTTCGATATCTCTGTACGAGTTGCACGATGGCTTGAGTCGTCAAGAAAAATACATCGCGTTCGGCTCTCTTGGACAGAGTCGCCGCATGTCCATCGATCACGGCAGCAATCTGTTGACTAGGAAATTGGGCTAAGATCGACGTGATGTTTCGCTCGTATAATGACATCAATTTGCGAATCTTCTTCTCTACCGAAATGGGGATTCTACCGGATATTGTTGCAATTACCTCCTGCAATTCCAACAACGGTAAATTGGGATCGCGCAACGAACTCATGAATTTCTCGATTAGTTCTCGCAAACGTGGCAAGTGGAACGGATCCGGCAGACAATATCCAGCCAATGTATTTTCCAAGGCGGTTCGATATTTAGCATGAAGATGATTTAATTTCTCCGGTACAGCGAGCGTGGCCGCTGCTGGGAACGGTCCCGTGTACTCTTGCGCTTTCGTCACCAGCGACGGATCGTCCAATTCGAGATGCGCTATCAGAGTACCGGCTTCCAGTACAGCACCAGGTCGCTTCACGTAAAAAATGCTACCCGCTTCGCTAACAGTAACAGTCATGACCATTTTCATCACTTCAATTTCGGCATACGCCTGACCGGGATTCACATGACCGCCGTCTTCGACCAAAAAATTGATTAGCTTGCCGGCCGATGGTGATCTCAGTAAAGATGGATCGTTGTCCTTTTCAAAAATACATGTCTGATTTCCCAACATGATTCTATAACGATCCACCTCCTCCCGCATATAAGTCGTGAGACTCGCACCGTCCAGTGAAAGCAGCAAACCTCCGTCTGACATGCGATGAATTTCAACCTCTTTGTAAGAACCGTTCATCACGAGAAAATAGCTATTGGGACCGGATTTGGCAGCTTGTACTTTGTACTTATATCCATCGTTGATAAGCTCTACCTGCGACATTTAGTAATAAAATATTTGAAGAAAGGTACAACCTCTACAATGTAAACATCGAGCAGGAACTTACATCAACAACGTTGTCTAAATCATTGCTAGCCTGTATTTGACCTTTTTCCAAGGCGGTCTGAAATCCAGTAAAAGCGGCTGTGATTGTTCTATCGGCGATATGAAGTGCTCCGCAGGTGACAGCCAGTAAGACGTCTGGTTTATCGCTATGGATACGTTCCGAGATCAGTGCGTCGAGCCAAGCGGTGTCTATATTATTCTGTTGAAAGGATTCTGTTTCCAGAAGAGTAATGAGATATTCAACTGTGGTCCTAAAATCGCCCCTAATACTTAATTCTTTCAGGGCTATGACTAAATTTTCTCTAGCCTGAATGCGGTCTTCGCCCCATGAGAAACAATGACCAAATTGCGAGTCAGCAAATTCATGAAGTCCCCCCGAAGCACCGACCGAGAAATAGCCCCATACGTTCTTGGAAGATCGAAAATTCAACTCTTGCACCGTCCCGGAACTCGGTTTAAAGCCTACAAAAATCCAAGCCAAATTGTAATTTATATACAGGATCATATGCTAAACATAAAAAAGAATCTTACCTTCGTCGGGATTTTCGCTGGTGATTCTAGCTGCGATTACGTGACCCCAAGGTTGAGGCTTGTGATGCGGCTGATCAAAATCAATCGGGCTATCACCCCAGGGGCTTTCACCATATAAAAGACGTATATCCTTGATGTGATGTAAGGGTAAGCCCATCGCTATTTGTAATTGGGCCGCTGGCAAGTTTACATCCGACACCATTTCAGTACAAGGATGTTCCACCTGAAGGCGCGGATTCAACTCCAAGAAGTAATATCTGCCAGACGTGTCATATAGATATTCCACGGTACCCGCGCTGACATATCCTACCATTTTTGCTAGTCTCACAGCGGCCTGTAGTTCGGACAAATCAATAGCGCAATCGATCAAAGTCATAATTAATGTCAAAATCATAAATAACGAATAATTATATACCTTTTCCATCTCTTCAAAAACCTCCGGCTTAGCAATCACAGCCGGCGCCTCCTCAATAATTTTTTGATGTCTCCTTTGAATAGAGCAATCGCGTCCAAACAGCGATATCGCGTTACCATAATTATCAGCTAATAATTGTACTTCTAAATGCCGAGCACATTTGGCCAGCTTCATGATAAATATTGGCGAACCAGGTATTTCTGTCTGCACTTGTCTAAAAATTAGAAATCCTTGCAATAAAAACGAATACAAAAAATCCTTCTTTGCGACAACTTTGACATTTACTTGAATAATGCGGGTAATTCCTCGGCGTTTTCAACTTTTCTGATGCCTTTACCGCCGCCACCCTCGCTTGCCTTCACCATGACCGGGAAGCCAATCTTGTTTGCCACCGCCAGACATTCTTCTACAGTGGCGACGCATCCCTTCTTGAAAAGTTCCGACGATATCTTAATCTTTTTTCCACTGTAATGCGCTGTCAAATCCGATCCTGACCAAGGAAGAGTCGGCACATCCGCAGTTTGAGCAACTATGCTGGATGCGATTTTGTCACCTAAAGCCCACATGGCTCTCTCGGACGGTCCTGCCAAGGAAATGTGAGAGAATATATAAATAAACGGTTACAATTGATCTTATATTTATAATTATTACACAACATTTAATATAGCCAAAGAAAAAGCGGAAGACGCGTTTCTCTTTTTCATTAAAATTTGATTTGTTATCTTTTTTTATACCAATAAAGCAGATGTTATTTTTGTGGAGCAATTCCGGAAGTTTTGGATTTTCAGAAGCGTGGCCCCATCCGGCCCAAACTGCATGGACCTGAGTACGTATCGCGATATCGACGATTAGTTCCACGTTAGCGTAATTGTTGTTGTTGCTGCCACCCGGTACTGGTACGTACTGGTCTGCCATTTTGATGTACTCCGCATTCGCTTTTAGATCTTCCGGAGTGACCATCACCACGAAACGCACAGCTCTCTCGTTCTTAAACATCTCATACGACCAACGTCGAATCGATCGCATGCATTTAACTGCCGCGATACCATTATTGGCGATCAGCACCTGGAAACAATCCAACGTAAAGATCCAAGATAGCAGCTGATACTTAATAATTCCCTTCGCACTTTAGGTTGCTCTGAATGATATTAGGATCTACGCTTTACCTTGTTGATAACCTTGGTGCCTCCGAAACGATGAACAAATTCTTCGGGAGTCGCGATAGTGAAGTCCTTCTCTTGGAGCCGATTTGGCGTTTGAATCATCACCGTGCCCTGCGACATGCTAGGCCTGTCGAAAAACATATATTTTTGTATAAGTATTTATATTACCATAATTTTTTCAAATTATATATAATAAAAAAAACATTATAAATATGTAAATATTCTAATTAAAATATAGATATATAAATGTAAACTAGAGTATTATACACATAAATAGATATATTTCTATCGCGAAATTAACATAAATAAGTATCAGTCGTTATATACATGTAATTTTGCATTTATTACGAGCAAAATCATTTTATATTGTCAAAAAATATAGGTGGCATAAAGTATGTCGACCAATCGCTTGTCTTTTTTTTATACAGTTGAATCAATTCATTTGATTGTCTGGCAATTATTTTTCTCGCAGCATCGAAATTTCCTTTTGTCTCGAAATTCTCTTATTGGTCTATGGCGCTTGTTCGTGTACATCCGCAAAGTAAAATGCGATTACGTTAATCCTAAAGTTGACAGATGGTTCGCTCTCTCGTCTTCCGTGTTCTCCACATCGGGCTCGCCGTTCTTCGTGTTTATGCTCGTTTTGGACACGCGCATCAACAGATTGTCCGAGCTCTTCCAGTTTTTATCCTTCTCCGTATTTTCCGCCAAGACGAATCTCTTTATCCGTTTCATCGCGACTCAAAACAGATCCAAATATTCAAAATCCAACGTCGGATATAACCAAGCAGGCGCGAAATTCAGAATAATAAACGGATGGTTTCATGCACAACTATCAAACCGCATGAAATAAACTTGACTTTGTTTTTTGCTTATGTAAATAATACAGAATTCGACAAAGACGCGGAATTATTAAAATTTTTTTCTAAATGTGAATATCGGATATCAATCAGTACAAACCCTTAGGATATATAAATAATCTCTTAAACTATCTCGAATTTTACATATGTGTTCGACTATATCATACGTAATATATTATTTACGTACTATAATCATATCTTTATGTCGACGTAAAACATTACCGCTCTAATCGTCACTGACATTGCAAGATCTTTCGTTACATAATTAATAATATTGTAAAAAAAAGATAGTAAAAAATAAAAGATTCTTGGAAAATTGACAAGAAAAAACATTCGCGCACAATGAAATAAGCGAAATGAGTTATCTAGTCCCGATAATAGACGCAAGACAACAATAATTTTCAAGTGTTATAAGAACAATTATTCGATTTTTTTTTTTAATACGAGACGCCAGTCTAACGCGGCGATATCTGTTATCGTTTCGTTAATTGTCGTGAAAATGTGAAAAAGTATTTTTACATCGTGCCGCGTGTAGACTTTGCGCGCTGTTTGAATTGCAAAATTTTGTCTTCTATGAAGAA
Source organism: Cataglyphis hispanica (assembly GCF_021464435.1). Classification (NCBI taxonomy): domain Eukaryota; kingdom Metazoa; phylum Arthropoda; class Insecta; order Hymenoptera; family Formicidae; genus Cataglyphis; species Cataglyphis hispanica. The sequence goes on from NC_065963.1 coordinate 7,208,621, forward strand.
AATGAAAAATAAAATAAAAAAAAGAAACAATAGAATGAACGAATACGTAATGTAGCGTTGACCGTATCGATAGAAAGGCAAACGTTTACTGACGAGTACGTTTCCAATTCACTATTCTTCCCCAAGAATTCCCCTACTTTTTTATGCGCAATATAATAATTTCTGTTCTTTTTATTATTTTTTGTTACACTCGAGGCAAGAGGAATGTATGTCAACCGGTTTGTAACCGGTTTCCCTTTTTCGTTTCCATAATCAGTTGCGTGATGTAATGTCAAAAATGCACACGTACATGTTTCCTTCCGATATATTTACGACATTCATTATATCTCTCATTACTAAATTACTATATCGTACATATAATTTAATCTGAAATATTTCCGTTATTTTTAAATATGAAAATATGAGAAAAAACTTCGAGATTCGAAAAGACAAATATTAATAAATTTGTTTAGTCATGATTATCGAGATTTCTCGAGGGATTACTGACTTTTTATTTTAAATGAAAAAAAAAAAAACAATTTTTTTACATTAGAGAATTATCCGATATTTGGATAAAATAAAAAGAAGCGTTATTTTATAAGATATGCCCGATACAGATTGTTATATAATATCTCGAAAAAAGTTTGCACATTTTTTTTCCCCCCAGAGTTTACCCTAATACTTTCAGTAAGGTATAATAAATCTGTATCGCGAAAAATAAGATAATACCCACATGAAAAGAAAAATTTGCATAACGACACGTTGTTTCGATGCAATAAATGTGACATTTCAAAACTTGCTTATCAAGTTTATTCGGGCATATACACGAAGCAAAAAAGCGTCGTCATCAATTATATATTAAAGAAAAATTTGTGAAGGTCTTGAATCTTTCTTTTCATCGCAATCTTTCCTTTGAATCTCTCATATCATTGTTACGCATGTTTATGTTAAAATGATAATGAATAAAGATTACGCATTCGTTATAAACTCCTGTTACGCTCTTCTGATTCGGAAGCAAAAATAGGCAATATAGACATGTGTTACATAATATTTTCTCTGTCCACGATATCTCTCGTACGCTCTTGGATAAATAAGAAGACGACACCATTTTTTGATACGATTTTCGTCTTTCCCAAAAGCTATCTTTGTTTTTTCATTAACAAAGATATACATATATACATCAATGATCATGTCCCATTTACCTTATTAATAGATTTGCGTAATTGTATATAAAAAAAAAAAATGAAAGAAAGAAAGCAGAGAAAATAATCTCTGTCGCTTCGCGAGTTATCAGCTCTTCAGCTCTTTCGGAGTATCCGATAATCACCGTAAAATCGAATTTGTAATGTATATAATCCGTCGAAACAAAAAATTGAATATTATTTTTTTCACGATTTATCTAAACGCAAACGCAATAACGACCTTGAGAGAATGCGCATGCAATGTATATAATTCTTATAAATTTCTGAAAAAAGATCTTTCCTTAATACCGAATAGAACTGATGTATAATCACGTGGAAGTCTGAATATTCAAGAGTTTAGTGTCACAAGGCCACAGAGGTGAAAAAGATTACAGTGCTAAAAAAAAATATCCACGTTCTTTTCTTCTCCTCCCCCTTCATCCTCGCTTCGTCGATTCAATAAATGTAGTAGTGTTTACGCTCGCGCGTTGCATAAGCTTTGCATCAAGTTTAGGGATTTTCGGCGATATCACCCTATTTGAGATTTAATTAGATAGTGGAAACAGAGCGAGCGAGTACTGCGAGAACTTATGAAGTAAAGCCTCCTCTTGAATAGATATTTATCTCAATCTTCCTCAATTCTTATTCAAAGAATCCATTACGGAATATGACACACAACACAGAAACACAATCACCTGAGACGCTTACGGCGCTCTACCAGTCCTGGCATGACATGGGTTTGTGTTTGCGAATTGACGCTATCGCTCCCCACGTTCGGGAAGCTATCCTCGATCTCTTGCACCTCGCTAGGATCAGGATCGGGATCAGGCTCCCCGACGACAAAGCTCACCGGTGCCTCCGACATCTCTTTGTCGCGAATTGACCTCGAGGAAGGACCAACACAATCGATGATCTCCTGACTGGAATCTCCGCTCGAAGAATCGGTTTCCGTTTCTTCCGCGCTCACCGCGTCGTTACCTTCAAAACACACAATCTCCAAATAATATCCTTGATACGTTCAATCGAACGATTCGAAGATGATTTGCAACGTTGTTTTTAAAACGACAAAATATTCTCCTTGAAGAGGAAAAGGAAAGAAGAAGAACGTACACACTCCGTGACTACCCCTCGTTTAAAGCGAGAAAATATGCGGGTATGTAGACACAGTGCGTGCGCGACAGAAGATAAAGTATTGTATGTTAAAATACAATTTATAAATGACAATTTAATTTTGAAGAAATACCGAAAAACAGAGAGTCCAGAATACGACGTAACATACAGCCCAGTTACGTTCCTCGCGCCGTTTCTCCTCCTACATCAAGTGATATCTAATTGTAAGAATGGAGCGCGGATGAAGTTCCTTCCTGCAGGTCGAGCCGTGTCAGAGGATCACCGAACTAAGGAAGGTCCAAGACTGGATCGCGCGCGACGCACCGACTCGCCAAGAGTGCCCAACTTATAATACGTTGTTGCAGTAAAGCCACTGTAAGCAGTGGCGCGATATCGTACGAGTGGACACGAGCTAAGCTCAAGTGGGTTCAAGGGTCGTTACGTCACGTCGCCCTCGGTGTCACGGTGGTCCCGCCGTCATACGATGTACTCTTCACACGCGGCTTCTTCGTGCTGCACCGATGCCAATTGAACTTTATGACTTTTTGACAAGAATCCCAAGCCGATCAATCACTTTTCAGAAAATAATCTCCTTTATATCTATCTTTTTGCGCGCGAATCAACCAACATCGGGCAGGACCGTGCTTGTGTTCGTGTCCATCTATAATGTAAATACATCTGAGCGCGTCTCATATTTATTTCCTATCTTCAAGGACTGCGAACGCAATCGATCTTATACGTAAAAAAAATACCCACGCACGTCTGTGACGTGCCAGTCTTTGACGTGGAACGTATAAATTTTTTTTAAATCTTTAAAAAATAACACTTTATTTCATACAAAATAATCTATATCTGTTAATTTGCTTAATGAAAAACAAGAACTTCAATTGCCTGCATATTTATGCAAAACGAAAATCAAAGTCAGTAAGACGCATAATTCCGTGTAAGAATAGATATTTAATTCCTTTTGATTAAAATAAAAAAAATTCAGAACCTTTGCGCATGCGAGTTTTACACGTGGATATCGCTTACCAAAATGACAATCCATTAATGATAACTTAAAGTTAGTCGCTGTGTTAAATTTAGCGCTGTGTCTTTCAAAGAAAAAAAAACAGAGATAAAAGAATAGAGATACAAAACTCTTCTCTAAATTCGTGTACGCGTGACATTTCCACTTCTGGATAATCCACTCTCCTTTTTGGGGAAAACTCTGTATCGAAGATAATCGTATGTGGGTGCACACATACATATATAAATTTCGAAAAGCCTCGCGCAGTGTTTATATAGATTTTCGTGAACTAGGCTGTTAAAAAAACAATGAACGGGAAGCGGTGATTGGCCGGGCAGAATATCAGGCGACGCGCCGACGATAGTGATTGGTCCGCCGGACGCGGCGCGATCCTCAGCTCGTGACGTTTTTTCACGAGCGGAATCGCGATTTCTCTCTCTTTCTCTCTCTATCCCGTTGCAACGCCTATTTCGCGCGTTACTCGAGCCCACGCGGTACTAACTCACATATACGTATGTATATACTATATACGCAACTCACCGGTGACGAATCTTGCGCGGCGGAGTGGCCCGCTCCTGCTTGAGGTTAGGTACGTCCTTGCGTTCCTGTTCTGTCATTCGAGTCGCTCGCTGTCACGCTGGTCTCGGCGAAACTCAGGCCGTTGCCACCGTTTCGAATATTTGTTTTAATTAATTTTATTCTCTTTCGCGAATCGATCACTGGGCGTTTTCCTGCCCGGGGACTGACGAATCGTGCCGTTTCACCGTGCGACTCTAACTTTTTTTTCCCTTTTTCTCCTCCACACACACGATCGCTATCATTGATTCTCGTTATACGGAGTAATACGGAAATTTAACGTGTATACCGATACCTCGTTGACTCTCTTCCGTGATCGTCGCGTGACTTTTCGCTCGCTTTTATCGATTGGCAAACGCACGTGCGGCGGATCTGTCTAAGACAGGTGTCGCGAAAACTCAACGAGATTAGATCGCAGTTACTACGCGCGACAACTAGAGGTCAGGTCAGGATTTGACAGGCGCCCTACGTGACATATGCGTTTCAAACCTCGATTTGTATTCAATAAAAATATTGATATAAGAAGACGTCAAATTGTATTCCGCGTCTTGGAAAAAAATATTTATATCTTTAGATAGTAAATGTACAAAGATATATTTCTCTAAAGTGCTCTTCATTTTCTGGTAAATAGATCTAGCTATCAATAATTATATCATAATTCAATAAGACCACACACATACACAGCAATACATTTATATGATTTTTCTCGCATTTTCTTTTTTAATATTTAAATTACCCGATATGTAATGAATCTTTAATTCGCCAGCATTTAATCTAATCTTAATTGTTATGTCAACTGATATATAATCATTGCCTTCTAATTAAATTTGATATTCTCAGGCTAAAGTCTCATCGCAGAGGCGTAAGCGTAAATTAGAAGAACCATGAGCGAAAAATTTGACGAAGATTTGAAATCTTATAAAATATTGAGCGTCGCGTTAAGTAGAATCATCAAGCATACTGCAAACAACGAATTTCGAGAACAATGTTTCAAAGTGTTGAAGACAGACAGCAGGGTTGGCGCGCAAACAGTTCTCGCTGCCAACTTATCATCGATTGTGTCTCACATTGGCCAGTTTAGTCAAGAAAAACGGAAAACGACGAGAAATAAAAATACGAAGAAACCGACAGATGACAAAACCCATTAGACATTTGCTAATCTAATTATTTCTTGTTTGTTCTCTCTCTTTAGCGGAGAGATATTACAAAATTTTATAAATATGTTTTATTATATCAGTGCAATATATCGAGAGAGACACTGCAACGAACACTCTCTTCTTTAGAAATAATAAATAAATATATAATATAATCAGAATTAAAAAAAAAAAAAAATCGATTTCGTGTCATTCGCACAAAAGTTGGCAACATTTATGACAGCCGCATCAAGTTGGATCAGGATTACGCTAGGTCAGGAATAGGTGGATAGGTAGAAATAGAGATAAGGTAAGGATAGGTAGGTAGATATAGATAGGTCGGTGGGTGGGCGGCGCAACGGAAGAAGCGTCTCTGATCGCGGAGAGTGCGGAGTGTCGACGAAAGTTAACGCGATCGTCGCGGCGATTGTTCACCGCGTCTCTCGCGATCGACGGTGATGCGGCGCGGAAGAAACGGCCGAGTGATCGGGACGAGGTAGCTGCTCTGGCTGTCTCGACGCCGTCGTTGCTGTCGCCTCGATAGGTGGCGAGGAAAATGGAGACGAATGGATACGGCTCGGAGCCTCGTATGTATACGTTTCTCTCCAGTCCGCGGTGAAGCCGTGAGGTATCCGACTGACAGTGGTTCTCAAATCAGGAGCGGCGTATCGGGTGGGTATTCTGACGCGTGGCTTTCTCTCGAGTCTGTCGGTAAAGTCGTCGTCGAGCGAGAATGCGGCCCTGTTTTTTAGAGTGGCATCAATCCGGACGCTTCGCGTCGCGTCGGGCCATCCTTGTCCCCTCTCGAATTTTATCCTCGTTGGAGCGTGCGCAACGTTCGGGCGTTGGGTGTGCGACTGAAAGAGAAAAAGAGAGAGAGAGAGAGAGAGAGTGTGTGTGAGTGAGATCGCTCGTGACATAATAGCTCCGTTATTTCCCCCGTGCGAGAGGATTTAGTCCGCACGCAGAGTGTGGCGATCCAAGAAGGAGGAGAGCGAGCGTGAGAGGGGGAAGTTGCAGAAACCCAGCTGTTCTCTCGCAGAGTCTTCGCGGGACTTTTGCCGGTGTGTGCGGGGAGAGAGATCCGATATCATTCTCCTTCCTTTACTCACGACTTACGCGATGTAAATATACTGGCGTCGTATATACTGTTTCGAGTCGCGTGTACGCGCGTATCCCGCTATACTTTATTACGGTTGCAGTTTCGCGAGCCGCTAATCTCGGCATATGGCCGTAACGATTCCGTTTGACGCTAAAAACCCAGAGGGAGACTTGCCTCAATCTTGAGATATTAAAAGCTTAACCCTACTTGTGCGTGTATGTATGTGCGCGCGTTGTGTGCGGATGTGTGCTTTTCGGGTTATTGGCACTTTCGCGCGCGCACAGAGAGACGTCCGTACAATAGACTCGCCTTCCTTAATACGCGACAACGCAATTCCGTTGGATCGTTTTTTTATCTATTAAAATATCAAATGTATCAAAATGAAAACATCTTGTGGAATTATTGAAAAGGAATGGAAGGACCAAATATGTTTATCTTATTTTCGTCGTTTGTGAAACGTTTCGCGAAACAGAGCTACAGTTAGAGTTTTTTACTTAGAACTTTTTGCTGTATTTTTATTTTTTGTGTCTGTGCTGGTTACATCGCATGATAACGCGACAGGCAGTATGTGTATGGCGAGCCGTTAGGAAAAAAAAGGGTCGCAGCCGGATCTCGTCTCATTCATGAAAAACAGATGTTTCCTGCCGCGAACGTACATACATACATTGCAGATGTACTCGTCGCAGACGTCAGAGTTATTATTTTCTCGTAGAATTTTGATCGCGGTTTTATTCAAATAGTAATCATTTATAATAATCTATTATTTGGAAAAAATGTATTGTCAGACAATAATGAAACATTGAAAGATCATTCTTTAAGATATGCAGCTGAAACATCTTTATCTGATCTCTTCAGTAAGTCTTTCATGAAATAATAATGTTATATTTATTTAAAGAAACTTCAAGAGGAAACATGGCTTGATTGAGAGGGATGTAAAAGCTCGCTGTCATCGTGGCAAAAAAAATTGTATTAAAAATCTGGATCCCTGTCCTCCTCGTTCTCATTTGCAGAAAAGCTGCAAAAGATGCCTGGACCATCGACACAAGAGAGACCTCGTGCTCATCGACTCACAGACATCGAGTCTCAGACAGCTAAGGTTGTATAAGTTTAATATTTTATCTAAAGTATCTTTAAATAGTCTTAGATCAAATTTGCGATAGAATTTGACACACAAACTGAATTGTATCAATCCAGTATAGACAAAATGATAAATTGAGAGATGATTTTTGATAAAGGTTTACTCAGTTACAGCTGCGTAAATTTGTATGTGAAATAAATAAATACATATATATATATATATATATATATATATATATATATATATATATATCATTTGGTTTAAAAGCTGGAACTACGTAGATTTGATCATTTGCTGATGTTATTATTCTTTATTGTAATCTTACAGTATATTTATGTCAACTTGTCTTTTTGCAAATGGAATTGCAGGGTTTGGGTGGTAATCGAACGGACGATTTCAGCACACCTGTTAGTTCTGGCAGCAATATGAGTAGTATCGCGCGCTTCCCGAAACTCGACGAGTGCGCTCATTTTCATTACGAGCATGTTGAACTCAGTACTTTAGAGGTAAGATGCTAAATGCGCGAAATATGCACAAGAATATAATAATTCAAGATACAACTCGGCTTTCAGGTATCTATCAACGAAGGATCTAACAACGATTCAGAAAGCTACGCCGTTCGAATAACATCTGGAGATGCGTGTTGGACGCTACAGAGATCCTACGATAACTTTGTCATGTTTGACAAGCAATTACATCGTTGTATATTCGACAGAAAATTCTCTTCTTTAACGAAGCTTCCAGATGTTCGGCCAAAAAATACCTGTGATATACTAAAGGATTACTTGAACCGATTCTCACAATTGAATCATGAGGGTTTAAACTGTGGTCCAGTGCTGAATTGGTTACAACTCGATAATCGTGGAAGAAGAATCCTGGTGCCAGAGTCGGATTCCTGCCCTATAAATACTCCGGCCGTTGCCGCGGCATACGCCGTGAGGCCTTACACCGCTCAGGCACAAGATGAGATTTCCTTTCAGGTAATTTTTTCAGTTAAAACGCTTTTGCTTAAAACGTTTGCATTAATTAAATCACGGACTATACATACGAGGATAATTTTGGATGATGACTGATTAAAGCGTGATTTACATGACAAATAGGTAGGCGACATGATATCAGTAATAGACATGCCTCCGGCGGGAGAAAGTACGTGGTGGCGCGGGAAGCATGGGTTCGCGGTTGGATTTTTTCCAGCCGAGTGTGTTGCCGTGATCGGTGATAAGGTACCGCGTCACCTAACAGTTTCGACGACAGTCAGATCGAGATTACCGGTAAAGCCTGTGTTACGAAAACATGGCAAACTGATCGCCTTCTTCAGATCTTTCATATTGAATCGACCATCGAGGAGAAGATTGAAACAATCGGGCATACTGCGGGAGCGCGTATTCGGTTGTGACTTGGGAGAACATTTGTTAAACTCTGGTCAAGATGGTATAAATTTTGATCGTATTTCTTAGATCGTATTTATTATATCAGGTCAACCATGAAAAAAAAAGAAAAGGATTACTTATTTTTCGTAGTGCCTACTGTGCTGATGTGCTGCGCGGAATTTATAGAGAAACATGGTCTGGTCGATGGTATATATCGTCTTAGCGGCGTAACGTCCAACATTCAAAAATTGCGGAACGCCTTCGACGAAGATCGGGTTCCGGCCTTGCATTCCGACGAGAGTATTCTGCAAGATATCCATTCGGTAGCGTCGCTGTTAAAGATGTACTTCAGAGAGCTGCCGAATCCGTTATGCACGTATCAGCTTTATTCCACTTTTGTTAGCGCGGTTCAAGCTAGCAGCGATGCTGAAAGATTAAGACGTATGAGAGATGCGGTTAGAAAGTTACCACCACCTCATTACAGGTACTTTGTCACACTTTCTTATTTCGTTGCTGTTTAAATTTAGGTAATTTATTTTAAAATGAATTTTTTTGTACGCGTGCACAGGACACTGGAATATCTGATGCGTCATCTGGTAAGGGTGGCTGCGCGTGGCACAGAAACAGGTATGACCCCGCGCAATGTGGCTATTGTGTGGGCGCCGAATCTCTTGAGATGCAAAGAACTGGAAGTGGGTGGCGTAGCGGCACTTCAGGGTGTCGGTGTTCAGGCGGTCGTGACGGAATTTCTAGTCTGCTACGCAGAGCTCATATTCGGGGATGGTCCTGTTGGCAGACCAAAGTCATTAGCGATCACCACATCCACACGATTGCTTACTCTGGAGGAGGCGCGCAATAGAAGCCTCAGAGGTGAACCTGATTATATAGAAGTAGGAGCAGGTCCAGCTGGCTTACCGTTGCGTTATCACACGGTCATAGAGTTGCCTCGCAAAAGGAACGGCTCGAAACGATCACCTTCGCTAAATTGGAGAGCGTTATTCGGCAGAGGAGCTGTGGGGAAAACGAGACAGATCGGTACGCCACCGCAAGCGGAAACAGTGCCAAGTTCCTTAAACTCCCTGCGACGATTGAGACCAGTCAAGAGCGCCGATAGCTTGGACGGCGAGGACAGTTTGGGTCCTCTTTTAGGAGGACCGCCTCCTACCAGAACCTGTGGTCACAGTCGATCTGTTTCGCATGACTCGTATTTTGATCATTTGGCGGACGCGCCCAATGTATCCTCGCCATTAGATCTCTCAGAGATACAACTTAATTTTGATTTAGAAGAGCGAGAAATGAGAATGCTTTCGGAAGAAGAAGGTGGTGGAGTGGCGTCGGTGGAGGCTTCGCCACGTCGACAAAGAAATGAAAGTAATCAATGCGCCGCCGTCACCGGTGGATCCAAAAGAAAACGATCTCGTTTAGAAGAAAGACTACACTGTGATGTTGAGCTGCGTTTTATAGATAGCCAAAGTCCCGATCAGGTAAATTACTTTAAATTGCCTCTGCTATATATAGACACATTTATACATATATATATATATATATATATATATATATATATATATATACATACGTACATACATACATACATACTAATCTCTCATATCTTTCAGGTTATGGTAGCAACGAACGCGGATATACACAGTATCGATACACCATCTCCGTTACCAACGCCAGGTTATTTACCATTACTATCGGAAGCCTCTACACCGTTAACGCCCGCTACGTTGCAAGGCACATCTCACTCTACGTCACCAATAGCCAATAGTCCCAGAATAAGTTTCCGAAGTTTCACTCTGCCGCTAGAGATCGGCGATGAGCGTGATGGGAGTAGCACGAATAAGTTGAAGGAAGCTAGCGTGTCATCTTCAGAAAAACTATCGGACTCTAGCCACAGATTATCGATAAACTTAGAAGACCGGGATAGGGAATTAAGATCATGCGAGAGAACTATGACGACTTGTGACGAGCGCGTAGAATTGCGTGATAGAAACGTAACCATGTCACTTTCAGATGTTGAAAATAAAGCTGCGAATCAGTCGAGCGCGATTGCTTCGATTTTCAACAACACTATGGAGACGACGCCATGTAACAGGTTGTCTTCTTTATGTGAAGAAACGAAATCTGGCGGAATTACTGTATCTCGCAAAGACACGATAGGTGGATCGAGCTCGCTTGATTCCGTAAAAATCTCGTCCAAGTCATATGACGAAAAGGAAAGCGCAGTGAAGGAACGTAAGACTACCGATTTATCGGATAACACTGCCGTTGTAGCAAATTTGCCGAGGTTGTTGTCCAATACGACCGATTTCGATTCTCCAATGTCGTGCGAGCAAACTCTCCAGGAATTGCAAGAATCTGGATTTGTAATATGTGATAATTCCGACAAAGTGTTTAGCAATACAGAGAATCCGCGCGTGGCGAGCAACAGTAACGATTCTGGCGACTGGGTGATCATCGGAAGAACAGCGACTGGTTCCGTCGCAACGCCGATCAGTGAATTGACTAGTCCCAACGATCCCTTTTCGGAAGGTGGCGCAAATCCGACGACGTCTCCGGAAAATGATTCCGAAACATTGTTAGAACTTACCTCAACCACCGATGTATTCTGCATCGGAGTCGACACGAAATCGGAAAGTCGCATATTGACGCAGGAAAGCGACAGGATGATACTCGATGTTACTGTCATAAAGAAGAATCATGGACACGAGCGGGAAGATTGCGCAAACGATCCGCAAACGAGTTTCGATATCGTAAATGAAGGTAATCTCTCGGAGCACTCTCATTCTCGACTGCGTGATCGAGAGAACGGTAACCGTTACTCGTGCACGATGGCAGACTCGAATCAGGAATCTAACGCGAGAGAGCGGCAACAGCAGGTTCGCGCGTGTTATATTGAAGCTGATAACGCGAATGTATTTGGTACGAATCAGAACGATGTGAGCGGTGAAGAAAAGGAGGTGTTCAGAGAGACAGAAACTTTCGAAAATTACCACCGTCTATCGAGCACGCAACGTTCCCTGCACGCCATAAATCGGCCAAGATTTTCGGATAATTCTGAGGATGATCGGAAGAGGAGCACGGTTTCCATAATCCAGGGCGATCGTGAAAATGATCACTGTTCAAACGAACTGTCAAACAAGTGCCAAAGTTTTGGATACAATAATACACAAAAACAACAGACTAATAATACGCAACAAGTACGTAAAAGCGCTTCCAAACGTAGCGATGAAAGTCACAAGTGCGTAGCCAGTTTGCAGACTAATCAAATGCAAGATAACATTGAGATGAGAATTCCTTCGGAGAACGCGGCCGAACCCTGCGAGATCGCACATGCACCGGAAGGCGCGTCCGAGCTGATGGAACGGACATTGAATGCTTCAAGTACGTCCCCGACCGCCGACGATACCGTGGTTCTACGAGATACCGCGGCCATCTTGCAGGAACTAGCTCTGCAGAGATTATCCGGAGGAGCCGCGCTGGGAAATGCGTCCACGAGAAGAAGATACGAGAGCGAGACTGCCAAAGATCGCAGGAGCTTCGATTCGGAAATCGGCCGGGAGATTGTCAGGGAGAGAAGGATGAGACAGGAATTAGACTGTGCGAGGGGCAAATCCGAGGAGTCGTCGCAACATCTGCCGCCTTGTTTGCGAGCGCGTCACGCGAGAGCGACACGTGCGGCGTTGAGTCGATCGCTGGACGAGGCCAAGTTTCATCGGATGACAGGAGAGATTCCGACGTTGTCGGTGAAACAATCGTCCGAGGACGCACAGCATTGCTCCACGCCTAATGTCGGCGGCAGCGGCGGTGGCGCGGGCTCGGGCGCCTCGGAAAAAATTCAACTGAAAAATCTCGGCGGTTTGGATCTGGGCGATCCGCAATGCAGAGAGAGAATCGAAAAGTACAAAGAGGAAAGGAGGATGTTCTTGAGGGACAAGTATCGATCGGAGAGCTTTCGCGGAATTTCGCCCAAGGCGACGGAGGATGACGGCGAGCAAGCATTGTTAACCAGGTTGAAACAGAGAGCTTCGAGACCTTCCCTTCATTGATAAAATTCTTTATTCTTGCTCTCTAAAGTAGTAGTATAAATAAGTTCCAGAGCAAAAAAGGTAATGTGTGAAGAATGCAATATTTATTATCTATCTGCATTTTAGAAGAGCATAAATTATATAGAGAACGGCTATGGAATTACTCGACTATGTGTGCGATCAAATTTTATAATTTTCTCTTAATTATTGCATTATTGTTTTTTAAAGCAGCGAATATATAAGGCAACTAACTAGAACGGAACATCGAACAAATATATATCTAAATGATAATATAATAGAGATAATTTCGCTATCTTAAAAATTCCATAACTCGTATATTTTTATTGAATTTATATCTAATGTGTAAGATTCATGCTAAAAACTTATTTGTACTACTCACGAATGCGAATTCTGCTGCATTCGTCGACGAATGTTATTCCTGCTTTTGTTGCGAGCTAATTGAATCGCTTTCACTTGAATCTCATCGGTGCCGCTGCAAATGATATCGGCAGCAAATTATGACGAGAATGATGAAACATAAGTTACTTGAGAATCTTTAACTCGTCTTCGCCATTGTTAGCTGAATTGTATGGACGCTTTTAAAGCTGATAATTTATTACAAACTCAAAGATATTTACCTTTATTATTGTTAAAAGTATTAATAACGATTCTCTGTAATTATTATTATTATTATTATTATTATTATTATTCTCTTTGATTTTTTTTAATATTTACTTCTATTCTTTGTACTGTTATGCTAGAGAGAACGTATAATTGGATTGCTTATTGTATGTACCAGAATCAACAATTTTGTGTGGGTTCTGATGACGTCAATATGCGAAATGTTAAATTCACCTGTTGCTCTCATGCATTGCAGATAGTAAAGAACATTTTAGTAAAGAGTATTTTTTTATAGAAAAAATAGAAACGTATATGTTTCTTAGAATCTCTAATTTTTTTTTTTGTTTTTGTTTTTGTTTTTAAGTTTCTGTATAAACCACGTAAAATCTGGTTCACGTTATCTATTTCATATAGCTTACGAAATAGTTGCGTTATTCTATGTGAGAATAATTGTTGACGGAAAAATTCGTGCATTGAAAATCTCTGGTACATACATGAAGTTTGAATAGTTCCGAACGGATTTACGCGCTTACGACGCTTATAATTAGAACGTTTTTTGATTCGCGCGTCAATGTTATATCCTAATTATGGACTGGTCCATAATGATACTTTTTTTTTTGAAAATTTGTTAATATTTTTTTTCGGTTAATTAATATGTACAACATATTTGTATAACAAAAGCGCGCTTATTGAAAGGCTTGCTTAAAATCAAGATTACTATCGAGAATAAGCAATTTTCTTAAAAATAAGTGCTTATCCTAGAGAGAGCGTATCGTACGCCGTTGTATGTGGCCTCGCGTTTTATTATTATTATTATTATTATTATTATTATTATTATTATTACTATTATTATCATTATTATTATTATCATTAAGTTTCAATCACTAAGCAGTAGTTTCTCGTTTAGCTACCTCACCATTCATCTCACCGCTATTATGGATGAAAATGTGACGCCACGCGACGCTCAGTTATATTTTACAGCTATATTTTTAATCCAGCGGATTTAATTGCCATCTTTCTCCCATTTCCCTGAAAAAAGAGAACAAATATTTTTTTTTATCTGCGGATATTTTCTTTTTTTTTCCATAAAGACAATGCGAATGCGTTTGTTTAGGCAACGGTTTGTGAAAACCATTTGACAAGACTGGGGCAACAATTTTATCGAATATGATTTCAGCCGTGCTCTATTGCCGTAGACGTATTGCGAACAAAACTGCATATTCTAATATCTGATCTCCCGCAGATACTCGTGGCATTTATAATAGATTAGAGAGACAAGTCGTAAAATTGTTATTTCGCGCAAGGATGTTAAAATTTTCTTGCGAGCGTATAAGAGAGGAAAAAAAGCGCCGTTATATATTGTTAAAATCGTAATTTACCCGTATATAAAACAACGATGCTCCCGCCGAGATTTTACTCAATATGTACTTTTAATTATCAGCATCGATGTATTGCGGCGTTAATCAGAGGTATTAATTAACCGATTTTATCTCGAGACACCTTCCTAGCATCGTACCCTTTTGCATGTTCGTGTACCTTGGCTTGAATATTTCTCGGTCGAATAGATCTCGGTCGCGAGAGATCAATGCCTGTAAGAACGGTATGCAAGCACATATATATATATATATATATATACGTAGTAGCGCGTATATTTCCGACATTTAATTATTAATGCATAAAATTATATATATATATATATATATATATATATATATATATATATATACACACACACTTAGAGATTTTTCGATAGCGTCTCTCTCTTCCCTGGATATCCTTTAAAGGATGTAGTTTAATGGCCTAACTTTCTATATAGAGGTATCGTAGACAACGCCCTTATACAAAATAACCCCTTTACAAACGAGGTACCTAACGACGAAGAGATATACTTGTGTGCACAATATTGATGGGCAACAATAATACATCCGCGAGCGATGTGTATTTTTAATAAGTTGAGATTCTTGCGATTTTTTCGCGAAATATAATCGTAGAGACTCGTTAGGATCCGTATTATTAATGGCGCGAAAAGGGAGAGAGAAAGAGAGAAATGATACGGGATATAAACGTTTCAAGCCATTACAAGTAAAGTTCTCTCTATAAAAAAAAAAAAAAGAAAAAGAAAAAGAAACCGATACACAAAGACTAATTCTGTAATATTTAAAGGCTAATATAGTAATCTTGTTTTTGAGTGTAGACGGCTCACGCCTTCTCGCTGGCTGGGCGCATTTCTGTCCCTTTAGTTATAATCGTAATAATTGTTTCCGTTATATGAAAGACTACACTGTTTGTCGATTATAATTATAATATATACAAGAGTTGTAAAAAAAAAAACGTAAAATAAATATAAATGATGTAAACATTGAAAAAGAAGAGAGAGAGATGTTAAATAGACATTTCCAAATATATCCTTTAAATACCTCTTTGTGCATCAATAATTAATAGCGTGGTAATATAGAAGAATAGAGATACTAAACAGAAAAAGTATCAAAACTGTCATTTTGTTTTTCGGAATTTCAAACTAAAAATTTATGTCCACACAGAGATATAGAACGTTCCCTGTCGGATTGTATCACAGTTTTGACGATATAATTTCCAACTTTGAGCAAATGTTAGTATTAATTAAACAATCTGGCCTATGGCTCAGCGCAAAACCGACGTATTAAAAATCACGATAAAAAAAAATAAATAAAAAGAAAGATTTGAAAATTCTTGTTTATCATTACTATATAGATTCTATAATTCGCCAGAGAAGATGGGAAAAAATCCCTACGATTTTCAGATTTTTAATTTAGTATGCAAAAGAGCAATAGATATATAAATTATTCTCTTATGAATAAATTAAGCGAATAAAACTTGCCTTAATAAAGTGTGATACTGAATTGCTGCGAGATAGAGATTTATCGATTTAGGTATCTTTTTCTCTAATAATTAGAGCGTAATCGTAATATATGTTTCTTTACTTTGTCAAACTGGGTGTTAAGACGGTCTGTCCGCTCTCATTGAGCCTCGATTGCTTTCGAGCGGGTTCATCTCGAGTTGCGCGGCAAGCTCGACTCTCGACACGTAAAGGACCTTCAGTCTTTACTTCTTTAAACGCCGGTGATGGAGTGGACGGGGAAAGGGGCCTCTCGACCGACGGCGGAAGAGGGACGAGTTCGCTTTTATATCGTAGGAACGAGAGCCACTCGAGAGGCCAGGAAGCGTCTAAGGTGAGGGCAACTCCGTGACTATCGTCGAATCTACCGCGGCAATTATTTTTAAACACGCCGCATAGATAGGGATCTCGCGCCAAGTACCGAGAAAGAGAAGAAGACGCGCGGGGGTATCGCGTCTTTATTTATCTTTTTTATGTATAAATAGCTCAATTACGCGCTACTGCTATACCCAGAGACAATCGGCCGATACAACACGCGTTGGAAAATTGTCGATAAGAAATAGCGGAGATAACGGCATTTTTTTTCTCCACGAGCGCTTTCATCCCCCTCGCTTTCGCCGCCTCGGCTCTCGCCCTCTTCTCGCCTCCCGCGTTTCACGCTCGCTCCTTTCCACGGGCGCGCTTTCACGGTGCGCAAATCGAATCAGAACGCCCCCGCAGGGTCGACGACAATGTTATTTGTTAGCGGAAGCGTCGTAGTAACCGGAGGTTGAAACGAGGCCAGATTGCCACTATGATCGAGTTAAACGGCACGTGGGCAGTAAAACGCCGCCGTTGTCTCCGCAACGAACGTATCCTCTCCCTCTCCTTTCCTTCTCTCTTGCGCGCATATTTTTTTCTCTATTCGATCTTCGTTTCGCGAGTCCGCAATTAAGCAGGAATTTTTCGTTGCCTAAAAAAAAAAAAAAAAGAAAAAAAGAATCAAACGCGCGGCCGACGAAAAGTCTCGTCGCGCGCGCGCGTCCAGGTTGACGGCTGAAGGTTTTAGGCGGCTTTATCTCGGGGAGATCGTTGGAGAGCCGCGGATTGACACGCGGCGACGTCTTGACAGCTTGTTAGGCTAACAGTTTACCCTCGCGCACCCCTCGCTTTCTCCTCCTTTACCCCACTTTCAAGCGGATTAAATTAATCTTAGGCGGATATATCGCCCCCCCCTCCCTCCCTCTCTCTCTCTCTCTCAACTCTATTTGATAAATCATTGCTCTCTCGATCGAGCGATTTGCATCGGTCAAGTGCAAAAATGCCGCTGAATCGCATACTATATAGATTAAGGTACCTTTGCCTACATGTTACACGTTCACGAGGCTACATTCCGGGCTACATCGATAGCCGAACCCCGGTGACTGAAAATAATGAAAGTAATGGGAACACGCCCACTGCATTTAGTCCGCCGAACTAAAGCGCGCCCGTACTCCCTTGTCGCCGTATCAACCCCTTCCACACGTAGGATCCCATACTGTGTGTATGCCGGCGGCTCTCGTCGGCGCCTTGTTCGCTCTCCTGACGCTTTCTCTCTCCTCGTCCTCTACACTCTCTATATTGGCCATTGTACCTGCCACTTCATTGTCCTTTATTTCATTATTTTCGCCGCATTCCGCTCTCGTCCCCCACGACGGTCGCGCGAATTCTCCCCCTTTATTTACGCACTGTAATAATAGACGTCTTAACGGAATCTAATAAACGTCATAAATGGCCCCCGTGATCTCATTAGTTTACAAGCTTACCTGGCTAGTCGACCGGCGCTTTTCTTCCTCTCCAAATAACGCGATAGCATCTTCCTGCCCGCCGCGCATCAAAGGCCGTCTTCTCTCTCTCGCCCGCGCTTTTATTGTCAAAGCAGTACGGGGGCGTACCCGTTTCATTTGCGAAAATAATCACGACGAGCCAATCGGACGTATCGCATTCCAAAGCAACACGCATTTTCTCCTAAAATCCTTAAAAAGCTACGCAGAAAATACCAATATAAACGTCAATGTATAAACTTCTTCCTCTCTCTCCCCCCACTTGTTGAAAATGAATCTCGCGAACAGATCGTCGTCATCGTCGTCGGCGTCGAGGCCACGATGCGCGCATCTATATCCGATGTATATCCGAGAATGTAGCCCGTGATTTCGTCCCGATAACACGATTACGATATTCTCTCCTCCTCATCCTCTTTCCGCGTCCCCTTCCCCGCGCGCGAGAAGGGAAACGCGGTGAGGGGTGTGGGATAGCCGGAGGAGGGGGCGGGGGAGGAAAGCGCGGCACCGGCGCCACCCTCTCTCACTCTCTCTATACGTATCCCGCTGTCCCCGACAGCCGAGAGAGTAGCTTCGCTCGCTCTGATCCCTCGCAATTACTTCCCATTATCTGGGTATTAGGATTCACCCCAACTGGAAGCACGACGTGCCCCTATGCCGCTTATACAACGAGACATGTCGCGCGCGCGCTCGTTGGAAAATCCTACCATCCGTGCTCCACTGCAATATTGTAGCTTTTCTTAACAGGTGTACCTGCTGTCCGATCTAATGTCCCGGCAACAGGTAGCAAAAACAGGACGCGATCGTTATTATGGCGATAATTGTAATCGCGTGAAATTACGCGGGATGTCTCTGAAAGATCTGACAGCTGATCCCGAGGATAAAAATTATTAATCGAACGTGTAGCCGAGAAAGCTTTCGAGCAAGAAGGATTTTTAAGATATTAATGATAAATCTTCGAGAATTTATGTATTATCTTGAGATAATTATTTTATATGAATTTTTTATGTCAAAACAAATGTTCAAAATGGCTTCCTGGAACAATGATACACATCTTAAAATGTTTTATGATGGATCGTCGAACATAATTTGCTCAAAACACGATCTTCGTATCTGACAAGTGAATTTTCCGAAATCATATTATGCGTAGATTTTAAACAATTTCCATTTTGAACACTTGATTTAATGCAAAATTCATTTAATATAAAATATGCGATAATTATTTTAATGGAAGATAAATTCTTGAAAATTTATTATCAATTAATAAATTCATATAAAAAATAAATTTGCGACAGTTATTTATAAAAGGTAAACTTCCAAAAATTCATTCTTCCGGTTTGGCTCTTCAATCTTTCAGAAACATGCTATATATGACATGATAGTCAAATTTATTAATTGTTCTCGATTGCCGTTGTAACTATGACAAACAAGCCTCAGCGTCATTAATGGAGCAAATAGGATCCACACTCGCAGTCCCCCTTGTTTCCTCATATTCATCGGCTCGTTAACTTTCGCGAAAATGTCCCGAGGAGACACCGAAATGTCGCGTCGACGATTAACGAAACGATTACGTAGAGAGACCCCGGGCGTCGTTACGCAGGACGCAAATTAAATGTCAATGTCGACATATTTTTGATATACGTTCCGGGAATCTCGTTGTCGTCAAACTTTTATGTTATAAATTACGCTCTTCTAGAAAAATCGATGCCGATTCTCTCTTCTCCGCACACACAAAAGAGACACTTAGAAATGTAATTTAAAAGAAAAAAAAAACTATTATCTAGAGAAACGATCGAGGAAGAACAAACGTATACACACATATCGCGTTATAGAGCATGATAGTTTAATTCTCAACGAAAACCACGGCCTATTTTTATACACTTGACTATAAAAGGTAACAACAGACCAAATACCGTATTTCTCTTTATATCGTATTTTAGCTATATAAAAAGTAGATTTCGGGAAATACCGGGGATAAAATTCCAGTTCCATCCGGCGACGATTCCGGATCCATCGAATTCGCAATGGCCGTATATAAATACCTCTCAAGGATATAAGACGGTTGCTTTCATCCCTTTCTCTCGAACCGGACGATCTCTGTGGAATTCCATGATGTTCTCCGTGTTACGCGGCGAAGCTTTAGCTCTTAAAATTTCGATAAATCCGCTCGAAACATTCTATCTCGAACGTGCGAGGATTATCTTTTTTTCTTCTCTACGTATATGTTGCCGTATTATTCCGGGTAAGAAAAACGAGAGGGAACATCTCGAGATCAGAACATGTCTCAGCGATGCGTCGGACGTTGGGCGGAATGTTGGCTGTTGCCGTGCTGATGATGCGGTTGATGATGGAGGCCGATCAGGTGCGGGTGAGGATGCTGCGGATGAATCGTCGCGTGATGGGTTCTCGGCGGCGTCCCGGAGCGTCTGGACGGAGCGCCGCTCCGCGTCGACGTTGGCGTCGATGTCGGAGTCGGTGCCGGCGTCGCCGTCGGCGTCGGGATCGGCGATGGCGTCTCGTCGCCCAACACGTCGATCTCGTCGTCGTCCTCATCGTCGGAATCCGCGGGCGCGTCGCTGCTCGCGCGCGATTCGCGCCCGCCGCTCAGCGAAAAATCTACCGGACGTTCTGTCGACACAAATTATTATCCATCAGGGTTTTTTAAGAGCCTCATCCGTTCCCAGACTCGGGAAAAAAGATCTTTATATAATCCAATGTAAATATATATAATTATACATTGAATATCTCTCCTATGTTTTCTTTCTCTCTTGTATAATCTCTGTCCGTATATATATAATTATATATTTATAATAATAACATATAAATTGATAATATATGGAAATTATTTCTTCAAGTTTTACTTAAAAAAAAATCAATCTGTGAAATCTACTTTTCTGATTATTTTTAAATTATTTTTTTTATTATTTTTATTTCCTTTATATATACAGACAGAGATTATACCGGAAAAAGAAAATATATAAATATTTTTTTATATATTATTAATGCTTCGCCAATGTATATTTGCGATTTCGTTTTGCTTTGAAGGATACGAGATGGTCGCTCTTATTCTCTCGAAATTTGAATGAAAATCAGATCCGCGCCTACGTCATCGCCTACGGCCTACCGATAGCCCTTAACAGCGAACAATCGAGAATATAGAGATCTGACCGAGCACTTAGCGGGTAATTGAGCAATTTTCTCCAAGACAGGGGTGTAGGTAGCGAAACGAGACGAGAAGCGAAAGAGAGAACGTCGCCGAAGGAGGGAACGAATCTCTCCCGGGGTTCCTTACATAGCCCCGGCCCAGTCTAAAGACGCCAAGGCGGTCTTGTACGTGCACTTGTATCACACCACCCCTCCTTCTCCACGATATCTCTCCTTCTTGGTCGCTACCAAGGAGACGTCTATGTAACTCGGTTAGCCCACCCCCTATCAGAGAACGGAGCCATCTTGTCTACCGAGGCGAACAACTTTATATAGCATACAGAATGCTACGCGCGGGTCAAACTATTTAAATCGCTCGAAATGGTATCTCGTGCGCGGTCTCGTTAAACGATCACTTTTATATCCCAAAGGATAAAAAGGGAAATAAATAAAAAAAAAATATATATATATATATCATATTTGTTACAGCAACTCTGGACGAAACTCTCCTCCGCGAGTTTGTAACATTTGCGATGCGTGGGCGTCATGCCGGACGAGCGATTACAGTAATATTCCCGGAATGCGACACGCATTATTACACAGATATACGGTTAATGATTATAGTTCCTCGCGACGTAACCACGGTTACGGTCTGGCTAGTTAAGCCAGAACTTGCGTAATTTATTGTCAGCGGTATTTTGGTTGCGTTATATGCAGATATCCGCCCCATTAGCGTGACAACGGGGAAGTATTTAACGACAACCGACCGTTATAACGCGCGGCTGGTCCCCGGGACCAGATTAACCGATAACTACGGTTTATTAATCCCCGACGCAGCCGCGTCTGCGTATCGACTCGATCCATAGTTTGTTTAACATTTCGAGTTACATGTATATGTATATATATATATATATATATATATATATATACACATACATACAGATATTATTATGATATTATATACACACACACATATAGCCCTACTTCTCTCCTTCGTGTATTTGATTATTACTATCGCTATTAATGCCGTATATTATGATATATCGAGGATTACATGCGCATTTCACGCCAATCTCGTGGTGCAACTCATAAAAGTGACGTATGAGCGTCACTCTTATATATATATATGTATATATATTATTTTTTATCATAGGCAGTGCCAGCCATTCATGAATTCACGCTTATCTAGGACGTAGTGTCATTAATCCAAATCAATTGACCCGCGGCGCGGGAATATACTGTTCGCAGCTGTTTATCGAGAGGTCGATACGCGCAGATTTAATTTAGCGACTATTAAATTACACGTTGCGGAAATTCCGCAGATACCGATGATTGCGACGTCTCTCTGAGCATTATCATTTCATAAGCGCCTCGTGCGAATCTATTCCAACTTACACTTTGCTTGCTTTGCCGGAATCGTGCTTGTATATGCAATATAATCGTTGTATTTCCGTTAATTTTGTCATTTGATTCTAATTTTCGCTGCGCTGGAAATTCGAGTCAAATTTTCGCAAAACTTGATCAAACGAAATTTGGTCAAAATGTGGATGCAACTTACCAGCAGGCGATGTAACGGATATCGATTGTTGTCCCGAATTAGAATTGCTCCCGCTACTTATATTCTGTTTCCTCAATTGCTTCTTATGTTTCATCCGCCGATTCTGGAACCACGTTTTCACCTGAGTCTCGGACAAGTGTAACGCAGCCGCGAGCTCTACCCTTTCGGGCGTGCTCAGGTATCTCTGTATCTCGAATCTGGCTTCCAAACCTGCCAGTTGTTGATCGCTAAACACCTGAAATTTTAAGGAAGCAAATTATAATATCTCGACAAAGTTAAAAGAGAGAGAAAGAAAACGTATATTTAAAGCGCTCTGGGACGATACTCCCTCAAGCGCAGCTAAAACAGGAAGGTACAATTAAACTAATAAATTAAAAACAATTAAAATATAAATATATACATGTGTATCATTTTTTACATGTGAATATGTATTGTTCTCGTGTGTATATACCTGAATATGTACGCGAATGTGGTGAAAAAAATCCAGCGAAAAATATGTATAAGAGAAAGAGAAAGAGAGCGAGAGAAAGATAAGTTGCAAAATAATATATATAGCAATACAAAATCAATTTATATAACTTGGATTCACATCTTCAGCTATCTTAGAATCAACAATTAATTATTGGATCAATTTAGAGCTGCTGGTTAATAGAAATTGATACAAAGTTTGGATTCTCATTTTCGAAAAATAGGGAAGATCGATTTGCGAAGAGTCGGATCGATGGAGAAAGTGTACTCACGGTTCGAGCCTTTCGTCGCCGACAGTGCTTCAAGGCCGCTAGCTCCCCGACCCCCGGTACCACACCGACTCCCATGCCAGCGCTACCAAAGAGCGGTCCCAGGAAAAAGGCCGCCGCAGCGGGCGGCGCCGCGGGATAACCGGGTAACAGACTAGCAAACTGCTGATATTGATGATGCTGCCCGTGTGCGGATGTCGACGTCAGATGATGCTGATGATGTAATTGATGATGATGTGGATGATGGGGAGTGACGGTGCCACGACTAAGGATATCCTCGATGAGGAACGATGTCCTGCTGGCGGAGGTTCCGTTCTGACCTGGTTGTGCTTGTTGCTGCTGACAGGTGGAAGACTGCATCTTCCCTTTCTCGTGCTCTGTACACAACTCTCTGTACGCGATTAGAGCGGACGTTTCGCGATTACATCCTCGCCACGATCTTGTAATTAAAGCGAAATCTTCATACCATCTAGATAGAAGGACGATGGAGAAAAATATGTCACTTTCTCGAAACCAGTCACTCTCTTTCCGTGCACATCGGTCTATAATGCACGCGCGCACACCTCAGCCTGGTTGGCTAATTTAGGCGGCGTTCATCTCGCGAAAATCCCGAGGTCGAATTGATCGCCGTGAGATCAAAGCACGAATCGCGAGGGACTCACCAGCCCGTTCACTGTCGTTCGCCGACAACGTTAAGGGTCGCGTATCGGTGCGCTCGCGGTACGATTTCAACCCCCTGTGCGCGCTCATCGCCCCTCCCGTCCCTCCCGCCGAGGAAGAGGGTGAAGGCTTCAAGTCTATCAGAGGCCTGGCGTCCCCGCATTGGCCGGCGTCGCGACGCTCGTCGTCGCTCCGGGTTGGCTCTGCGCGGCACTCGGGGCGGGACTCGGCCGTGCGTTTCCATGGACACGGAAGCTCCAGAGTATTCATGAATTCGACGTTATACATCCCTGCAAGGACGGGAAGAGGCTACGGAGGAGGAGGAGGAGGAGGAGGAAATACAGATCGTTCTGTATCCGTGCGATTTTCTCTCTCCATTCTATCGTTCACCCCAACACGTACATAATAATGCAAGAGTACGCGTAAGAGTGTACGTTCCCCGAAAACCATCCACTCGCTTCTCCGATGGTGCGTCCGTCCGTTGTACGTTTCGCGACGCGACGACTCTCGCGTGTATACATGTCAAAAAGGATCTCTCTGTTTCCGTTTCTTTGTACATGGTACGATAGACAAAGTTCCACAATCTGTCGAGTGTTTTACATTTTTTTACTCGCCCGCGATTGGTGAAAATATCGTGAAACGCGGTCTGGAATCTTCTCGAATGTCTTGTTATCGTGCGTCGCGTCACATCGTCGAACATGACCAAATCCTTCGGTCGATATCAATATCGAATCTTGGACGAACGGGGAGAAGCGGTGGATTAAATTACTTATCGGATCATATGGCGCACTCTCTTCAAATGGCGGTACAATCTACGCGCTGCGTCATCTTCGTAGTAGATGATAAACAACATGTACAAGCAATGCGAGTTTAATAGAAAACAATGATAGCACGTTCTATTCAATTATCGTCTGGAAATAAACATATAATAAGCATAACGTAAAAATATTAAGGAAAAAAAGTCAAAAATGGAGAGAATATGTAAAAGAAGAAGAAAAAGGGGATGAGCGAAAAGAGGGTACCTTTATAGTTTAGCGGTCACGTTAATCTCGATCGGGCTCTCTCCGAATCTCCAACACAAACGTCGTACTATCGCGACGACGACGAGAGCCGGGGTATGATTAGGGTTCGAGGGACGCGTGTCGACATTTAGACGGGGTTGCTCCTGCGATTATTGAGTAAATTAACGTCGCGGTAATTGCGTTACCGGCGCGTGTCCATCCGTCCGCTCGGCGTCGCGTCACCTCGCCCTCATCCCGTAGCTCCCTTCCCCTCTCTATACTACTGTGGCAGAGCCGCCCTCCAGCTAGCTCGCTTGTAAAGCCGAAAATCCATCGTGTCCGAAGTTTCGACGGAGGCTCGAGACACGTCCTTTTACCTAGCTCTCGTGGATCCTCCGGGGACTCGTTAGATGGAAAAGAGCGGCACGCATTGATTTTCAGATTGTTTATTACATAAAGCCATAATAAACTCTACGCGTTTCACTAATGCGCTCATTAGAACGGAATGTACATATATATATATATATATATATATATATATATATATATATATATATATATGCGCTCTCTCGATGTGATTGAGAGATTTATAGCCTAAGAAAATATATATAAAAGATATTTGAAAAAACTATATTGTTAGACTAGACTAGATATTTTCAATACATATACATGTCATATGTACTACGAATTTCGCTGCTGTTTGATAATGAATATAATCGCATCTTGCGTCCATTAATGTTTAAAAAAATATAACAAAGAGATTTTTTTTATCTACCTTAACATATTAATGGATATGTGGGGTTATCAAATATCATCGTCGTTGGAAGCGCGCTTATAAAAGGCGCGCGAGAAACTGGCGGGACCCTGCGAATCGCAGAAGAAGAAGCCGCGTCGCCAGAAGATGAAGAGCGCCATGCCGACCGGAATGGCAATGAGTAGGCCGATCAGCATCCCTACGAGTATCGCGGCGTCCTTCTCTGGTCGCGCGTCGTACAGATCTAAGCAGCGTAGATGTCGTCCGGCCAGGGAAGCGAGAGTCTTACCCGCGTGTTCCGGCGGCGCGGAACAGGTGAGCTCGTTTACTTCGGCCGTCGCTTTCTGTTTAGCCGCGTACTCCGGCAATATGGTTCTGATCTATGAGCGAAAAAGATTTATCTTAATCGTCGAATTCAATTTTTTCACGTAAAAATTAGTTTAGGTATCCAGCAATGATAAAAACACTTCTCTTCCTCTGTCGATTTTTTTCGCGATCGCTTAGAGTCAATTATAAATTCATTGCATAAGATCAGTATTTTGAATTAATCACATTTATATTTTTAATCGCAATAATGTTTAATAATTGCTTTTTTTTTAGATAAGTTTGTATTGATACTTGGCGTGCGTTTAAAAAGATTTTATTTTCGATTCCGTCGGGACTCACCAGATATTGATTGCGACAATCGCAACTCCAAGGATTGTGCATCAGATGCAATTCTTCGAGTCTGTCCCATCTGTCGAGGAGTAACATCGGCAAGATTCGTAACGCGTTAGACGATAGATCCAGTTTCTTTACCAACGGCCACGACATCCCTTCACCTGTCTACAAAATTGCAGATAATCTTCATGTTATTAATTTATCGCATATATTTCTTTCCGATTAATTAAGTTCGATATACCGAAATCGCAATCGCGTATTCCCCGATCATTTCCAATTTCTTGCAGTTTCGCACGCGGAGATCTTCGAGGCCGATTAATGCTGATAAGCCGCCATTTCTAATCATCGTCAAACTTGGCATGTTGCACAGACTGAGCTCCCGTAGTTTCGTCAAGTTGGGAAAAGCGTTCGCACTATCGATAATATGTATCGGATTATCGTCTAAACTCAGGTATTCCAAGGCTCCGGCTTCCTCTAAAGGACTGGGCAAAACTCCGAGCTCGTTGCCGGCTAAATTTAGTCTCTTTAAATATCTACAATCAAGAAAAGAAATAGTAAAATCTTGAGAAATGTTCATATTTAAAGATACTGGTTTTACAAAATAAAAAAAAACTACGACACACACACACACACACACACACATATGTACACAGTCTCTCTCTCTCTCTCTCTCTCTCTCTCTCTCTCTCTTTCTGATGTAATGAAACTACGCGTCTTCGTATTTCTTACTTGGCATTATGAAATTGAAGATTTGGTAGTTCCTTCAACTGGCAATAACTGATATCTAATTCCCGCAAGTACGATAAGCTACTGATAGCTATAGATGTACGATAGTCGAATACGCCAAAAGGATTCCCGGAGAGATTCAACACTTCGATGTCGGTGATGTGCTCGAATACACTCTGATGCAACCAGTGGAGTATGTTATTAGCTAGGTTCAATACTTTTAACGGTAAAGGCTCATACGCTTCTGGTTTGAACTGACCCTAAAACGGAAATAATAAGCTTGTCTAGGATAAACGGATAGAAAGACGGGAAAGAATAGAAGACAAGGACAGAAGTTTTTTCGAAGTTTTTTCAATTGATAAAATAATTAAATGATCTATTGCAGCATAAAAATAAATATAATTGCAACATTTTTATCAGCTTTATTTCTATTGAAAACTTTGATTCTAAAACTAAATATTATCTTACCAGATCTGAAGAATTTAGGAGGATTTTTGATTTCATAAATTTCTCATGAATTTACTTTATCAATTTAAGCCGAATGCAAAAGAAGCATCAAGTTTACTATTTTCGACTGAATAAATAATTTATATACTTGTTGACGATATATTTTTAAAATCTAATCGGAGAAAAAATGAAGAAAATTTCACTGCTATTCAGAACAATGAAATCATACATCTAAACATAAAATTTATAATTAAAATTAAAAGTTTTCGTCAAAGAGTATTTCTTGCTAATCGATGAATCATGATCAGACGAAAACTACGTTCGTCTCTTCCCGATATTAATGTATTAACTCGCGATACTATCTCTCGTTACCTCGAAAATATGCGGCCGTAGCTGTTCTGACGTGATCTGGTTATTACTCAAATCCAATTCGGTAAGATTAATGAGCTCCTTAAAAGCGTGACGATCGATCGTGATGATTTGATTTTTTCTGAGAATTATCTTATTGACGATTATCATTGGGAAAGGCGTGACGTGTATCAAGCGATTTTGCTCGAACGAAATCTCTTTAGCCGTTACGTTCACCCACTGTCTGTCCTCAAGGTGATTTTTCAAATTTCGATTACTGCAGTTTACATTGCCATCTAAACACATGTAACGTTTTTAATATTATTATCATAATTATATAATTATTAATTTCTTTTAGCATCGCGAGGCAATTTAAAACAAGCTTTCATTATACTTGAAGCGCATAAGATGAAATATTATTTTATTAAATGTCATATGAAACAAAATCTTGAATAACAAAATTTTGACGTTTCGACTACCTGTACAAGCGCACATGGTGCATAAGCTCGCTGGTTCCGGCGTAGAATTTTCAATCTCATTGTCATTCGCATCTGCAGTCAAATTTTTTGTAACAGTGTTCTCGCACTTTGCCAGAAGAAATAGCGCGAGCAGAGGAATCGATATTTGGAAATTCATCCTTATAGCGGAAGGATGATAACTGTAAGTTCTCTCGTTAAACGGCGTTAACTGAAACTGGCCCAACCGTATCTACGCATCTTTGCGTACGATAACAAAGTATAGTGATAAGATAATGCTCGATAATTACTCATCGCTCGAGGCAGGTGAGGGAAATAGCTCTTTTCTCGATAATATCCAAGTCGTAAAGCGGTGATTTTATATTTTTATAACAGCGCAAATCATGCCATTTATTCATAAAGTATAGAATCTAAATTTGAAATCGCTAGATTTCCTAAACATGTAACTTATCAGTTGCTTTCCATTTACATCAAAACTCGGATAATTCTCACTTGTGACGTCATAACTCAGTTGAATGCAATTCTTTTTGAAGCTGAGAAAGTGAGGATTCAACTGAGTTTCTGCACACGATCGAGACCACCGTGTGCTTTAGTAAGTCTAATAGACTCACATGGAAAAGTAAGGTTATGAATCTGCAATATCACTTGCGCGTTCCTTTTACTCAATGAACAATTGACATTTTATCTGAGTGTAAAATACTCACATAACTGAGTGACACAGTATCACTTGAGTGCAAATGGAAAAGCAACTATTGTTTACTATTGTTTATTATTTTATATATCGGTAAATATCTTGTGTAATAGAAATTAAAAATATTTCTTACATATATGATAAGCAAAGCGAAAAATCTATTGGTGAAATATCTAAGGGGGTTACATATACTTTTGAAAGATGATTCTTTCGAGTAATTAATCGCCAATTGAAATCGCAGTCCGTTAAAGTGGCGATCGATTGGTGAGAAAAAGTGGCGCTTCAATGTCAAAATGATTATCAGTGGCATCTTCAGCAACTTCGTGGAACACGAGACAATTGATGAACTTACCGTCTGTCATCGAAAATCGTACGAAAAAAAATGTATATATAAAAGAAAACACATATTTCATGAAGTATCAATCTCTCTTAATAGAATGACAATTTTACGCTTTAATAATTATAAAATAAAGTTTTAGCTCGACTTTCTTGCCTCTTAAAAATTTTAATGTAATACATGTTGCGCATTTCATTAATATATCTTCAGAAAAAAAAATCATTGATTATAGCTATATTTTTTGTATAAAATGCTAATTATTCATTTTTATTAATACATATACCTACCATATAAATAACAACTGATATATCCAGCTATAAGCTAATATATCTAATCATATTGTTCGGAATCCACAAATTTAAACATGTCAAAGTCTTGGTTCCTCTTTATCACGAATTATCTTTTGCTTAATTAGATACGCGGAAACAGAGAAGAAAGTGAAGATAAAGTAAAATGGAATGAAATACCATGAAAATAACGCAATATGTTCAAGGTGAAGTGAATTCGAAACGTATACAGGAATGCGGGACACGCGTGGCGCCATCTGTCGCACAACAGGCGGCATCTCGATAGAGCGCCGCCGCCGCGGTAGCGAGAAACCTTCGCGAAAAGTATTGAATCGGTGACGTCACAAAAGACGAGACGGTGGAAGGAGGCGGACGGGGTGGACGGACGGTCGTGCGTTGAAAAATGTCCGGTTACTTGAATTTATCGTCTACGTGAACAGAGAATAAGCGTGGGTAAACACACGAGTTTCGCGAACGACACCGGCGTGCGAACCGGCGAGTGGACGTCCACGAGACGGACGTCGTCGTTCCCAGGGCACGTGTAGTAAGCCGAGAGGAAACCAAAAGTGCTCGAGTCGCTCTCGCGACTCCTGTGTGACGGTTCGATATCGCATCGCATCGTAAAGTTGCGATAAAATAAAACAAGGCGAACGCGGGCACGCGCGCGCGGCGACGTATCGCGCCAAGAGTGCCGAGGATCGCAGCTGGATCTCTCACCATCTGTCACGGTAAGATAACGGCGATATTTACCCGATCCCATTCGACTCGAATTTCGAGATTCATCGGCGAATCTCGCTCTCCCGTCGTTTCATCCGCGAGGAGGTTAGGTTCGCCCGTTTGTTCGTTTTCTCGGCAAATCTCTCTATCCCCTTTACGCGTGCGGCCAGTGAACGCCCATTTTTTTCGAAGGGATTTTCGAATCGCGCGTGTCGGTCGCGAGCCCTCTCGCCATCGTCGTCCTCGCGTTTCGTTCTTCTCCCGGGATCGTCGCCACTACAAATGCACATTCTCATTGTCAGATAGAGATCCGAGGATTTGTTTGGTAATCAAAATTGTACCGAGTTGTGCCCTTTAATCTATCGTTAAAAGATAGCATCTTCCTCGCGGGATATTGTTGCGTCGCTGACGTCCGCTTATGATGTAGCACTTTAACTCGCGATGTTTTTATTCAAATTTAATTCTCGTCCTCCTTCTCTCTTTCGGATAATGTAGAAAATGACACGAGGCACGATGAAGAATTTTCATTTTCGAATTTCTAGGAACGTGTGTAAATAAACATGAATATGTATACGTCGAATGTATCGCTTCGTATATAATCAGCCTTCATGTCGTTCGACATTTTTGTATGAGAAACGACGAATAGCTTCCGAGCGATCTTGTTTGTTATATGAGTCGGCACAGATGTTACGATAGAACCTATTTCGAGTCAGCTGATGATTTTTTCATGTACGTTTAATCATACTCTTGCGACATACTCGTTGATTCTTCCGAGATCTCGTTTAAATGTAATAGTTACGAGAAACGCATCGTTCAGATTCCTCTCGCGACGGTCCTAGAAGGAGAGAGAGAGAGAGAGAGAGAGAGCGAGAGAGATTATCCTTATTAGTTATCGAACGAGAAATGACAAGTTGGGAAGAGAGACGAGGCGAGGAGGGGAGGTGCGGTCTCCGCTTCCGCGAGTGTAACATCCGTAGGGCGTGTGTTTTGACTATATGACTTTTTTTACCTCGCTTGTGCGCGGGACGTCGAGTTGCGTAGATCGCGCGCAACTTGACGAAGTAGAGAGAGAGAGAGAGAGAGAGAGAGAGAGGTTAGGCCTCAGTCGTTGATCGACGGGTAGTAAACACGGTGCCGGGCGCCGCGTCTCCTCCGCCGATTTCTGCGTAGCGAGAATAGACACGTGGCTTCGCAATCGATGTACAATGGAAACGCGTAATAAAAAATAAACACTTGTTTTTTTTCTTATTTTTTTTTTCTCGATTAGCTCATGATAAGATTAAATGAAACTCGCGCTCGAGAGTTTCTCGGCTCTTCAGAGAATGACGAGGCGAATCCGAATAACGATCTCACTTTAGTGATAAATATCTTTTATCTCACTTTAGAATTGTATCTATTTCCTTTTTTTTTTTTAAATTGAATTCTCGGATATGCATCGCATTATTTGTATTCTAAGAAAACCGGATTAGAATATTTTCATCATCTGAATATATTTCACTCGGGAATGGAAGAAAATATATATGCGATTTTCCGAAAGTTTAATGTTGCTTTTTTTTTTTGCCGGAGGCATTATTTATTCACGTCGAAAGAGATATGTCGTCCGAAATCGATGGAGGCTCCTAACGCCGATGGCGCCGATGCTGTCTAATGATGACATTTAAATGCGGTGCCGCATCGTTCGATTGTTCGCGCGGCGCGGCAGGAGGCGAGGATATTTTTTTTTCTCTCCTTCGTTTACTTTTTTTTTTTATTGATCCTTGTCTTTTTTTGCGCTTTAATTTCCCTCCTCCGTTTCTCACACATTAAAACTTCACATTACGAATTAAAAACATTTATATAGAACGATTTTTAATGCCGAACAATATAACGATAGAGATGAAAATAACTCGATAATTTGATTGCGATTTTGCCTTTTCTCAGCTCATTGTCTCAGATTAAGCGGTCTTGGACGAGGAGATCTGGGAACGAAGAGAATGAAGATTGTCAAGGGGGAATGATAGGTAAGAGCACGCTTAAAAGGAGAGACGACGGCAAGATCGATGTCGATTAGAAGAGTGACGAATCCGCGAAAACGTGCGACAGGATGCAAGAGGGTAACACCGCCGTTGCGCTAGCGATGGTGACTCCCGGATACGATCAGGACCCTGCGAGTGGGGTCGCCGATTATACGACTCATCAAGATCAGGCCCAGTTCGAGTCTGACAAGAGAGCCGTATATAAGCATCCGCTCTTCCCGTTGCTGGCGTTACTCTTCGAAAGATGCGAACAGGCGACCCAGAGCTCGGACAACTCCACGTCCGAAAGCTTCAACATGGATATACAGGCTTTTGTCCAGCACCAAGAAAGAGACCGAAAGCCTTTCCTGATCAATGACCCCGAGATTGACGGTTTGGTAAGACTGAATGAAATGCCTTTTTGTAGTGTTTGTTTTGTTCTTTAGTTGTTTCTCTAGTTACTAGTAGTATTCGATGCGCTTGTATAGTAGAATCGAGATCGCGACTCGGGGAACAAATGAAGCGCGCGTGAAAAGACGATCGTCATTAATGAAAATCGAAACTCGTTCCTCTCGCGGACATTGCAGATGATCAAGGCGATACAGGTGCTGCGCATCCACCTTCTGGAATTGGAGAAGGTGCAGGAGCTGTGCAAAGACTTTTGCAACAGGTACATTACATGCCTGAAGGGCAAGATGCAGAGCGAGAACCTGTTACGCAGCGACTACAGCCACCATGGACACGATATGGGTCCGTCGAGTGGCAGCAATGGCAGCAGCCCGTTGCAGGTTAGACGTTTGTCCGATATACGCCCCCCGGTCTGTCTACTCCCCTTACCAACGTAGATATCCTTATAGTCGAAGGGATGTACGCGCGGGAGTGGCAAGGGTTATAATCCGCCGCTTCATCGCGAGATTCATCAATCGATGAATCGATCTTGTATACCACGCCACGAGCGTACATCTCTTGAGATGATTACAAAATTCCCATCCCTGCTCTCTGACGGCTAGTTGAGACATATATTTGCCAGGTGCTGTCATCTACAGGCAATGATGTTGAGTCGGGAGCTAACGGATTCAGAGTGAGCCGGGGGGACTCCGGACTGGCGGAGAACGATGGCGCGAATCCGCGAGAAGAGAGCGATAATCACGATAATCAACCGGTTCGATCGTCGTCTTCCGCCATCCAGCGCAACTCGAGCAAATCCGCTAGCCAAGACCACGACGATCCACTCTCACCGTCCGCGGTGCACGGAAGCACGCCTCTCTCGCAGATCGGGGCGCATGGATGCGCCCCGGTTAACGACATGTATCTCGGTCAAGGTGAGTCTAATTCGTCGAATAGCTTCTTTTATATCACTCGTTGTCGATCGAATATTATTGCTCTGGCCAAAGTAAGGTCGGCCGAATCGTGATACGGTTATCTCCTTTCCGTCGACCTTTTTCTTCTTTTCCTAGGATAAATCAACATTTCTCGACAATTTGCACTTCTTGCATCTTTTTTATAGCGAATGTGGTTAAAATTTATAGATGACAGTAACGAGTATCTACGAACTATCTCCAACAGAGTATATTTGGAAGAAGCTGGATACTGGGGACTTGTCGCGTTGCGAGAACGGGAAAACGCGGAATACGCGGAATACGCGGATGTCGAAAATGCTAATGATGAAAAGTATTTTGGTTAGGATTATAACGTGTTTCTTTTGTTTCATGCTACATATATACACGTATATATGCGTGCACAAAAAAAGAATATTATTCGTATTTTTCTCAACGTATCAAATTGCTGTTATATTATCACTTTGTAAGTTACGAGTATATCAAACACGTCAATCGTGGTTAGACATTACTGTTGCAGGCTCGCCTTCTCCGGTGGCGAGCGAGGACGAGGAGGAAAGTGCCAGCAACGCGGCCTCGAATCACGCTGGGAACCATAGGAGTAATCACGGTAGTGCTAGAAAGGGACGTCAGAAGAGAGGTGTTTTGCCTAAACATGCTACTAGCATTATGCGAACGTGGCTCTTTCAGCATTTAGTAGTAAGTACTTATTTACCTGATAATTTACCATTGTGTGCAGAATAGTCGTATAATCTCGACACATTTAATTATAATCTTACGATACACGCATATTTATCGCAGCATCCTTACCCAACCGAAGATGAAAAGCGTCAAATTGCCAGCCAAACGAATTTAACACTGCTACAAGTGAATAACTGGTTTATCAATGCTCGTCGACGGATCCTACAACCTATGCTAGACGGCGCGGGTGCGGATGCAGCGTCGCGCGCTGGAAAACGTCACAAGGTTTCGAAACACGCTGTACAACAACAAGCGACTCAACAACAACAAACAGGCTGGCAATCCGAAGACTCGGCAAGTGATTCGGGTTCTAGCGACGGTGAGGGAGGTGCCGCTAGATCGA
Source organism: Cataglyphis hispanica (assembly GCF_021464435.1). Taxonomy (NCBI): domain Eukaryota; kingdom Metazoa; phylum Arthropoda; class Insecta; order Hymenoptera; family Formicidae; genus Cataglyphis; species Cataglyphis hispanica. The sequence goes on from NC_065963.1 coordinate 7,243,443, forward strand.
AAGACGGTAACGATAGCGATGAAGATGATCTTCACTGACCTCTGTCGATCACCGAAACGTCAACCTCTTTACGGTACCTTCAAATCCAGTTGCTCATTACAGTATTAAGGTATTCGGGTATAGATATCGCTTTAACTGTCAAATACGTAATTAATCTTGCGAAAGTTAAGAATACGTGGGTAGAGGTTATCACGCTCTCTGATTATTTGACACTGTCTATTCGTCATCTACCCAATCTATTAATTTTTTTTATGACTAACAATCAGTCATAAATGATAAATTTTTAATCTCGGTTCATATCGTGGTGAGAATATTAACTTTATCATATATAACACACGAGAGACGAGGACTGAGATTGAATAGGTACTAGAAAGAGCAGCTTATTACTTAAATACATATAATTTAAACGAAAAGATACTTTTGCATTAAGCTATGAAATGTTATTTATTTTTGATGACAATATTCAAGTGAATAACCACGCAAATAGTAAGATAAATCTGATTTTTCTTCCAAATCATAATTTTTTATTAGTTTAGTTATTTTTTTTTTTATAACGTACGTCTCTCCCTCATGATAATATTTATGACATCTATAAAAATGTAATTAGAAAAATATGTTATTTAAATGTAATCTTATTAATGATTCATCGGACAAGAAATCACTGTAGAAAGATTTTCTTTAATGGTTATGTACATTTTCAAACATATATCATTGATGAATTATATCGCGTGTAAAAATTTTCTTTTTTGTACATTTTAAAATAATAATAATTAATTGCCTCAATATCAATTATTGTCAGTTTTTTGCCATACACATACATACAAAACTTTAATATTTTATAAAATATAATAAAACGACAAAATCAAATCTTCATCTTCTGTTAGCTTCATTAACAATATTATTATATTATTATTGGTATTGTTACAATTAATACTGTTTCGACTATTTGACTATCTACTACTACTATTACTATTGCTATTACTATAACCACCGCTATTATTACTATTATTACAGTACTGCTATTACTAGTAATAGTATTACTACTGCTATTGCTATTCCTTCCATTAATGCTATTACTACTATTACTATACTATATGACTTTTACTATTATTACCAATACTATTACTACTACTGTTACTACTAATACTCGCGCTTCCGCTACCACTAAAGCTACTGCTATTACTAATACTCATACTGCTCCTCTTATAATAATTGCCATTCTTGTGTTGCAACAAAATCCCCATATTTTTCGTTTGAAATTACGGTTCGTGTATAAGCTTCTTCTGAGATAGAAATTTGTTAATTTGCTTTATAACTTGTATAATGGAATGCAATACGCGAACAATGAAACGACAATTGAATCGTTGATAATTAGTACATAATTGTAAATCATTTGATTAGACGCATCGTTTGTAAAAAGATAAAAGATACTTACTTTTCAAATTTGATGAGAACATAACTCATAGAAATGCACTATTGATTGTACTTTTCGTGCCATTAAAGAGCGTGGTAACTTCCGCGTTTAGTCTTTGTTCAGCTCTGCAGTGTCGTGGCATAGCAAAGCGCTGTCCCTCCATGATAATAATAATAATATAATACAAATAAAATATAACTAATAATGATAATAATTATTACGCTATTGATAATGATAATAATTATAATTATAAAATAATGATAATAATGATACTAGTAATAAAAACAATAAAAACAGCAACACAACACACAACGCAATGATGATATATAATACTACATTAAATATATGACAATTATATATTTTTAAAATCTAAGTGTCGTCCCTGAGCGCGCGTATACTGCACGTTACTACTGTACATATTACATGCGGAACTATAGTGTGAGATAGAGAGAAAGAGAGAGAGAGAAAGTGAGAGAGAGAGAGAGAGAAAAATGAAACAAAGAACAAATATTATCGAATATGTAAAAGAGAAGTTAATACTTTTCTTGTTACTGAAAAAAATGGATATATTCGACGACATACATTCATGCCATCTTTTTTTTTAGAATAATATTAATGTTTATGCGCACTAGCTGTCTACATGTGATCATTACGTTTTACTGTTAACGGCAGATATTCTTCCTTCATGTACTTTAATGCTCGTTTATTTTGAACTTTTCTTCTTCGAGTCTAGCAAGTTTTAATATTGAAAATTCGCAAATTATAGCTGTTCTCGCTGAAATATATATTCGTGTATATATACTGTTCTTCCCGATACACATATACGCATGTACATTTATGCTTTCCCAATCTATCGTTTCCGCGCGATCCGTCCATCGAGATTTTTACACAAGTGGTTAAGGCATTTTATATTGTTAGTTTTTTGGACGTAAAATAACGTAGCGAAAATTACTTCCAAGTCGATACAGTTTCAATAGAAAGATGTTCTTCCCCTTAATGTTAACACTAATACAGATCGTGGAGAATTCTCGTTTCGGCTTAATTTATCTCAGCTCTGCCAATATATTGTCACCGTCGTTTTCCTCACTCGGATTAGTTCTCGATAAGCAAAACAACACTAGTCACTCGATCATAAGAGGAAAATATGCCATATGACGCAGCCTGCAGTGTCGCACGGTTTGCCTTAAGAATATAGCCAAATATTATTTCTCTCCTGTTCCTCTCCATTCTCTTCTTATATATGTATTGACTCTCCTGATGTACATAGCCAATTGACAGAGTGCTTCCATTTATAGTAGCTCGCAACTTGTTCGAATTGAGAATGAACTCTAGTTTTCATTGTTACTTTTATTTTTTTATTTTTTTTTAAATATCGATTTTTTGTATGCAACATAAGCTTTGCCTCAGTCGCTTCGATCAATTTTTATGATATCGTAATCGCATGATATAAGTATTTGATAATATACGCGATACAACTCGAGTAAAACGATATTATCAATTGCAGACAGCTGACAGTATAGCTCCGTGTGTACGACACATCAGTCCGTTTAAAAATAATAAACAATCAGCCGCAATACAATAAAGATTAAAACTTGTGGGAAAAAGTATCAATCTCGTCTTTCGATTTTTTGAAAAAAGAAAAAAGTATTTGTTCGCGAGGAAACGCACCCCAAAGGGATCTGCATATTGCTCAACCGGAGTGTTTGTAATAAGCAATAATATACGCGATCCAATGTGAGATGAAGAAAGAAAAAAAAATCGTTTTCCTAGCAAATATTATTGCTTTAACAAAACCGCCACCTTTCTCTCGTCATACGGGACTATACTGTATTCGAGAGATAAATAAAATTTCTAAGATAACGTTATAGATTAAGAGGTAGGTTGTAAGGCTGAACCACGTATACGTATGTGCTGCGGCACCAGACGACTGTGATAATTCGGTGGGCGGTGCCCAGCCTCCTACTTCATCCTTGTATACTAAAAAAAATAATTAGAAATAAAGAAAGAGCGTAAACAATTTTACCGAGGAGAGGTTGAACGTATGTCGGGACGTGCGTTGTAGAAATGATTTTTTATCCATATGCACGTTGATCAAACGAAAAGTCACGAAACGCGTGGCATTTAAAATATGCGCTATTGGCATATTTTCACTTTAAATATTTTTCCTTTCTTCGCGCATACAGATGTTCCCGTATAAAAAAAAAATTATTACGACGCGTGCATATAGATACTTTATACTAGAAAACGTAAACACTTTTGCCGCATTAAAATGTCGATGCGAAAATTATCTATCGAAAACTAGATTAAAGAAAAAAAAAGAGGACACAAAAGTAGGAATGGGCACGCAAAATGACAAATAGTTTATTAAATAATTGACAAATCGTGATCATCGACGCGGATTTTTCGAAATTTATGAATAAATCCTAATTTAAGAATTTACATTTGCACTTAGTATCTTGCGAATTGTACGTCACTTGTTATTAAAATATTTGTATGCGCGTAACATAATTATGCAATGACACACGGATTAGTTTCATAATTATATTTTCTTATTGTAAAAATATCGAACCTTCATATTTTTAATTTCTTGGAATAACCTCTCTATTCTAAACTTTTTTCACATTTATTTAATAATATGAAACAAAAATGTCATTTGATTCGTGCACGTTCTCGTTCTATGCATATGTGTTTGAAATGTGAGATTGCATCTTAAAGTAAGACCCAGAAATCCAATAAAGCAAACCAAATAAATGTAAATATTCAGTTTATAGACATGAAGTTTAATTATATCTAATAAGAATTGAGAGAGAGATTACGATTAAAAAAGATTATATATATATATATATATATATATTTCGGAAATCTCTGAATCAATTTTTTCCAAGAACGGCCCATTTCTAACTTTGTCCATGTTTCAAGTCGTAAATGAGAAACATTATACACTTACATGTATACTATAAAAAAGGAAGCATAGATATATAAATTAAATACTTCTTTCCCATGTACATCAAAACCCTGTTAAATAAGTTGGTTATCGATAATAAACGCCATCACGCTTGCATTATTTCCTTTTTATTCTTACCGTAACATGTGTATAAGATAATGTTTATTAATACTATTAATATCTCTATATACATTATGTTTTCATTCCATAGCTTTAATAAAAATCTATATATACAAAGTGAAAATTAAGAAAAATATGAAATAAATCGAGACTTAATACTCGTGCTATGTAAATAAAAAACATTATGCATTTTTATTATCTTAAAAAGATTAAATCTAAACCTAAACCACTTTGTGAAAAAGTGAGAAAGATATATGACTTCATATGCCGTTTTTTGTAATATTGCAGTAACAAATTTATATCGTTATTAAAAGTAGACTCGTTAGTATTATGTCAAAACTTGTAATCTTTTGTAGAAGCAAAAAATCATGTGAATGTTTTTTTTAATAGTTTTTTAATAGAAATACATGGAAATAGATCAATTTTTTTCTATATCACCATTTGTATATTCGATAACATAAATTTTTGTAAAATATAAAGAACTCTTTTCGAATCATGGATTAATAATTATGAATCTTAATATTCTCAAATTTTATTTTTTCTGTAAGATTCATACAGATGAGGTATTCTTGTATGTTTATTAATGCAAGATAAAAAAAGGAGTTTTCGGCTTTTTATCAGTTTATATTATTGAATATGATTGATGACAAAATTAATTTATTTTGATGTATTTTGCTAAAACTTAATTTCATATAACTTTTCGTTTCTTAAATCATAATTCAATATAACTGCGATGAGGAAACAGGAGTTTTTTAAATTATCAGTGCAATGATTTAATAAATATATATATATGTATATACACAAATACAAAGCTGTTGAATACATCGAGTCTTCCGTCTCGATCATCTTCTTTATATTTTTTTCTCGTATATATAAAATTTTATAAATGTAAACGCATTTAATTTACAATACAGATGGAGCCATATCATATAGAAAGAGAGAATTGCAGAGAAGAGGAAAGATATGTCTGGTGACTTACATTTCGAAAATATTAAGGGCGCATCAATTAATAATCTTTCCTTCCAATGAACACAATGCACATATGAAACAATGATAAATAATAAAAATGATTATAATGATAATGAGATAATAATGTAACATACTTGCAAATATTTGAATTAGAAAAATCGTCCGAGGGCGCACCACACATAAGGTTAAAGGCTAGTTATTGGAACATCTGGATCTTGATGATAATTATCTAACCTGGTCATTGATATGTGGTCCGCGGCGTATCCCTAGCAATCAACGGTTCTCCTAAAGCAGAACGTCATCGGTGTAATATGATTTATTTAATTATCCTTAAGTCTTCTTAAATTTAATACTAACCTTGAATTAAATAAAACATCAGCTCGTTTATTGATGAACCACACTAACACAAACGAAGTACCGGCGATTAAGCTACCCAGAATCATACTGAAGCGTTCTGTCGCTGCTGATGGTTTAAGAAACATTCTCACGCTCAATGTTTGCCATATAGATTCTGTCCAAGTAGAATAAACTCCCGATTTCATGTCATACCCTATAACAGAGAATATACTATTAGGAAAGATCGTTAATAGATATACCAATTGCGAATAGCAGTAACCTACCATCGATGATAAACGCAGGACTTACAGCTGCGCTATAATTGACAGTCGAATTTATACATAATCCTGTAGAATTGAATCCGCTCATCCAAACGAGGCGATTTTCGTAGCACGTTGTTTCATTCGTCTCAAAGAGCCAGTCACCAGTCAGAAAAGCCAATAGCTGACCTGTCAAACTTGTCGCGGGGTTGGGCGCTCTGTGTACACCAACGTACAATGGCAGGACCTGATTAATCAATTTAACACTAGGTGCCGAAGACGCATGAAATAGATCACACTTGGCGCTCTCTAAGTAACAATGTAGCATTTTCGTGATAAGTTCTTTCACGGATATCGGTAGATAAGCGGGCTCTGGGTCTTGCTCACCCGTCACCATCCAGTAAAGTTCATTAGCGACCTGAAGAGCAATTTTCTCTAAATCTGATGCAAGTGCGCTACTATCGTTGCTAAAACATGATACATAATGAGAATCTCAATGCAAAACACATAAAATATGCATAAGAATTTCAAACAAGAGCTATAATAATACCTGTTAAAACCGAGACTCTCCGCATCGTCTAAGATACCGTTATAATAATGATTCTTAAACTTTTCCTTGTGATTGCTTATAACAACAGTCGTTAGATCCGGTTTTGCTTCCAGGAAACTTTGCACAGATGTAGGTGGGACACTACCGTTTAAAACACCACTGTTCGGCACGTTCAATGCCTTCTGCAAATGATTTATCATATCGTCTTCGCCATTAGTATGAAGAAATATTTCCCCTCCACCCAACTGACCAAACTCAATCACGCTCTTGATGTCGTCGATGTTTAAATTGATTCCACCGAGAGCATTAAAATTGTTCTGCTTCAAGTCATATACCATTCGACTAGATCCTATGTAATCGAATGCCTCTCCGTTCAGCAATGAGAATACAATGTTTGTTTCTAGATATAATAGTAATAGGAATGAATATATATATATATATATATATATATATATATCGCATGTATTGCAATTAAAGATTAACAATTCTATAGGAAAGATTGATACGTACTATCAATAGTAGCATTTAAGTGACTCAAGTAGTATGCAGTAGCAAGCAATGTTACAAGTCCTGTCACGACATTACCCGCACCAGGTGATATACCATCGAATAATGATGATGCATCCAATCGCGCCGTTACTAGTATTACTGTATTATTATTCTCATTGAGAGGCACTAAAGGCCAATGTATGTTTCTGTCTCCGAGTGGATCGCAAAATGTCGTCGGATGAAAATTTAACTTGAAATCAGTACGTTTTATACATGATTCCGAATTAACAGCAGCATACATGAACGATTTCATTTCTATTGCGCAAAGAGATCTCTGATACTGTGTTTCGAGATCGTGAGCGTTATGTGTCTGAAAACAAGATTTTATGGCCTCCAAAACAGTTTGATTCTGAAAAGAACATGTTTTTGATATTAAACGTATCATACATATATTAAACTTGTATTGATAATTTTATAGATATGAATTTAACCTCTGTATAAAACATGGGAAATGGCCAATCTTCCATGAGCAATGCAGATCCAACAGAATTCCATGGGTTTGTGCTATTACATTTTTTATAACCAGAATATCGATTTGGACACGTATCTTCAGGTGAATACGTTGGTGGGCGTTTATTAGTATTTCTCGTTAATAGCACTCCATTTATATTATTCGTATTTCGAAGTCTTATGAGTGTATTTCTAGTAAACATGTCAAATGGAAGGACTACAGTATATGGACCAGCAGTGGCACTTTTTTCTATCCAAGTAATATCGCCATCTGTCTCAATTAGATGTACGACACCTACACTTCCTGATCTACTGGCTGTAAGTAAATGAAATATTATAATTGTTTATAAAGTAGCATAAAATAGCTTCTATTGAAGATACAGATTACAAATCGACAAAACGTAAAAAAATGAATATCAGTTCTTACAAGAGCATCCAAATTGATGCGTGCCATTGTGTCTTCGGAAACAAGCAGCTACACCATCTAAAGGCATGTAGATCATATCCTTAATTCTCTCAGTGGCCACTATAAATTAGTTTTTGAATTAGTGATTATTTTTAATAATGTCGAAACTAAATATCTTTATACGAAATAATAATTAATTAAATTAATTTTTATTCACCAGAATTTACGATGATAAGTGCTAAAATATACTTCCACATTTCCATCGCCATTTTTGATCTTATTGTTTACTCGAGGTTGGCTGTAATTTCCAAATATTACCTGCTGTCCTTACGATACATCTCGAATATAGAATACAGAATTTTAATAATAATACGTCGCGTGAGTCATGATAAAGTTCACATTGGCTAGAATAGTTCGGTTATCCGTTTGGTTAGAATTCCTTGCTTTTTGCTTTTACAACGCTTGAATAAAAAATCTTTCCCTTTATTCACGTCCACTCTAGTATATATAGTGTATTATTATTAGATAATATCACTACGCTATAACGAAAACTAATATCTAAATTTTACGAAAACTTCTAACAAATCGTAGACAACAGAATTTTATGTCAAACCTTGAAAAACTGATATCAGAGAGAAGCCTGAGGAGCTGCCATCTACCTCTGGTAGATAGTAGTGTCATTCGGGCGCATGGATTATTATTTTGTATGTGTTTTATAATTAATAAGTTTTACAATCGTCAATGTTGCGAAATTGATAGTTTACTTTCACATTTTTAATTATAAATATCAAGCAATTATAAAAGCAATTAGGGAAAATAAATTTGTGAGTAATGTGTATATTTAATTTATATATTGTTTGTAAACAAATATGAACAATATTTATAACATAACATTATTGAAATCTAGTGTTAACTAAATTAAGTACAGTTGACAGTAGATAGATAGACTTCAACTTGATCGCTTCTTTGGATGCTCTCACTGTTGTTTGCTTGAAACAAGCATAGTATTAAGCTGTATAAGGTGTGATATTTTTGGAATTCGGAATTGCAACAGGACGATTTATATATGTAGTAATACACAGGACATTCTAATTTTTAACGGCGTCAAACTTGTAATCATATAAAAAATTATAAAAAGAGATTTCTCAACACGATATTAGATAGTTTAAATAGTTTTAGGAAAAAAAAACAATGTTCGCGCGGAGATTCTTTTTTTTTATTCTTGATGTTTATAGTTGTCTTTTAAGCAGTTACTTCGCTAGCTGCACATTTATCGTACATTGCATCAAGGACTTGGATAAATTTGAGATGACGTTCTTCAGGGGCAACAGTTGCACCGCGACTGCCCCACAAAAACTTAATATGAAATTCAGTGCGAAAGGCGTCCGACAGTAATTCGTCGCTTCTGCAACCTTCCAAGGCGATTTCTGCATTTCTGCGAAAAAGTGGCAGACTCTCGGCTAGTTTACGAGCTGCTTCGAGATGCGACCAGACAATCGACAGACCGCAGTCGGGCGCCGAATTTTCCCACGATGAAAGAATTGCTGCTGCGAGTCCGGAAGGCGCCACGGTGCCTGTGAACAAGCAAAAATAATACTAACATTGAAAGAGAAAAGAAAAAAAGTAACAGGATAATAATACTTTTATATTTTCAGTAAAAATAATTATTTTTGATAAATACCCAAAACATCTTCGGGACTGCGTTCTCCAAGTAACGCAATTGGTAGCAAGTGTGGTAATGTCGTATTAGGCGCCTGCGGATTGGTACATTCATTCATAGCTCGCAAAGTAGGTCTTAGTTTTGCTTCAAAACTAAAAGCTTCGTCTGTATGTTTTTGTCTTAGCAAATGCCATGTATTAGCCAGTCTTTGAATTTGTGGCAAGCACAGGCCGAGCATTACGCCACAGAAACCGTATAGATTGCCAAGCGCAGTTTTAGTGTCAATCGCCACTTTGATCCATTTGCTAATGGTAGCCGCCCTTTCTGCAATAACAATTATTATTCCTTAGTTTAATACAAAAATTGTTTTTCATAATTTATTTTGTATAAACATTAAGTTTCTCTCTCTCTCTTTTTCTTACTTCTTAATTAGAAACATTATATCAAAAGTAAAATTAACATTACAAGGCTTACCTATAGCTGTGGCTCCAGCCAACACAGTAACCGCCACTAGCAGTTTCAAACATTCCGATCTTTCAATCAGATCTATTCTAGCTTGTCTACCATGAGGAAGAGTCGCCAGCTCGATACCACTCAATCCAGTTCTATTTCCGGATCCTGGTTCAAGCGCCACTTCGAGATCAATTTTCGTGAGATGGGAAGCGAGTACTCTTGGTGCCGAATCTAATAACATTCCTGAGACTCCCCTCAAGGCTATTGGATCCAAAGGTCTGTGTTCACCAGCTGGTAAGAGAAGTGTGGTAAAGCCCTCGATATCGAGCATTGTGGTAATTTCTAGAGACGGTGCGGCTACCACCAACTGTTCCTCTGCAGATAATTCGTACTCGCTGCCATTGTTGTCATTAATACCATTGTTACTGTTGTTATAATGGCTGCGTATTACTACACCCTTAATTGGCACTGAAGAGGAAGGATTACTGGCGCCACCGGAGTTGTTGGTCTCAAACTCGCTATCTCCCGATCCGTTTCCGCTGTCGCTGCCAGAAGCCTGGTAGCTTTGATGATGATGATGATGGTGATGGTGATGATGATGATGATGATGATGTTGATAGCTTGGCACATAGGGCACCCTGGGAGGTTTGGGTGGCGCCGTAGTGTTTTGCAGATTTAGATTCGATAATTGTTGCTGTTGTTGCTGCAGTGCTGGATCAGAGATTACTCGGATAATCTTTTGCCGGCCCAAGGATAGAGAACACGAAGGCGGCTGGCTCTGGATCGGCGGTATTCGTGGTAAAGTACTGGACTGGATAGGCAACTGCGGAACTGTTTGTTGATTATCCTCTAGGACGACATGTTGATCGGGACTATGATGCTGAGCGGTCAGAGAGTGGCTGCGTTGCTGTTTCTTGGGTAAACGAGGCGGCGAGCCAGTGGACAAAGAGGACGAAGAATTAGAGCAGTGCTGGTTGTTTGTCGTTCCCGCAATGCACGTCAATGGAATTGATCTGGGCCTTGGATTAATGATGCGAGCGCCGCTGGCCTGACTGATTGGCCGGCCACTGCCAACGTAGAAGGTTATTAAATCGGCAACTGTATCAAAGGCTTCATCTTCAAACTGATATTGCGCCCTCTCATAAACTGTGTCGGGCTGAATTACAACCTATCGAGGAAAACCATATTTAAACTTTTATAAGATAATGTGATCTTAAAGTGTTTTAAGCGAATTTGAATATTCTACTTGACAAATAACTACAAACATCATTCATAATATAATTAACTGCATTGAGAGCTAAAAATCTCAAGGTGCTTTTGTTTCTTTAAATTTAATTAATATAATCGCAATTAATCCTATTAATTAATAATCGCAATTTACCTTATTAATGACAAAATGAAGTGGTTGGCCTTTCCAGCGCACGGTTAGAACGTAGTTGCCAGGTTGAGAGGCGCAATCGCGCACTAAAAAATCCCCGTCATTCGGTACTTCCACTTCCGCACCTTTTCGACCGCCACGCAACGTACTGCCATGGTACCAAGCGTGCGATCGCAAATCTCGCGGATCGAGAAGCCGCAATTCTCTTTCTAAGAGCTTACGAGTGGATTCCTCAGGTGGTTCCTGCAATCGATCAAAAGAAAATTTATATTTCTTATTTCTTTATTTATATTTCATATTTCTCGTTTTCAGCAGTTAATTCAAGGCTCAAATTTTTTAAACATTTCAAAATATTTATAGTGCCAATTAGATCGCACTCTTGTGTTAATTAAATTAAAATTGTTATATCCGGAAAAAAGGTCGAAATTTGAACTTTTTATATTTTATATAAACAATGAATCATTATTATCTTGAATTCAATAAATTGATATCATGTCGACATCTTCTCGTATCCTTAATTAATTACTCGGAATGATAAAAGAAACAATAATAATATATCGCGCAAACGTTCTGCGTAAGACAATTGTAGCAATCAAGGCAGGAAGAAGACGGGACTTTGCAGTCAAGCGAAGATTAGCTTAACAAAAAGAGCCTTCAGCTCTTCGTCACATGGTCGTAGATAGTTTGTTACTCGCGTCATCGACGTATCGCATTAACCAGCTTGGTTATCGTACATCATTGCTCGAGTGTATCATTTCTTTTGTGTCGCGCTGCAAAAAGCTAGTGTTGTAACTTTAATTAATTGAGATTTATGATTATATGTTTGCACAAATATATATAAAATTTTATTATATTATTATTATATTATTATTATATTATATTTATTTATTATTTATATAAAATAATTTTTCAAAACATTTATAGGTAAAACATTTATAGCTAAAAAATATGGCATCCTATGCCGTATAATGTGTGTGGTTAATTAAATTACATATGACTAATCTTTACATAAGTATTCATGATTGTATCAGGATTGATCTTGCCAAATAAATTGATCTAATTAATTCAACTCCTTTTTAAATTAATTTTTGGATTTCCAATTAATTCTAAACCATTTTTTTCAAATAATCATCAAAATTTATAATGTAAAACAAAAATGTCTGTATACAATCGACTCACCATCGGCAGAGACAAATTGTTGTTGCTCTCGAGTGCCTTCGTCGACGGCGATTCACTTTGGGAGGGACATATGTAGCGATCCTCCTTCGCCTCGCTGTCGTCCTCCGGTGTCCTGCGAGAATGAAACCTTTAACCCGTCACATTTCACGGCCGTTATTTTCAACCTCTGACGCAATTCTCTCTCGTAAATTGCGATATCTTCTAAAAAGCAAACTCTCTATACGGCTCTTCGAATGGGCAGATAGAATTTGTCTGTACTCTCGATTCTCAGAGCACGCGCACGCACCCCACTGACCAGCGCAAGCTTACAAACTCAGACTTGCAGGTCCGTATTTTCGCAAGGTATCACAAGAGTACACCATCGGATAATATTAATAGATTATATAAAAAAAACGCGCGAAGAAGAATAAGACAGGACACAAAGAGAAATTAATTGCATGCCAAAGAAAATTTTCGTCTTTGTCCGCGTGTCTGTATTGACATTTATTACATAATTCAAAAATTTGACAGAGCTTGTGTCTTATGTGACACACCAAGATTAAATTTCTGTATAAAAATAAATATAAAGTTAATGAATCATTCATCATTTACGCGACAATAACTATCACCATTTTCACGCGTTTTTAAACCCTTGATTATACGTCACTGCGATGTTATCGCCCTCGTTGTTTTCACCCGCTCTGGTTCTACTTGCTCCTTTCCCCATCTGTCAAAGCGAGCAGTTTTGACAGATGACGGATATCGAAATACATGCATCGAAATTAGATGCTTCTCATGTTGCGTTTCACATCTAAAGACGCAACGCAGAATCGAGTAAAAAATATACCGTTCTTTTAATGCTTTCGAATGGGTTATTCCGTCAATATGGGGGGTTATTGATCTCGGATAAGAAGCTCTGTAAAGGGGGAGGAGAACCGTGCGGTTTAGGTGCGCTTGCGTCATCCGAAAACGTTCGATAAGCAGCATCGAAGTGCATTTTGGATCAATACGTTGCATTTCCATGCTATAAAGAAAATAATTTTAAAAAATGATTTTTTTTACGCAGTTTTATTTATTTCAAATTTTTATTATCATCATAATTAAAGCTGTCCATAATTTCTCTCTCTCTCTCTCTCTCTATCTACGATAATTCCATGTCATGATAATAGAAAAACTATAATGTAAATTTTTTTATCGTATACGAGATAAATACATTTCGTATCTTAAAGACAAAGATCTAAGAAAACCGGTTCGGGAGAACCGTCAACCCATTATAATCTCGTACCGGTATTTCGATATCGTACCCTTGAAAGACTAATTCATAAGTTATAACTTTGAGACATACCTTGGACTATTCCTAGAGAGATTGTTAGATGACGGCAGTGTCACAATTAAACTTGGCTCCTTCTGAATGATCGCTTCCGGTTGTAAATGTATCGTGTGTCTCTTTTGCCGAAGATCTTTACACGAGTCCAATGAAGCAAGACCGTTTCGTTTGCGTCGTCGGCCGCTGGTGCCTAAATTCTGCAGTGCATTCATAGATGGGAATCGAAAGCTCCATGCTATGCCTAAATATCACAAAAAATTACATGTGAAACTAATCGCATATTCTTTTTTAATTGAATTATAATAAATAAATTAATGTGCATGCAACATAAATGCAAGTATGCAAAACCAACAAAATTTGAAACTTCGAAGTTAATTAATAAATAATTTTTAATTTAATATTAATGACACTGATAATTATACGCTTGGTGATAATTAGTCTAATCTTAAACAATTTTAATAAAAATAATTTTCACGCAAATTCAGAACGAGGTGCATATTTTATTGCGTAATACATTTTCTTATTGAATTTTTTCGCTTATTTAATAATATTATTACTTATACTACTTGTTAAGATTCTTTTTTGGGACTTGTAATGTTCTGATTTTTTTTTTTTTCATTCTATGACTTTACAGTACATGTAAATACACAAGTTACACGACTGATATTTTCACGCATATCGCTACAAAAACTTAATACAACATGCATATAATAAATACAACATGTATATAATAAATATGTAAATTTTGACCTCTATTCACACATGTTTGTGCCGTTTCTTAATTTTATTATAATTCTATTCTCACAGCTGTGTTACATTGTACAATTTTGCACGACAATAAACAATAATTAGCATGACTGTTATAACTTTTTTGAATTTGAGAGAGAGAGAGAGAGAGAGAGAAAGAGAGAAAGAGAGAAAGAGAAAGAGAGAGAGAGAGAAAGTCACATATTTAGCACTTTAAATTTTTTAATTAGTATTAAAAGAGCAACACAATCAACCAAATTACTACGTGCAATAAATCCAACGCGTTTCACACTTTCGTGATTATGTGCGCATGCATTAATGGCTTGGATCAAACTTGGTTTCAATGTACCATGAACATGGAGCTATGGAACCCCCTTACCTTTCGATAACTTGTTCGCGTATGAAAAAGCAAAGTGGTGGAATGCAGGTGAGTAGGATCGTTTGTTTCTTTCACTTTCTTATACGTATATTATCCGCTTCGCTATCTCTTTTTCTCACATTTACATTTACTGTCTATTACATCAACCCATTTTTTTCCTTTAATGAATAGTTTCCTCTATCCACGAGTGAATATAATACCTTGTGACAATGATAATATTGTTCTTTGTCAGATATATTATATATATATATATATATATATATATATATATAATATATATATTTGGATATTTAGAAAAATGCTATATTAATTAAAAAAATAAGAAGACAATTCTAGTGCAATTTTGCAAAACTTGAAATTTGTAATTTTTTATTTATTAATTTTTTTTAACAAAAGCAAAATAATTATGATTTTAAAGCTAAATAATTTTTTATTCTATTTTTTATGGCATGCTAGTATACTGGAAAATGTCTATCGCATTTAACACACATAATAAAATAAAAATTTATTAAAAAATGAAATGTATGTTCTCTGTTCTCAAGCTATATTCTTCACTGATTTTTATAATATAATTTTAATAGACCAACAATAATATAAATTTTATTTAATTTTAACGTTGATTCATATACAATTATATGAATGTATCCAGCATTCAGCAGTGACATACTTTACTTAGGTTGTGTGTGCATCGTTGCGAGAATATTACTTACGTAACGTTTATACAATTTACGTTATGTTTTACGAACGCCGTTCTCTTGGTTTCTCCCGTCTATCGTATGTACATACGATATGCGACATACGATCGTATGGATGGAGAGACGAGGTGGGGATGCGGAGATTAAACAGAATGCACACACGTGTCTTCATACAATCCGATCCGCACGCATACGTCATCAACGATAAATGCGACGTGCGCGACATCGCCTTTCCCTCTCGTCAATGACACCATCGGAAACTTCACTACATATAAATAACTCGCTAGACGCACTAGACTAACACATAATTGCAATTTTTTATTTATCATTAATTTATCAATATCATTTACAGGACAAATGCTCGCATATTGAAAAAAAGATTTCAAACAATTGCTTTTTTCATCTATTTTGTTACAAATACGCACCTCGTTCAAACAAAACTTTCTACACAGGATGATCGGCAGATGCACCGCCTATCGGTATTCCCTATCGAGAGAAAAGATCGCGATAAATTCGAGAAAATCTGTACACGTGAATAGTAATATGAAAGGAAACGTGGTATTAAATGAAACGTGTTGGAAAATGCGCACTGACTCTGACTTCTTCGCGATTTCAGTTTGCTGGCGGTCTTGCCCATTTTCCCGCCAGGCGCATGCCAGCGGTTTCCTGATCACGCTGCAACAATTTCCGCAGATAAATTCACTCGAAGGTGCACTTAAGCAAACGAAATGGCCACAGTTCGGATGCACTGACACGGCACAGCTGTAGCAACGTGCGACGCGGTCTAACCGCAGCATAATGCGATACCGAACTCAAGACTGAGACTGATGTGAGTGAGCGAGCGCAAACATACTAGAAGAAGGGATCAGACCGACCGACCGACCAACTGAATGACCGAGCGATACGCAAGAGGCAAGTGGCGCTCACAGCGTGAGGAAGGAGGAAGGCTGCAAGGTGTGAAACAGCTGACAGATGAGAGAGAGAGAGAGAGAGAAAGAGAAAGAAAAAATGAGATGGAGTATAAATGCGCGAGTTTTATGTCAAAGAATGAGAGGTGATGTATATGTATATGTAACGGAACATGAAAAATTTGAGGATAATTTAATTTATTAAACTTTGCTTTAAGTAGAAGCATCGTATATACCATCTTAGGCCTTGTTTATTAGTGCTATCAGAATACATCGAATTTTACAGTCAATATTCTCTCTTTCTCTTTCTCTCTCTCTCTCTCTTTAAAGATTCTGTCATATATTACTCACTTTCTCTATACATCATATACATACATAGAATAAATATTATATTTTTTGCATACACATGTTGACTAGATCTTACAATGTTATTTTATCCATGATTTCAAGCGACCGATTTACTGTAAGAACAGTTTCACGCCGCGACATATTTCCTAAGTATTTATATTAACAGATACACTTGCTAAACAAATTATGCCCAATTATGACCAAATTGACATTCTGATCGACTTTAGCTGTATGTAGTGTGTATTTTCGTGTATAACATATTCTTCCTTCTATTTTTACTCTCTCAAATTCATTTAATTCAGTAATCTACTAAAAAATATGACTAATTGACAGTTATCGCAATATACAATGTCGATTGTTGACATTCCTTTTTTGTAGACTTTAATATATTGTGTATGCGCTCAGATTTATTACAATTTCCGAACTTAGTGCGAATGTAAAGTTATGGTCCAATACGCAAAAGAGATGCGCATTCTTTCAATAACATTGTTTTACAAATGCCTATTAAATATTTGAATATTGGCTATTACATAAACATTGTATCAGAGAGACAGATTCACTATATGTATATGTGTATATATATATATATATATATATATATATATATATATATATATATAATACTTCGAAATATATTTAAAGGCGGACAAAGTATACATACTGAGAATGACATATATAAAAGTGTAAATGACAGTTGACAGGCTCTGAGACTTAAATATTTCCTGTTAGAAATTAATTTATTGCGTGTATACGTGAAGAACAATGGTACCCACAACTAAATTTTTCCTATTCTGTAGAAAAGATGAACTTTCCGAATCTGTTAGATTAATCTATAAATGAAATCCGAAGAATGCTTTATTGACAATATCATTCTTGATGTGCTTCCCATATAGTATAACTATCTATATAATAATGCTGGTCATTTTTTCATTCTTCGGATTTTATATATGATTTTATATATGATACAAATATGTGATCACGCAAGACACACTTTATTTGCAAAATGTTAAAAAATAATTCGCAAATCTCACAAGTCGAGTAATAAATATTCCCCAGATCGTAAGAATAATTAATGATTTGTTTATGCAATTGAAAACTGTTTTATATGGCATGGATACCTTTTTTACCCATGATAAGGCTAATCGGAAGCACCGAAGTTAAGCAGTCACTTTGTCTTTTCTCGCATTCTAATCGATTGATTAAATTTTTTTTTTGCGTTCTAGAGATTGCACATATTTTTATTTATTATTTTTTAGCTTGTCTCTCTATATACATATATGTATACTCGGTATACGTACACATGCATGCACGCACGCATGTACAAGAAAAAAAAGAGAGAGAGAAGTTATAGAATAAAGAAACACAATTTGTGTATAACATATTTCTAGTAAAAAAACTAATAATGTAAAATATTTCGTTGTTTTAACATTTTAAAATATAATAGGCTGTCGTGAGAAAAAAAGCTCTCGCATGCGTACTTACATGATTGGTATACATTGAATATTTACGTGGATTTTTAGATTAAATGTATTTGAGGCTTAAAAAAATTGTAATTAAAATATAAATATTTCTCGGGGTTTACTTATTAATATTTCTCGCTATATGAAATAACAAATGGTAATATCATGTATTCAAAGTGCGTAACTGTAACTACACCAGTATAAATGTTTTCCTTTTGCTGTAAAAAAAAATGATTTTTATAAAAACAAATATAGGCAGGTACATTGTATTATATTGTTGGAATTCTTCGATTACTGTTTCACTACTTTGCCCATTATGAATTTACATTACAATAACATTGTGGCCTCATTCGTGGGCTTGATCTAGAATACTTTCATGTGTTTCATGAGTTTCGATTTTCTCGAACATTCTTCATAGAAAAAACCACTACTTTTAGAATTGTTAGTTATTTAGCTATTCTCTCCTGGGCAGAAGATAAGAAATTTTTAATGCTCTTTAACACTCATTTTTTTAAAAAGAGCTTTACAAAGGATTAGATCCTGTTCTGCGCGTGTACTGTAACAAAGCAATACGATTATTTCTTTTTTATCATTTCCTAGCGTAAACAATAATATAAAAGCTCTGAAAACAATATCCTCTTTAATAATAAATTTTTATCTTCCAGCATTCACATAGCATACTACAATCGAATTAATTACGTGCGTTTATATTTATGAAAAATTTCTCTGTCATATATCTTGAAAAAAAGATCTTTTTGCAATTATATAATTTAATTATTTGCTAAAAGAGAAATTCGCCTATAATAAAATATCTTTATAAATACTTTATATTGAAATGCTTCCGATTATATCTTACATGTATGTCAGTATACGTACTATTAAAACTTTCTTTAATAAAAGTATACATACAAAGCTTAAAAAGTAGGCTAAAAATGTCCAACTCTGGATTAATAATTCTATGTTGGAAATTACGGCATTGAGAAATAGGCCGGCTATTATAAATTGCATGTTTCGATTTTCAATGTGGGTATGCTTGTCATATAAAATAATTTGTAAAGCCATTAACATAAAAACAATTTCAATATAAAGTAATCTTCATGACGAAAATTTTGATTTTATATATGTGTGCGCGCGTGTTGTGTGTATACATGTATGTGTGATGTCATCCTATCTAATATGCCAATATATTGGTCAATGATGAAGCTGACGTATTGCGTGCATGTGCAGATTGTGTGTATGCAGACTTGAAATTAATTAATAATTTTTCATATTGTTATACAAATTCTTTTATATAGCACGTCATATAATATGCTAAAGCATGTGCCAATCATAGAACATATATGTTTGTGTTAAATAAAATTGGCATAATTAATTTTTTCAAGCTTGCTTAAATTGTATACAATTCCTTGTATCTTCAAACCCAAGAGAAAAATATCAAAGTATTATAGAAATTTATATGAGAATATATATTGCAAAACTATAAGATATATCATCATCAGATTTTCAAATAATGACAGTCCAAAACGCAATAATATTATATAAATGATGGATCAAGATGTATTCATTCTTTCATGTCCATCATAGCTCTATTGTAAAAGTTTGATTGAAATGAGCGCAATATAATTGATAGCAATAAAGCAAACGCTATAATAATCAATGTGCTCTCTCTATATTTAAACTTTACGAGCAGTCACAATAAGAATAAATAATTGCGTTGAGAATGTCAATGTAGTTGTCACAAATATTGAAAATAATTTTGCAAACATTACATATTATATTTGCAAGCGGCTTATGCCGTCTAATATTTCGCAATACAATCATAGACAGTAACACACACTGATTTATATCGAATGCTAAGAAAATAAAAACGTCGAATTGCACCAGGGTGTCTTTCCCTCTCTTTGCGCAGCATTAGATATTTTATACATAATAAAATATATAAATGCATACATGTGACATGAGGCTTTCGTCGATACTTCCTTGTCGTTTTTTTTTAGCGCCGATTGCCATTTTGTGCGTGTTATAATCAGGTAGATGTCTGGTCCGTTGAGAGAATAAACGGAACCGGAAGAAATGGCGGTTTACAGAAGAGCGCAGGCAGTGCCGTGCATCACCTCGGAGATGAACATCGGCGTACCGGCGCTGAGGCCGCCATCACCCTTATCTTCACCCTTTTCATAGTCGCAGTCAAAGTAGTGGCTCTGAGACAGAATATATCTTATGACACAATGTGCACGTTTAAAATTTTAAACAGAAAATCGTAGACAATAAAATAACTAAATAGAGAGTGTAATTTCGAAGTTGCGCGAATTAATCCTATCGAAATTTCAATTAAATTTTTAATCAAACATTTAATTAAAAATTTTCAATGCTTGTATATTTTTTTCCAATCTAAATTGTATCTAAGAAATCTTAAATTGTAAAACAGACGTATCTTGCAAATGTATACCTGACAATCTAGACATCTACAATGATCGCTCATTTTGCAAGTTATGCCCCACTGTTTGGCCATTGCTTTGTAGAATTCTTTGCTCGATTTGTGAAGTATCTTGGGTGTTTTGGCTGATTTTTTGTCCCCACCTCCAGGACCGCCATTGTCATCATCATCCTCATCACCATCTTCAGTGTTCTCCATGCTCTTTTCTTTACGGAGAGCCCGTTTCTTCTCGTCTTCCTGCTTTGTCTCTCGTAGTGCAATGGCTGATGATTCCATTCGTGTCTAAATTATAGTATATTCGTGATTGAGAAAAGAATTGAGGCGTATCCCCTTTTTTAACACGATATAGTAAAAGGAAAAAATATCAGTCATAAGAAAAAATAATATTAATCTTTGAGCTGCTGACATTTTATCGAAATAGGAAATTATGGAGCGATATTGTGCGTCTACAATATTTTAATCACAATTTCTAGCAGTAGTATAGCAATCGCAATAACAGTAATATTGTACAATATGCGACGAGACCGTTTGTCATAATGTGATGTGTAAATAACGAATGAAGCAAATTATCAATCGCACACATCTCTGCAATTTATATGCGCATCGTATATTAATCCGTATATCGCATTTTTCATCACTGAGCTGTCATGGAGCAATGACCTAAAGGCTTGAAACGCATATTTTGTTCTTCGGTGTTTACTTCTTATATAAAACTCATCGTATTTCTACGCGCAATTTATGAAATTAAATATGGTCTGTACAATATTTATTTGATAATAAAAAAGTATCAACCAAAAAATATTTTTATATTGTTTAGCAATTTAATCTGGACTAAGATTAATTGATAAACTTTTTATTTGAAATGTATGGCACTTGCCTCTTCAAGGACGTGTTCATAGGAAGGCGGAGGCGAGTTAGGTATCATCTGTTCTTCTCGAATCGATAAACAATTCTTGTCCGTTTCCGCTTCAGGTGCATCTGTAAACTCGTTTATTCCCGACGACAATGATTGATTAATTTGTTGTTGTTGTTCCTCAAATTCTACACTATTGTTGCGACTATTGTCGGAATTTCGCGATTTCAGCATCTTTGAGAAACGTAGCTTGAAAGGCGCCAGTTTGACAAATTTCTTTGACTTCGTGGTCTGTAGAAAAGATAAAGATAATATTTTTATTTGCAAAACAATCATTCAAAGAGAATTGTTATCCAAAAATAATTTTACAAATATATGTATGTAAACTTTTTTGTTATATGTGTGTCTAACAAACAAAAAAATTTTTAGACAAAAATTCGAGAAAAAAATAAGATCAATATATAAATATAAAATTATATGAAAGAGTAAAGAACTAAAAATAGAAATAGAAATAGCAAAATTTGTATTTATCTCGAACTCTTTTATCTGCCTTCTGATACTTATTACTGTAATATTATTTACTAAAGAAATTTATACATAAAAAAATTTTTGGTTAAAAATAGATGCTTGGTGAAACGTAAAGGTTGAGAATATTGATCTGTACGACAAGATATGCAGCTGCACCGGATGCATCTGCTGTTGACCTACTGACCGAGTTTGCAGATATCAGCGGTCGACGCCACCCGACTTGGCGCATTTGCGACCGACTTTTAGACGAGCGAAGCTTATCCCCCGCTCTTAAGCTTCTGTCGGGAAGAAAAGTTCGATGAAATCGAGGGCAAGCCCAAAAAATTTGAGTCTTACACTTTATGCCGTTCTGTTATTATTTTATATTTCGATTTGATATGACGCGCAAAAAAAATAATATTTACTTTTACTAATAATTATATGTTTTTAATAAAAAGTAAGAAAAATAAAATATATTTGCTATATTATTATTACTGATATTTTCTTAAACACATACACACATGTAAAAATATTATAATTACATTATTTTATTAAAAATATATAATAATATATGTGTTTATATATTTTATTTATGTACGTATATTTAATATATATTTTAATCTAACTTAATTAAATTTGTTGAAAGGCAAATAAGTAAAAAAATGTATAAATGCCGAAGATTATAATTAATTTATTAATTTCGTTATTGAGTAGACTTTGAATTAAATATTGTAAGCTCTCGGGACAAATAAAAAAGATTAAAGTTTTAATCGTGATGTCGAGATAGGACTAAGAGATATATCGATGAGTCTCAATAAAAACAAATCATCTCGATCGTCTTTCTTCTTTTTATTCATAGTTTGAAATTAATTTCATCCTACCATCCTATCGTTTATTTCCTATCGACAGAAAGCAGAAAAAAAAGAATCATTCGCGAATAGTCAGAATTGAAATTCGAGATCCTAGTAATATACGTATTTGCAGCAAGCTGAGTTAATAAGATTTGATTATGACAAAAAAGCTATAAGAGAACGAGAGCGATGTAATAAATATTTTAATCTTTAAATGATTTTTTAAATTTTTATTAAAGAAAAATATCTTTAATTTTAATGCATATTGTATCCTATCTAATTTTTTTCACACAAAAACCCATGTATAAATCTAAACTCTCTCATAAAAATCAAAAAATTCTAGAATAAAAATGCATCAAATATAAAAAAAAAAAATTCACATTCATGCGCTCACATACACAGTTGATAAGAAAATTTGCCGTTGAATAAAAGTAGATCTAATTTTGTTGTTAGATTAATTTTAATTGTATAAGTTTTTATGTTACTTGATATAATTTTGCTTTGAATAATGTATTAAATTGTCCATTCAAATTCTGTCTTTATTTAGCAGTTGACAAAATGCAGATAATTTCTCAAAACATATTTATAAGTGAATCAGTCCTATTTCAAGTCAGACATCGTGTCACAAAAAAGTTGCAACCGGCACTATTTATGAAAATTGTATCACTCAAATATATGTATTGGCAAAATAAATTGTTTAACGTTTATTTAAAGAATAGAATCTGCTTTCTGTCGTATAACTATTTTTTCAATTGACGTACATTTTATATTACTTATGTTTATGATATATATATATATATGTATTATGTATATGAGATGATAACGTAATGAAATCTAAAGATTCTTAATTTTTATTGCGGCATCAGTTTTTATTTTTAATTTTTTAAATGCGACTTTATTCACTTTTCATGCGACATCTCGTGGAATATCATTGACAAAGAGATGCGAGCGCAAGAAACAACATACATATATGAGAGATGGAAGCATACTGTTATGTAAATATAAGGGTGCAAATGCAGAATGATAACACACGATTGAGAGGTGAGGGAGCAGTTGTATGCCCTTATCGGATAAAGAATACGAGCACATCGTGTCAAAATATTCCATCCTCTACCATCCTTTTATTGATCGCCGATGTAGATACACGTTTCGAATTATATTGACGCAACACTGTATACACACAAGTATAGGAAAACATATACATTCGCACCATGCAACGCGCACGCAGGTACTCGTACCTTGTCAGATAACACTGTTTCCATTCGAATATTTTCCGCTAGCGTTTCCTTTCACAACCTTTTCGTATCCGCGAATGTCGGGGCGAGATTATCGCCGTTCTTTGTTGTACTCACGTGATTTTTTTTTTGTTCGCGCAAATGGCTGTAATCCCTGAGCAACACACGACACACGAATGTCCGGATGTGTCAAGACTCGCACGGGTTTGTTAAGCCACGACAGCCATGTTGTCGAGGGTGTAGCGCCCCTAACCGGCACGCTTCGAAGTACAGTTCTCTCTTT
Source organism: Cataglyphis hispanica (assembly GCF_021464435.1). Classification (NCBI taxonomy): domain Eukaryota; kingdom Metazoa; phylum Arthropoda; class Insecta; order Hymenoptera; family Formicidae; genus Cataglyphis; species Cataglyphis hispanica. Next base: position 7,268,120 of record NC_065963.1, read on the forward strand.
CCATCTCGGTCCACCCCAGAAGGGGTGGCTAGAGAAAATGTATCCTACTATTCGCTGTTAGTCTGAATGAAATTTTTTCCACGCAAAAGTTAATCGATCGAAAAATCTACGTACAATAAACATGTTTAGTAAAATTAAATAATGATCAAATAAGCAAATTATCTTTCAAAATTTCAATATTTTTTCTAGTTATAGCTCTTACGATCATTTCCGAAATAATAGTTTCTTAGCAAAAAAATTAAAAAATATTATATTATTATTACACTGTTCTATTTTTTTTTTTACCTTATAAAAGAAAGGCTTTGTAACAGCAGGTTTTAAGTCAAAATTTTATTAGAGTAAAATTTATTTGTGTTGGATGAAGAATAAAGAATTTTTTATTACCTCTCTCTCTCTCTCTCTCTCTTATTTTCTTTATTTACGAAACTTGATTTATCAAAAAAAGGCTATTATTTTTAATATAAACAAAATTAATCAAATGATTCATTCAATTGCATTTTATAAATATAATGGCCTTCTTACATCTATTTTTCAATTAAAATTATTATAAAAACAATTCTTTTTTCGCGATTGAGGGCTTCTTATAAAATTCTCTTCGCTATCCTTGACTAGAACAAAGAAGGTAAAGCTCTTAGTCTCCCCTCGAATGTGTAGCTACATATAGTGGAAAAATGCGCGTCGTAGATACAGAACTTTTTCCTTCGCTTTGAGCGAAAATGATAAAATATTGCTTGTGAGGAACAGACGGATAAGAAAATCGTTAGCCGCGATTTATATTGACTCCGCTGTGACCGATCCCTCTTTTTCATTATTCTTTTATCAATCATCCCATTGGTTCAATACATTATTGAAACCTCTCGCAAGATTTAATCTCTCATCATGTAATCAGACTTGAAACTTGTCAAGTGAACTCCATGATCTGTCATTCTGGGACCCTATATTTCTCCGGCCAAGATTACGGAGGATTGAATATCCGAGATATTTTAATTAAAAATTTACTACCGCGCTTAAACGTATATTTCGCTGCGATAATGGCAGCAATGAAGGCATGAGATTGTTTCGTCAATGAGCAATAACTGTGCAAATAACAAACTAACTGCGTCATTTATCTGATATTTGTGATGTTTAAATACATTAGAATCGATTATTCTGACTGTCGATTCCGAGCTATTGTTTCGTTGCATAACAATGGTATATTAATTCCGGAAAAAATAATAAATAATTTAAAGACAGAATCTCGCGATTAAAAATCCGTCTTATTAATCATAAATAATTTTATAGTCTTTTGAAGAATATAATTTTTCTCATTTACTTTTTTTTTTCTTTTTTAATGTTCTTTAATAGTCCAATAAAAATTTAGTATTTTAAATTATTTTTTCAATTATTAAGTATATATTTTCGAAATCAATATAAGAAAAAAAGAAATCATATTGCCAACATGAAACATTAATAGCAATGCTACAGAGCATTACTCGAGCATTACTTTTAGTCGTAATCGTAAAGCCGTAAGTGAACCAACCAATCACAGTTCAAACATTCTTATTATGTTTTAGAATGTTTGATTGGTCAATTTTCTTACGGCCTTATGATTACGACTAAAATTTTTTAACGTGCAATAGCCTTTACACGCACGATCGGCGGCTCGGCTGTCAAATCTCGAACGGTAGTGGGGGGATCGTAGGCGTCGCTTCAGATATCGGTTAGTTGCCCCCGGAAAGGGCAACTAACTCCGAGCAATGAAGTATAGAATAGAGATTTGTCTCTTTTGTGATCGTCTCATCAGTTATTCATTTATCTGACTATACGTATAATACCAAGAGCAAACTGATTAGATGAAATGTTTTTAAACTATTGATTTGAAAATCTGAAATAGAAAGTTTCTCTTGCGAGAGCTCGCAAACGAATTGTGAAGCGCGCGCCACTGCCAAGTAAAATCGATGCTAGGGAGACGACGCGATCCTCGCTCCCTGTTCCGCCACCACCACCACCGCCACCGTTGCTACCATCCGCTGCTGCCACCCTCGCCGTCTTCTCTCTTCGGTAATTTAATCTCTGACTCAGTTCAGCTGAGTTCAGTTGCGCCACTTGGCCGTGTGGTTTACGTGGCGTCATAAGCTTGCAAAAGTTTCTCGCGTGCACGATTTCGAGAAATTATTTATTCTTTTTTTCTCTCAAGTCACGGTTCAATTACCTTTTTTTTTCTCCTTTTATTTTCCTCTTTTCTTTCTTTCTCTCTGTCTTTATCTTTATTGCTTCGCTATTTTCGCTATTTTCGCTCGAGAAATATGTGAGGTGCGTATCGGGTAAGGAAAAACATTGCAAAGTGCAGCGAACCTTTCACGTTTCTTTTTCACAAAAGTCTACATTCATCACAGGTAAATATAATAACTTCGCAAATACATGATGGTACAAAAACATATTTCATATGCAAATTTTTGAATTATTGGAAATTTAATAAATAGCTAAATTTTTTGTAAGAATAAATATTTCAGATATTATATATACATATACTAAATATATATATATATATATATATATATATATATATATATATATATATAATAGATACATCCTAGTAATATTAAAAACTGATACAAGTCCGCATTTCATTCACGAACCTGATCTTCGCCAAACACGCGGTTACATTCTTCTAGACAATACACAATCCGTATTGTATGCGCTATGTTTCCCAATATCTTTATTAGAATTCGACAATTTTTTTACATGGACTCGAAATTGTATGAAAACATGAAAATTTTTAAGAACATACTAAAAACTTCGGTAAATATTAAAAATGATTTTATCTCTACATTTTTATCGCGCTTTGCGTTAAAAAGTTTATTTTAAGAGAAAATTCAGAATAGATTTTTATAAAAAAAAAATAGTGAGTATTTTTTTCTTAAACGTGATAAAAGAAAAAATAAAATCTTTCACAAAATTTTTTTAGAAAGAAATGTTCATTCATTTTATATAAATACGTCAGTTCATTCGTATTGAATAAAAGTATTATTGGCTTAGAGTCGTATATTTAGATCGCTTATTTGACATAACGAATTAATTGCATTGAAAAAAAATGTATAAATGAACATGAAAGAGTCTCTGCGGAAAAATGTAATATAAGGATTTATTAAAGTACATTATCGATAACTTTATATTATATTTGATATTATATTATACGCAAAATACTCCTCTGCGTATCATTATTTTTAAGTGCAATATTTTCTGTTGAATAATTAGTGATATAACTAACATAATTAAAGCACTGTAATTAAACTTATGGATGTACGGTAATCATGTCTCTCGTATGCAATATTATAAAATTAAAAAACGTGATCAAAGAAATATATTTCTCTTAGAAAAACCGTGGAAAAAATCTTATAATTAATCGCATTAATGTCGATCTGCTATTTCAATAGCAATTACAATTGTACAGTGTATTATATATATATATATTTTTTTTTTTGTTGTATTCATTATCAATAATAATGAGACAATGAGACACCCGACAGTCAAAAAGTGCATTGCATTTCACAAGATACTCTTATAAGGACCTGTCAAATGCGGAAAGACACTCGAATCAATTCAATCCCGAATCGCCAAAAGCAATCTCGTAATTAATCATGCTGATTCCTCGCGCAACGGGATATAGCGAAAGGAAGCGGCAGTTTTTTTTTTCTCTTCGATTTTGTTCGAATAATTAAATGTCTGCAGCTGTCTTTTATTAGTCTGTGAAATTTGATGCCAAAATCCGGTAATACACTCGGAGAATTTCAGCTATAAATTTCAATCTCGTTCGGGATTCTACAACGCGATCCTTCGACTACTACCGCCGTTGTTCGTGATGAAATGCATCGAAATACCTTTTCTTCTTTTTATCCTCATCTTCATGATAACGATTAACGATCGTGCAAATTAATTCTTCATAACGTAAAATATTTCATGAGCTAGGAATTATATGTGGCGCTTCTAGTCTCGATTTAAAATATGTCAAACAATATCTTTTATGTAGAAGAATTTTATTCTACTTTCTTATTCTTTCATTTTTTTTTTGAAACAAAAATTTTTTTCCTCCATTTTACCTACGAACTAATCATAATTTTATATAATTCTGAGAAAAATTCCTTTCTTACATCTGTCAATGTCTTTATATTTCACTCATCTGTGCATTATGTAAATTTCGCAGATCATTATAAAGCAATTCGATGGAAGGGGGAGAACAATTGAAGGAATGTATGAAGAAAGAAAGCTGCGTAGTAAAATTTATTCCATTTTCCTTTTTCTCCTTTACTATTTCCACACATCATTCGTTCTATTTTAAAAGTTTTGAAGGGCTTTTACCAAAACCTTTTAGCATCGACTAAAGTTTTAAAGCAGGAGATACGTTCGATTCAAGTATCGGATGCGTGAATGGAGATACGCAAATACGGCGACATATCTTCATCTGATACAAAACGGACATCAAACCAACGAGCAAAATGTATACACTTTTTCGAGAGTTTTTTGCGAGTATTTCGATCGATGAAAAATTCGAACATATTTAGTAGCAATGATAATGATCGATTTATTATAATTAAAAGTAAATTAAAAAAAATTCCAAACCAAGAATCTGCGTAACATTCTATCACTCGCGAACTAAAAATTAATACAGCTGAAAAGTCGATTCCGTATAAACGTTTATCTTGTTGTCCGTCGATTATAATATCGATGTTCCCACGAAAACTTTGACCATGTTAGCATCAATCATCAAGCTAACCGTTTCCGACAAATTTCGATTTGTCCTTTTCCCTTGTCCGCTTATGACAGACTATTACTACTTGCCGCTGTTACTCTATTACAGATGTGATAAAAAAGTTTAATAAAAACTTTCAGTGAAATTATAAGCGCTATCGGTTTTTACGTTGATGTTAGATTATTAAAAAGATCATTTCTTGAAACACCACTAAAGCGAAAACCACACATATTCTATTATTGATATAGCTAGTAGCTATTACCACAAGCGCAACTCTTTTTTTTTTTTTTTTACTGTTATCGATATCACTTGTAGGCATTGCATTTGATGAATTTGCTGTCGTCATCGGCAATATGGATATGACAAACAAAATAAACTGTACAATCAATCTACTTCTTAGACCACGATAATTCATACGTACATTTTCATCAGAAGCTTCTTTCTTTAAATAATTAAAACTTGTTTTTTTCATAAAACATTATTGATAGCATGTTCTCACAGAGGATATGATAAATAACGTTTTGGACAAAAATGATAGAAGATAAAAGAAAATTACATCATCTCTCGCAATTAATTGCGAATGAGTTCAATCAAGTTTCTAGATGTATCTTTTGCTGCACAAAATTATTAAACTGCACAAAAGGATTTGATAATAAAATATAAAATAATGCACATCGGCATATTCATCCAAATGTATTCAAGTATTCCTTACATATGTATGTGTCAAAAATTTAATAGTCAAAATAATTTACCAATTTGCTATCTATAAAATATTTATCTATACGCTTGATGGAAAACTTAATGGCGACATTTGTCTGAGAAGCTACTTACTATAACAATGTAAACACGAATCAGCCGTTAAATTATAACATTTATAATTAATTTATAGATGGACTATCCCGGATTTATTTGTCAGTGAAGAGAGAGCTCAGTGACCTACGATGGTGACCTGGTTTTCAAGCTTCTGGTACACTCCTCCTACACGACCTTCTCCCACCTACAAGCATCCAGTTCGCTGGCAGTAGACCCAATTTCTGGTTTCCAACTACTTACCCTTCTCTATTCCTGCAGCCTCTGTTGCTTCATTTTCGCCACTATCGTCGTCGTCGTCGTCGTCATCCTCGTCATTGTTATTGTTATCGTTGCGGTCATTTCCATCAGAAACCAATAGCTTGAATTTTACGACGTAACTTATTTCAAAGATTTTTTCTCACTCGTGCCAGGCAATTCTATGTTCTCGGATCGCTATGTAGCAAAGCCTGAAGAAACCAAAAAAACTACATCTTTAAAAGTTTTCATATGAATACTCATCGCAAATTATTATCTAAGAAAGAATCACGATAAAAGCATTTCATGTGTACATATATGATATAGATTTATCTAACTTTTATATAAGTTGAAAAAAATTATTTTGTATATTAATACTTACATATTTAATCCGGTAAAACGTAACATAAAAAGAATTAAAGTTGACTTTATTTCTTCGTAATTATGTGATCTCTTGGCAAGCATCCTGATCTTTCGTAAATAACGAATCTTTCGTTCATGATCTTCGTTTACTGGATATCGGCACATATCCGGAATTAAAGTATCGCCAACCATAATCCCTAAGATCACGAACTAAAGCTCCAAGACGAGAGCCTGTTAATCCTTAAACAGAAACTGATCATGTATTCAATTCTTGAGCAACGAATGGAGATTCGTATTCGCGTTTTATTTACGCTTTTTTAATTTTTAATTTTTTTTCGTATTATCCTTCTTTTCCTCCTTTTTCGTCTCACAATCAGTGCAAATGCAATATCTCCAATAAATAGTATCTTTGTTTCCATTAGTGTGATTATATACTAAAAAATGCAATGTAAAACTTTCACTTAGTTCTTTTTGTGCACAAACAATCTATTTCGCTTCAATTTTAGCTTAATTCCTGTTTTTTGTTTTTTTTTTTTTTGATAAATCTTCAAGAGAAAAAGTGAATTATATATATAACTTGTTTTCTTTTAATTCTTGCTTTTATGAATTTTTGAACAAATTAAATGCACACTTATATATATAAATGCATTTAATAATATTTGCAATAATAAGTGCATTAAATAATATGTGCAATTTACGATTTATATTTCATACTTTTTAAATATATCACGATTGGCAATTTGGAAATTTAAAGTAGGTATTGCAAATTAGGAAATATAGTTTTCTAATCAAAGTAATTACCAACGCAATTTTTATAGCACAGAGTGCACAAAGACTCAGAATGAAAATGAGCGAATTTAAAACTTGAAATGCGATTTCTCTGCTCATGGTAAGGCGTAGTAGTTTCAAATTAGTTTTACCGAAGAGGAGGGCATTCTAGCAGTGCTTAACTTTGATGGGTTTCGATAGCTCCGTTGCCGTTTTTCGCTGAGCTGAATTAAGGCTCGCTAAATATCGACTTTGGTGATCGATCATGGCTAATCTAGGTCAAATCAGAAGAGAGTAAAACCCAGGAGGATACATTGCTCTATATATATATATATATATATATAGATTAAAGTATTAATGTGTATGTAAATCATACTTTACAAGATACTGTTAGTTACAATAATTTAATAAATATTTTATTTTGATTTTTTTTTCAACACTTTTTACTACGCGACATTACGTTTGTTTTCCGATTTTAATAGAATTGTGTAAAACATTTTTTCAAAGAACCAATGACAAAATGTAATCTACCTAATTATTTTTGATTCGTAGGATTTTTATTAATCGACAAAGATAAATTCTTTACGCGTTATTTTTGCAGGATGCCTAACGAGAACTTGCCGGTGTGTCCCTGTGGTGTCGTCGTAGACTTGCCAAAGTCGCGAAACAGCTCGATCGTTTTGGAAAAGCTGACTATCCTCCTGCCGAAATCGAAGCGCAATAAACAGGAAGGTAAAAGCTCGCGGAAGCAGCAAGATGACAGGCGGGAACTAAAGACTCGAGCATCGAACGAGACCGGAAGCAGCAGCTCGGCAACAGAATCCGCGAAACCTACAATGAAGAGCAGCAAGCATAAGAAGCGATTCGATCAATCGCGAAGGACTCGAAGCGCCGATAGCGCTGAATCGCATTACACTTACATCGGTCAGTTAGTCTGCATATTAGGCACAAGCTTGTATTATAAATTTATATTATATGCCAAGTTCTTTCTTTGCACTTCACGTTTATTTTTTGGCCGTACGTTTTAGCAAAATAACGTTTAAAAACAAATTTAATTTTTTTTTAAATAATTAATTAAAAATATAAAATATATATTTATGTATATGTACATAAAATGAAAATTAATCGAAGGAAAAAGAAAGGAAAGAAAAAAATTGCATGTGCTTTCGATAATGTTTTATAGACTCAGGCTCGAGTATCCTCGATGATGAAAATGGAGAAAACACCACCATACCCGAAGTATCATACGCCAGCGTACCAAATACGGCGAATGCGAATGCCGAAGAAATTAGGATTAGTCGGTCAAGTATGCAAAGCAGATCGCAAGCTTTGTACACCGCTATTCCATCAATGACATCACCACCACCGACGTACGATGTCGCGATTGCGAAATCGTGGCAGGTGAGATTTGCTGTAATTTATTGTCTTGTATTTCTGTACATTGCTTTTACACCAATCCAGCATGGATAAAAGTACTATTAATGTTGCGCTCTATGAACTTGATAGCATTTTTCTAGTAATCTAAGAGCTTATCCAAGTGGATTTGTATAGTCGCATGAAAACATATATACAAGGAAATCGATCAATCTCACATGCACGGGAACAATAAACACAACAATACAATATATATAGGTCAATGATTGATTGAGTTTTCTGTATACATTCTTTTATTGCTTATGCTTTCTGCGCAATTTAATTGATGATATTCTACGCCATGTACAACATAAATTCTGCAATGTAATTATGTAATCATGTTATATTTCCCGTGTTTGCAATTGTTAACAGACCGTGGAAGAATCAATGCTGAACATATTTATCATCGCCTTTTCTTTTTGGAATTTACACAGAACAGATGCTGCCACGCAATCATTAACGCTTTGGATTTCGCGATTTTTATACAATATGTTGATAACAATTGCACAGGCTCATAATGTATGCGGATAATAACTATTACGGTAATCGATACAAATAGAAGATTAAAAACAAAATATTAGCAGTTTTATTATAATTTCTAGCACTGCATAATATTAATATTGATATTGAACAATGTAAAGTTGATTTAGGCCGTTAACTTGATTACTGAAACTTGCATGAATTAATGCAATTTCAAGAACGAGTGCCAAGAGTTTGATTTTTTAATAATTAGCAACGATAAATATGCTAGTCATAATTGCAATACTTGTTATTGTTTTATCACTCATCGATTATTAACAAATATTCCATTTATCGATTATTTTTTTACAATCTGAAAACAAGAATCGCAGCTGCATTTGATATCTTTGAAACACGACACGAAGATCAGATATTAAAACCGCAGCCATGCAAACATAACGTTAAGCAACTACAATATAGGGATGTTGCGGCTAGAGTAACGTGATTCCAATATACGGCCTCGGAAGTAACGGAAAATTTTTAAAGTTTTTATTAATCAATTAAAATTTAATCTCTCGATTAACTCCATTAAACAAGAGACGAACGTTAATATCTCAATCGCTCGTTAAAGCAATAAACTTGAAAGTAATGTCTGAATATTAAAGTAGTAAATATTAAATATTAAATATTAAAATTATAAAAAATAAATATTAAATATAAATATTAAAATATTAAATATTAAATATTAAAATAGTAATGTCTGAATATTAAAATACGTAATATAACAAGACATATTTTCGTTTTGCAGACCGGTCTGCCACCGACATACGAGGAACATTTGCATCATAAATATGCAATGATGTCACGCTCGCATACTCCTCCACCATCATGGTCAGATTCGATGACAACATCGTCGTCGACATCGTCGTCTAATCCGACTTCGAGTGTCCAGCATCGTAATCTCTTACCTAGTCAGCCCGAGCTTCGCGAGTATCTAGCTCAGCTGACACTTGATTCGCACAATCAACATCGACAGCAACAGCGGCAACAATCTAGAGATACTGTTTGTTCCGCCTTGAGAGAACAGCAGATCAGAGCGCATCATCGAGCACGAGCGATGCCTCCCAGGTAAGTAGATAGTCAAAATAATATGTAAAGGCTTCAGCCACGACTGACTGTATATACGATATATTACGAAACATACACAGAAACTATGGAGAATTATTTTCACTTGAATTAATTAATTTAATTTAATTAATTAATTTAATTATTTAATTTAATTTTAATTATTTGATTTAATTAATTTAATTATTTAATTTAATTTTAATTATTTGATTTAATTAATTAATTTATATCCGAGATGTAGGTGTAAAAAAAAAAATAGAATTATTTGTTATTTTCCTCTAAAGTAAAGTACATACGTGTGCGTATGTGTTCTTGTCATGATTTAATGTAAAAGAATTTATTAAAATTTCCATTAAAATTTCATTCTCTTATCTCTGAAAAATCCATCTTTTGTTATTATTAGAAATGTTTCCCAATTGGAAGAATTGAAACGTGCTTGCAGATCGCAGAGCGAAAATCGAGCGCAACAGCAACGAATGGCAGCAATGTATGAAGATGCAGCGTTTTGCATGGAAACTACGGTATTGCAAGCGGCCTTTGATTCTGGATTCACCCCTTGCAGCTTAATGTAAAAGTACGACAATTTTTGCCTCCACATAAAAAGATAGATATGGCGAGCAAATTGACATCAATTAATAATCGAGTCCTACAAGTCGAATCTGTCCTGCAATGCAAAGAAAATACTTGCGAAAGAATTCAATCATGAATGATGCATCAATCTTTTTACGGATGCAACGATATGCAGTATTATCAGGAAAAAAAAATATATCGTTAAACATCGCGATAAATAATTGCTCTTTTAATTTGCTCTTTTGTCAGTCGTTACAATACATAGAAATCATTTTAGTTGTATTTTTCGCGTTATGCAACTTGCAATTACGACGCCCGGTAATTATGAGAAAATCGTTAAAGGAGAGAGAGAGACAGTTATTTTTATCTTTCGCGAATCACACTCCTTACTGTTTCGTCTTAGCACAGAAAATTTATAAATATAAAGGAATGCTGTGTAGGCATACTTGTGGTCCTAACAACATACAAAGTAGAAAGTAGTATGCAAAATTGATGTTAATATAACATATTGTATAGCGTAGCGCGACGTATGTATGTGCGTTAGAGCACGCAAAAGAGAAAATCTCATATTATACAATAGTATATCTACTGTTTTAAACACACGCACACATAATAAAGTGAGAAAATACTAATTTTAATCAAATATGGAACAAATATACACGTATACAATAAGTTCAAATTAAATATATTGCGAATGAATTCTATATATGTATTATAAGCAAATACGGTGCACTGTTACTTTCTCTCACTTGTTACGTTAGCCTCTAACAATCAAATAAAGAAAAAAGAAAATACAATACGGTATATTATGTATAAGAAAGTCGGGAAATGTATATATTACATAATTTGCGCGTATCTTTATTCATAAACTCAATAGTATAAACATAGAACCAATTCAATACATGAAAACATTCCCAAAATTTTTCTATTGACTTTCTAATGATTTTTTATCGCTGAGACCTTTTTAAAACGTGGAAAATCAATCTCCTTGCCACAAGACATAATAATTTCAGTCATATCAAGTATACATTTGTTCTTTTTTTCTCTTTTCACATTGCAAAATATTTACATTTTATAATGTATGTATGTTTTTATAATTAATGAAATGTAAATATGTGTGACCAAGAGTAATGCTACGTGTGTATATTGCATATTTAATTTTAGATAAATCTAAAATTGATGCAGAAATTGAATAATGTTAATTAAATTACTAAAAAAAAACACTCTCGTCTTTCGATTAGAAACAATAAGTTTATCGATAGCGTATAATAAATCGAGCTACATCGCTATCATCTCACACTGTATGTTGTGTATTAGAAGTGTGTTAGATGATCAAGAAATATATAATATATTCAATATAAAATATCTTGTGTCCTGCGTTGTTCCATTATTGTTCTACTTTTCTTCGAGTGAGTTCAATATTTGAAAATATTAATTATGCCAGTTTTCGTTAGCAAAATAAAATATCTAATATCAATATAATATTTACCTGAATGTGTAAAAATGGCCATGATAACGATGACACAATTTAATAATCTCAAGTATATAGATCAAAATCCCGAGATTTTAACGCCGTCGGGTACGCGAAAGATTCTCTCCTCCGGCGGAAGTTCACCAATTTTATACTGGTCTAAAGTTTTTCTAGCGATGGTGGAATGTCCGATGCCGATAAATGCCAAAGTCGCGTCTCGTCCAGCATATTCCAAGATAACATCTTGGCCACCCGAATGACTCTTTAGAAAGTCGGTGCAATCGTATACGTAATCGTGGATCACCAGCCAGCAATTGTCAAGTGCGTCGTGCCAAGCAACCTCATGTAAGTGAATCGTTCGGAGTTTGTCGTGCGATTTTTCCTTGCCCGACTTTGCCCTACACCTTTGTTCTTCGACGCGGTCGTTTCTCTCCACAAAATTCTCACGTTCGACCTGCCGCAAGTTTTCCTTCGACGATTTCACATCCTCCAATTTGAGAGAACGAAAGTTTAAATTTAGAAAATCCATGCTTCGGGTTCCAAAAGCACTTTCTCTGCAACAGGATCGTGACTATGTATGTATGTATGTATGTAGTGTGTTACTTTGATAATTTATTTAAATTTTAATATCGCGAAGGAAGAATTTATATCCTTCTTTTGTTCGTACAGACGCGTTAATTTGCTTAAACTTCTCAAACTTCTCTAAGAATTTATCTCGATATCGCAAGCATATAAACCAGCCATGCATCGAGCACAATAACTAGATAACTGCTAGAAATCTTTATTGATAAATTCCTGGAATCACGAGATAACATGGAATTATCGAATTATTAAAACATACATAAGACTTGTTTACGCATATAAAGCTAAAAGAAGCAAATTAATTTCATATTTCATATTTTATAGATATTTCTATTAATCATTTTCCATTTTTTTTTCATACTTTATAAAACATGTACGTTTTTGTTTACATTATTTGTTTAAAAGAGTATGACAGATTGTGAAAAGTCGATATTTGCAATTGCGAAAAATTGAGCAATTATATATCGATCAAGCATTGATTTTATCAATCATTTCGTACAATAGACTAATGATGATTGAAAAAGGCATAAATGCGAAAACACTGAAAATATTATCTTGATTGCAAAGCATAACGGAGCTATATATGTCGATCAATCCTCGCAATGTCACAATCTGTGACAATCGTTAAACAATCGCGGACACGATAATAATTCAAAATGGATATGTTACGTTAAATCCACCTACAATGGCAAACGCTTCTGCCTAAGTTGTCTGCCAAGAGACATCGTACGGTGTACTGAACACAATCAGAACAGAAATCAGTTCGCTCGGGAAAAGAAAGTAATTCTATTACCGGTTGAAACCTAATGCGCGCACACACCAGGTATCTTTTCGATCACGCACTGTCGCGGTACACGCGTATATATACATATAATCCTAGCTGTTTGAACCGGTTGTGATCGAATAAAAATCACCCTTTCTTTCTAATCGAAACTCCGTTAATAAATGTAAAACTGTAAATCTTACCATAAAATTGTTTCACTTTCTCTTTCTCAATTTGCAAAATTAATTATCTCTCGCAGAAATTTTAACTAACCGACTTTCTTGCTCGCACCAATCGCAATTCGGAGGAAGACTTGAATGCGTCGCTTTATATTCATATGATTTTCCACTGACAATTATACGTACATATATATATATGTTAAGTTTTTCTGCAATTTCATTTTTTCCCTCACGACAATGATAATTATTGGTCAATCCGACACTTGCCACACCTTTGTACATTAAACAGGTATGAAAAAATTAATTAAAGCGATTATCTTGAAGAGAGCGCGATTAAAAAAACGCGCTCTCTTCAAGATAATACACATATTTGCAATAATAAATTTGCAATTGATATCTCTCGGATTCTAAAGTTTACACATAAATGATATACGTAACAATATATGACGATTGCGATTGCTATTAGAAAGATAAACTCTGAACTGTGCAGTGAATTTAGTTTGACTCAGCTATAACTAGCTATAATAGCTAATAAGAACAAATACGTTTAATCATTTTATTGCTTTTCGCCGAGATTATATGCGTAAATGTTTTAAACGATATAAAACACTTATTTTTGTTTATATTTAATTTTAATAGCGTATATCATCTATGCATGTATACACACACATTTTTTCTTATCTCTTTCAAATGAAAAATAAATGATGCAATGTACAAGCAAATCGCACGGGAAAAATCTTTATAAATCACTACAATATTGTATAAAAAATAAATTAATATTATGTAATAGATAAATGACAATATAATTTTTATCGACTTGTTTTAAATTTTTAGATACGTACTTATTCTTTTTTTTTTTTTTAATTTACTTCTTAATTGATAAATAAAATTATTAAAGACAATTAAAATGAAAATTTTGAGAAAAATTATCAAGAAAATTTCAATATGTATAAAAAAATATAACAAAGATGTTTGCAAATGTAATCTAAAAGAGATGAATGAATTGGTGGCTATACGCAGAGAAAAATGAAATTGACAGTGTTTCGAAAATGGAGAACAAATGGAGAACAGATCGTGATAATTTTCCAATGAGAAGAAAAAGCTTCGATTGTCTAAAAACAACAATAATCATAGGAATAATCGAATAAGTCCATATAATCCATGATAAAAGAAGAAGAAAAAGAAATTTCATTTGAGTAATTTTTTCCAATTTTCAACAAAAAGTTAACAGAATTTTGAAAAATGAAAAATCGATTGCATCTACAGTTTATAGATAAAAGGGAAAAAATGTAAATCAAAATAAGAAGCGTGATGCTTTGACCGGTTGTCGATATAATGGAAAATGCAGCGAGTTGTGCTACTGTCAAATATAAAAGTGAGTGTTTCTAGAAAAAAAAATGTTTCTTTCTCGTCATCGGTAAAAAGAGGAAAAAAAGCTAGATTATTGGCCGACTATAAACGGCCATTTCTACTCGTCCAACTGTCGCAATCATCGTTGCGCAAGTAACGAGTGTTACCGCCAACCGAGACAACGTTAAGCCACGCGACAACGCGGCGACGCGTTGTCGACGACGTCGCTGACGACGCGTCGGCGTCGGCTTGCACGTCGACGACGGCAGCAGCAACGGTGGCGGGCGACAGTGACGATGACGATGCGGTCAACGCCGGCGGCGGCGCACTGCAAATCCGATAGTCGTAATCATGCCACCCTGACCTCATGCACATTTCCGTAAGCACGGAAAGCGGGCGTGCGTCGACGTTGCGGGAAAAAAATCTTCGGCATATCCGCGACAAACACATAGGTGAAACAACGAGAAATCACGACGACGGCAACGATATTCTCGACGTGTACGCGCACGAGCAAAAAGAGATCATCGCGGTCGTTGCGGGAAGGATCGGGACCGGTTGTGATCAGCATCCAGCTTTTCATCTCGTCAACATCCCAACATGCGTTTGGAGAAGACGCTCGCGGAAAACAAATCGTCTAATCGAATCATATTTGCACGTTGATAAAAATTTCATCTCGCTGTCAGAAGCACGTATATGGAGAAGCCGATGCTCCGCGATCCGGAATTAAAAGTCGGTGGAATCGTATTATAATGTAAAACGCCATCGATAATGCTCGCGAATGCGAGAATAATGAGCGTAAACATCAGATCGACCGCGAACGCGTTCGATGATCATTAGAAGTGCATGTAGAAAAATTGTTGCGTCCTTGTGACACATATTAGGTGCTTACAGGGAACTATATCGCGCATTTATCTGACGGGAGGGAAGGAGGAAAAGAGAGAGGAGAACCGGCGCACGCGACGCATTGAAAACGCATTTTTCCTCATACGCTGGAAAATTATTGCCTTTCGTTAACGACTATTACGGGACAGTAGGGGGATGCACTTGCATAGTGCGGAAATGTACGCGCGTGTGTGTGTGTGCATGAGTATATGTTTGTGTGTATCCGGGAAAGATTTTGAATAAACGGACGAGGATGCGAGACGACGACGCCGCGCCACCGGCGCTGCACGTGTTACTCCGACCGAGCCGGATCGATCGCCCGGAAATGTGCTCGAGCTCGAAGCTGTGCGGTCATATGCGTCTTATTCGTCGCGTGCAGATTTTCGCAGGACCGATTCTCCGGCGATAAATGACGCCCTTAATTTCGGCAAAGTAGGCGCGAAGTAGCAATCGTCGGCGGTAAATCGATTCCTACGTTCCTCGCGAATCGATTTTACCTTTCGCTTTTAGTGTGTTGGTGATAAAAGTGAATCAATCGCACATATGTACATGAGGGATGTACGTGATATGGAATATGAGTTGATCACTTTTGTAAATTGGTGAGCAAGTGTTTGACGATGTTCGTTCCGTCAAAGTATCCGTCCTTGACGTACGTAGAGAATGTTTGATTTCAATCTTTTGTGAAATTTGAATTTGTATTGCCTGCAGAATGGTTCGAGAGGTAGTTATCGATAGCTCCGAGTAATGTTTAGAAGGAGAATTTATCGTCTTCATCTCTCTCTATTCTATATCGCCTCTTTCCCTTTTCTAATCTTCTGTTCTTATTTATCGGGAAATTTCCTGGAAAATGAGTCGCCTATGAAATTGCGTCCGGAGTAAACGTGTAAGAGAGAAGAAAAACGCGAAACTTTTAATTAAAGATCTGCTTCCTCGCACGCCGACAGACAAGCCGATTGAATCTAGACCGTATACACTCTCTCAACGCGTCTGCTCCCTTTCGACGAGATTCCTCAATCAACAAAATCTTGTTACAGTCGCGAAATGTTGTAAACAACATTATTAGGCGTGGAAATGAGAAAAATAAAATTGTTGAGATTTATCGTTTATTAGATTGTCAAGTATTCTTTTGCATCGCTTATCGCGTGATTAATTAATTAATTAATTAAACACCTAGTATACCGATAGGAAATAAATGTTCGGAATAATTTATACACGCTGTTTGACAGATAACGTCGTGTCAAATATTTCGTCGTCCACGCTGACAATCGTCAACGAGGGCAACTCGTAGTCTCTTTATCGCATTCGCCTATTCGGTCTCGCCTCGGTTCAGTACTGAATTCCGACTCCGAGTTTTGTACGCGTCGACACGCGTCGCCACGCGCAATAAACGACAGATTGTGCTCAGACAGATTTGTGCGAGACTATTCCGCTGGCACATTTCTGGTCGCCTTTTCGGGTAACAGATCCAAGGTGCAAAGTGTAACGATAGCTCACAAGCCGGTCTTTCTTCTTCTTTTTTTTTTTTCCTTTCTCATCGCGCAAAAGCAACCAAATGCAGCTCGGCCGTCACTTTTCGTTAGCGTCATTATTAATAGCGAAGGCATCGATTAATTGATTTATGTTATAAAAAAGAATGGCACGCGTCGATAAATAATTCCGTCTCGTCCCGGCTTCGTTTGTCATCAATAGAGCGTAGCGTAGTAGCCCCTGTATGGTAATATCACACTTGTACGGATCATCGACTTTGACTCGCCTCGTTTCTAACGTATATTGGAATAACCCCCTTTCCCCTTCCCGCACTCGCTAATCGAAGCCTAGTTCTTATCTCGCGTTCGCGGGGGAGTAACTGATCCGATATCGCGCCGCTACACGCGCTTTCATTAAAAATGCAACCTTACAGAGACACAGTCTATAGACACAATGTTCGCGCGACCACGTGTCACGCATCTCTCTTTTTCCAATCATCAATCGCGCTTGTATCCTGCTCTTTTCTTTTAAATTGCACTATTGAGACGTGAAAATTAGATGCAATGATGAAGGCGAAAAATTAAACGTTATTTACTTTTATTGTCTCTCTTCTTCTCGGCTCAGTCAGTGAAAAAGTACATCTTCCGCTACAAGATGATGTTTTTGCGACGGAAGAAACGGAAAAAAGAATATTGACGTGTCGTCGATTGACTGTTTAGTTATGATATTTTTTTTGAGCCCTGGGCGCATCGAGCGATATTATCGGTAGTGCCGAGGGCCGATTAGCAATCATCTCGGGACACTTTGAATCACTCTCCTCGCGCATCATCCCCGCGAATCCTCGATTGTCCGCGTCGCGCGCGCGCGCGCGCGCGCCCGTGCGAGAACTTCTACTATTTATAAATTGTCCGAATTCAGTCGCGTTGGCGAACGATTCGACTCGACAGAGCTGGTGCTGCTGCTGCGGCTACCGCAGCTGCCGCCGTCTCGGCACCGCTATCGTCGCTACTGCCACCGTCGCCTCGTGTAAGGAACAATTTGCTACTCCATGGTAAAAATAGAAACTCCTAGCCAGCTAGCCGAACTCGCGGCTAGAGCCGAGACGCGCAGGGCACCGTTCTAGCCGCGCAAGACGGAGAGGCGAACAAGCGGCGTATGTTTCGGCGATGCAACCGACCGTGTGCCTGTGCGAATGCTGACGATGATGCTGATGTAGATGTTATTGCTGCCGTTATTGCGCACCGAGCTAGAACAGCGTCCATCGTCGTCGCAACGCAAAGAAAGCTCTCTCTCGCGCGCGCGTCTATCCACGTGTGCCTATCTTTCCCTTTCCCGCCCTCTCTCTCTCTCTCTCTCTGTGCGCGCGCGAATGTGTGTATATGTGTGTGTGTGTGTGTGTGTTGCGTACTCATGTGTATACATAGAGTTCGGCATCGCTCTGCTTTCCTCTTCGTCTTACATCCACTTTGCAATCCGCTCGAGGTAAACTCAGTGTTCGCCGAGGTTTCGCCGAGGTTTCGCCGTGAGACCAGTCCCGTGTCATCTTAGTCATCGACCGATCTACCGTAGCTAGATCTCGTGGATGACTCATCGGAGAATTCTATCGGATCTTCGTTTTTCAAAGAAAGAGAAAAGCTTTCGAATGAAGAGTCAAGGAATGAGAGATTGAGCGATAGAAGATGCAAACGAGACGAAGATAGAGGGAAAAAGAGAGAACGAGTAAGAGAGAGAGAGAGAGAGAGAGAGAGAGAGAGAGAGAGAGAACCACATTCCGAGCGGATCACGGATGCTTATAGAAGCGTTGCGTAACTGCGTCAGACGAATAACGAAAACGCGACTCCGTTGAGCTCGTTGTCTAATTTCGACAGTTTGAAGAGAAAACGCGATCTAGCGCGCAATTTCCAACGGATCCTCTCTCTCTTCAGGGCGACACTTTCCAATGGTCACCATAGCGCCTCGGAGCTCTAAAGTGTTGCATGTGGGACGCTGGATGTGCGATTTTTCGAGAATCCTCGGCGAGACTCGACCCCGTTGATCTATAATCGCAGGCGATCGCGGCGTCACGTGCGTGTGTATGTCGAGTGCGTAAGTGTCGTATGTGTGTCATATGTATGTATGTGGGCGTGTGCGTGTGTGGGTGCGCAAGTAAGTGAGAAGGAGACCGACCGACCGGAGTATGGCGATAGTATGGCGAGGTGACCGAGGGGACGTTGGGGGTCTCCGAGGTGGCGGCGATTCGACGTGATAGAGGATGAGAACAAGAGAGAATGGATAAAAAGTGTTCAAGAGAATGTATCGATTCTAAAGCCGCCGCTATCAAGGCAGCAATCGTTCTCGCGTGTAATCTTTCGGCACCGGAAGAGAGCGAGGAACCTTTGGCGTTCGCGATCGGGAGACGTAGATTCGCGCTCGCATGTTTCGTTCCTCGAAGTCGAACTAAAATTAAACCCGGCCCGGCGAGGCTCACTGATTCTTTTCTCACGTCCGGCTTCTCTTTTGCGAGTTGCGTCGCGATGACAGGCAAGCCTTGAGAAATTCGGGCTTGAGTTCGTGGTCCGTGGGGATTGACGCGCGGTTGTCGCGCTTGTCGCGCGGCTCTCTCGCGATCTTCCGCGCTAACATAATAATTTCGCTAAATTCTTACGTATGATTTGACACCCGTCACGTTTCTCGCAACGACATTGACGATCGATACACGTGCCACTGTTACGGCGAATCTACCCTCGATTCTACGGTGTTATTGTAGATATCCGGTGAAGACGGACGTGAAAAGGCAGCAACGAGGAGAATGGAACGATACCCGAAACAAGGCACGCGCAGACGTTGCTGACGAAAGACCAAGAGTACGATCGAGACGACAGCGATCATAATCAAGACGAAGACGAAAGAAGGATAGACGAAGGTCGAGAAGACCGAGGAATCGAACAACAGTGTCTGCGATAGCCGCGAGAGATGCAGCAACAATCACACTCCGGCCAGCAATCGTCCGGGGCGCCGAATGGGGTGGCGGGGGGCACTCAATTGTCGCAAACAGGTGGTATAAGTCCGGCGCAACCTGGCGCGACCGGTACCGCCACCGTGGCGTCCAATCGTACGCAGATTAGCGGAGGTAGATTCGACTTTGACGACGGCGGGACCTATTGCGGGGGCTGGGAGGACGGAAAGGCCCACGGCCACGGCGTATGCACCGGGCCTAAAGGTCAGGGAGCCTACTCCGGCAGCTGGCATTTCGGCTTTGAAGTATCCGGTGTTTACACTTGGCCTAGGTGAGCAACTATCGTTGATACAGACTACTTGTTGAATTGCGGCCGACTCTATCTCTTATCGTTAGAGATCAGTTTGCGCTCTCTTAGCAATGAAATTTTCACGCAACGAGCACAATTATTATAAAATTTCACATTCACGAGTTTATACACATACAATTTATCAAATCAGCGATCTAGTTGCGCTTTTTTTTTCTACTTGAGAAATAAATTAATCCTATATGCGTTGGCGTATTCTCAAAATGTGCTGGTTAGTTCAACGCTACTCCCTCGAGTTTAATAAAGGATTAAAGCTAAGCTCGTTTATATATATATATATATATATATATATATATATATATATATATATATATATGTATAGTGACGAGTGTATGCTTTTCCGAGTAGCTGTGATTATCCGGTATTACATTATACTGTGTGTGTTAACAGCGTTAATGTTCGCATTCGTAAGACAAACGAATATTGAACACGACACGCTGTGAAAATAACTCAAGTCCAACGATAGCTATTTCGAGAGGCTTTGATAGCTGTAAAAAATGTTTCCCCGATGATTAGACGTTCCATTGACAGTTTTGTGCCAAATTCACGTGACTTCGTAGCGTTCGCATAACGCGAGATGAGCGAATGGCGCGGACCTTGACACGTATCCCGGTATATACCGGGGAGGGAATCTCCCGATCCTGCGAAACTGGGTCACCGAGCGCAAGGACAACGGGGACCGGATCACTAAGATTCAGGATCTAGTTCAAGGCCGGGATAATCATCCAACTTTTCGGGGATAATGTGTCTTTATGCCGGAAATGAAAAGATTCCCTAAATCTTTTAATTAAAATGTTAATTTAACTACATCTCTCTCTCTCTCTCTCTCTCTCTCTTAATTTTTTATAATATAGTTACAGTCCTAGTTTCGATAGAGGAAAGAGAGATTAGAGTTGAAATTGGAATCTTGAGTCGTCGAATACTGTTAACATATTTAACGTTGTTAATGACGATTAATCATATTTATTTTGCGTGCGTATTGTAGTATGATTTGTATTGTAGTATCGATGATCCGTTCTTCGAGAAAGATAAAGCATGTTTTTTCGATTCATTTTTCAACTTTATATTGCATGAATGTATAATCAAAACATTATCGTAGCATTATCAATTATAATCTTTATAATTAAAACGGCATTGGGTAGAAATACTTCATATATTGTCAAGATTTCTAATTTATTTAACGTAAATTACAATAGTTTATTCAAATAGGACAAATTTTTCTGTAAAAAAGTTTTCGTATTTGCACGTTGACATATTTTTAATTACATGTCTTTTATTTAACAATCATTCGTAGGAACGCGCGTTCGACTAGAAAATTAAGCATTTTCCTACAAGAGAGTTACCTTTCTAAAAGATGAAGCATTTTCCTTCAAGAAATTTATCATGAAAGCTAGCTTTTTTTTTGGTCTTAGCAGAAAAATGATGATAATTTTAAAAAGTGAAATTTATACTCTTTACACTACATTAGAAAAAGATTTTTCACAAATAAAATTAATTTAATGTAAATGCTGATTCAATCGCAATTGAAGAAGCACTCACTTGAATAGGTTTCCGACTATTTCTCTTCAATATTAAAATATAAAAATATATTTAAAGAAAATTCATAAATGTATACGCATTTATGCAGAAAATTTCGCTCTTTTTTTACATAGTGTTTAAAGTGTCAAAATTACACCATATATATCTAGTAATATGAAGACAAAACTCTTGTCATCATCATTGATATTGCATGCAATTATTATCTGCGTATTGATGATGAAAGAAATTTTCAAATTAATTAAACATCTATGATAAATATATAGTCACGTAATTTTCAAAATGTAAATCGTCATAATATTTTGGCGAATGGATATTACTAAGAACTGCCGAAATAATTGTCTTATACTTTCTAGTTTGTTGTACAGAAAATTCTTTTTTAAAAGACTAACTTTCGCAAATTGTATTTCAGTGGGTCAGCTTACGAGGGACAATGGCAGAATGGCAAGAGACATGGGTTGGGTATGGAAACCCGTGGTCGTTGGCTCTATCGAGGAGAATGGACTCAGGGATTCAAGGGTCGCTACGGAGTCCGACAATCTACCACATCCACGGCGAGATACGAAGGCACGTGGTCCAGCGGTCTACAAGACGGTTACGGCTCCGAGACCTATGCCGACAGCGGTGAGTACCAAAATACCCTCTATTCCGATTAAATTAAATTAAATATTCAATTATATTTAAAAATGTTTACGACCAGAGCACGATATATGAAATCTTTTTTATTTATCGCAAACCATATGTATATATCGAATGGAAGGGAAAAGATTTCTTTGCTTGGCGAGTACCGTTATTATTTATTATAAGTAATAAATACTTGCGTGAAACTGTATATAAATCTAGAAATGAGTGTCGCAATTTTTTTGTTGTTGTTCCGAAAGATGATTGGGACAAGAGTGTATGAACTGAATTTTTTTCAATAATAAAACTCGCCGATCGTAACATTTTCACGGCATCTCGGATTATTACTTACTCACGATCCAAGGTAAAGAATCTCAAGTAGAAACTGGAAATGCTCTAACACTGCCACGTCACATTGAACACGCGTGCGTACATTATGCTCGTCGAAAATAGCATGTCCGCGCGCGCGATCGCTCGACGGGAATTAGTTGACTCGACATTTATCAAGCAGCACGAAATATCCAATTGAATTATTGTTCTAGTTTGATTTACTTTTAATTAATCACTATTTATAAGTATCTCTTTTGTTTGTTTTGTCTTCGCTATATTCGTAGTTAATTTAATTTTTATTGTTTGCAAAGATATGGGATCGCTCCTCTCCCCTTCATACATTATTGTGATAAAACTTCTGATAAAATTATATTATATACTTTGATTATATATTATAGATTATATATTATATGAAAATTATATTATATACTCATGCAATTATATGTATATTCTCTATAACTAAAATAATTTCAATTTTTTAAAGATGGGCCGGTCTGTAAGAAAATACATGCTACTTGATTTATACATTAAATAAAGCGCTGAGAAATAAATATAAAATATAATAGAGAACTTATTTCCACTATCGGCAATATTCTCTCTCTCTTTCTTGTTCTCATTCTTTTAAATCTTCGCGTCACTTTTTGCCTCTTGCAATGATAATAAATGGAATGTCAACGCTATTTTGACAGACTCGAACAGACGAAAAAGCTAGGATAGTTTCTTATCATAGATTCTTATTACAAATCGATTGTGGAATAATCTGTTTTACATCAGACAGATTATATAAGAAAATTTCGATATCTCTTTTCTGTGAGAAAAATTTGTAAAAATTAAAAATTTTTTTTTATCATCTCGACCGGTACGCCATGACGTGCTGCAAAATCAAGCGAGGAAAGAAGAGGGAAATAAGAATAAGAATAAGGCGTAGCACGTGTATGCGTATCGCGTGGAAAAGGGCGAGTCCATGTAAACACAACGTGGAGCTTTCTACCTGTCTACCGTGGCGCACGCGGGCGCACCCAACTTTTCCGCGAAAAGACCCTGGTTGGTTCACCTCCCGGTTTGAACCTCTCCGTACGGGTCAAGGTCACTTACGGTATTCCCACTCGCTGCTTTCTCGTAGCGTCGCTACTTACACAATGAAATCTATCCGCACTCTTCGCAGTTATCGACGTTTTATTTTCTTTCTTGTTCTTCTCGCGAGATTCTATTATATTAGCGTAAATGTCTTTGTATCCATTAGCTACACACACGGTATACATAAATTTATTTCGTTATCAATCTCTTGCATTCTCTGATGAAAAAGAGAATTTAATCAATTGCCGACAAATTCATTGATAAATGCGAAATCATTTTTTGCGTGGATTTTCCTGATAAATTTAGAATGTCAAGAGTAAATATTTTATATAAAAAAATACTCTAAAAAAATATCAAAAAATGTGATACGGAACAACAAAAAAGGGAAGGCCATTCAAAAATTGAACGCGGACCTAAGTGGCGCAGGGGAGTACATGTTCTCTATATATACTCCCACGTATGTTCGGCACGCGTGCATATTTTTTTTCTACATATACGAAAGTGCGACACGTGAATGCAAACAACAATCGATAATCGTGTAAACATTGGCAATCTGTATTACACTATGTATCTATGTATCGATACGAACAAATTGACAATACGTCACTCCGTATACCAGATTTATACTTTGACATTCAAACAAGGTAAATTAACTCGTATTTATCCTTTACAAATAACTCTTGCAGTGTTTACATCATTTCCTAATTTTTCTAATTCATTGGTTTACATTAAACACACACACATCCACAGAATACATACGAATAAATTACGTAATTATTATACAACGATATCTATCGATTCATAATTACATCTTAAATAAAATTGGCGTTACATAAAAATTTAGTTTGCTATAATTAATTTAGATTAATATAATTAAAAAGTATGTTACGTAAAAAAACTATTTCAAACGCTAAGAGGCAATGTAATCTATATATATATATACACTCTGTGATATTGCGTTCTTCCATCGTTTCTTATCGAAATAACTTATATACTTTACAAGCAAAAGAGATCCGACTTTTAGTCCAAAATTAACGTACTCACGTGAACTATGTATGAACATATATTCTTAATGACGCTTTCGAAAAATGTGCGAAATATGTCATGTACGACCGGCCTCCAGCTTGATAAACGTCATCTTTATGGTGTCATAAAAAAAGGACGAAGAAAAGCAGGAGTTTTATCGGCCGAGACTCAAGGATCAATGTGTGCATGCGTGCGCAATTATTGTCCGTAATTATAAAAAAGAAAAGTCTCTAAAGCGGATATTCATGAAAGTCAAAGTATATCGTATTTTCATATATATGACAGCTGAGTAAAAATAAACAACAGTTTAGATATTTGATGATATTTTCTTTACCGGACTGTATTATTTTCTTAGTTGTTCTACATATTTAAGAGGATTGCGTACCGGAACACGCATATAACGTTTAGGAGTGAAATTCTCAGGCTGAATAATCTCCTAGATATATATTTCATTCCATGAATATCTCTGCATTTCATTCCATGAATATCTCTCGTGATACATTATTTTCGTATAATTTCTTTGAAACACTTAATATGGGGGATATTAATAGATGAGAGCGAAGCGCGAATGATTCATTGTGCAAAAGAATCGAAATAATATGAAATAATCTTGCTATTCTCATTCTCGTTCTCATAGCTTAAATATATGTATAAAGAGCGACTGTATATATTTTAGGCAGAATAAATTTATGAGCATGATTTTTTTCTCATGTAGCTCGTCGCGACGTTCACCTTGATATTTTTTTTACTTCACATATGTACATACGTACATACATTTTATATACATATTTTACATATGTTTGTCTTAACTCTTTTGATCGAGTTAAGGCATTTTTCAAACATTTTTATTTCTCCCATGGCACGTGGCCGAGGTATTTATTTATAAATACCGACGCCGACGCGTGCGTGTGTCGATGCGAGTGCGCGAGAACTCGCTGTTGATCGCATATGGAGGGTGGACGTGCAACCATATATCGATGCCCCGTTCTCTTATATCAATCTCCAGACCCTCGTATTTAACGAACTTCTTCAAGCATCCACGCCTTCCTGATAAATCGCCTATGATATGACTCACGATAGAGTGCGCGCTTTCATCCTCGAAAGCTAGCGTCGCAGATGCGCGCGTCTTGCGCAAAAATTATTGGGATTACTTTGCAAATAATTGTTGACAAATCATTTATGGGCTAATAATTATTTCGAAAAAATGGAGAGCGACGAGTCATTCAGTTCTATGTAATCATATCGCTTAAAATTTAATTAGAGCGTAACGGAAGAAGACATGCGAAAAAATAACATACAAAGAGAAAATATATGCACAGATTGGCACAAAAATAAGCGATTATATTATGACTTAATAAAAAGATAAATATCTCGTTACAATGCTTTGCGTCTACTTCCAGAGAAGAGAGAGAGAGAGAATTGGAAAATAATTAGATTACAAGACACTCTTATACGAAACAACTATGTCCACTCGTGGTTTTTAAGATTATTATCTACATTATTAAACTCTATTACGATTCACAAAGGAAAGGATGATAAGGATATCCGCAACCTCACGTGACCCAATTACGTGGCGCAAATCGCATGTCTAATAATATGTCGTATAATTTAGCGACAAATTATATAAATAATCAAATCGTGATATGCAATGATAGCGATATCCCATTCTGCATCGTATGGAAAACAAATGGAACAGAGTCAAACAATTTCGCACGCACGTGTAATAAAAAAAAAAAAAGAGAAACGTAAACTACTTTTTGTCCTCTGCGAGTATTAGCGGTATTAGCGTGCTGCAACCCTTTATGCAAATAGCGATGTGTATATGGAATATATAAAGCTGTTAATATTATACCAGCGTGGGTTACCTTGATGAACCGCTTTTACCTTTATTTTATACAGCTCGGCTGTTATTTCTGATTTTTCCTGGCGTCATATTCCCTTACGTCACGGAATAAGCTGCCATTAATCACGCGTAAAAATGGCCATTAACTAAACTTTAAACCCTTTTTAATTAGTGAATTAGAGAATTCTTCGGAGAGATAAATCAGAGATAAGAATGAGATTATGATATCAAGCGATCAATTTTCAAAATCTTATTCAGCCACATTTGTGTGAAAGTATTAAAAAAATATTTTTGAAAAAAAAAAAATTTAAAGGGAATATATATATATATATATTTTTTGAAAGTATATATATAGAAAGAAATTGCCATTTTATTATCGCCGTGATATATTATTGCAACCCGATGCACAGCTGTGTAATAACGGCGTTGAAATCCAAGCTACACACGGCTCGACAATGCACGACTAGATATTGTAATCAATAAGAAAGTAGTCGGTTTGTTTCTCTTTCAAAGTACATACAAACGGGTATTAACCGAGTGCAAATTACGCCACAAACAATAAACAAGTACATCAGATTAAAGTATATGGCGCGTGCGCGACGTATGTATATTGTGTTGTTCTATTTCTATTTTTTGAACTAGTATTTCCTTTATTCTCCTGCAAAAAAAGAGTAACTTGTGTATGATTATTAGTTACATATATAATTGTAATTTCGAATCAGATAAAGAGTTGTAAGTCCCGAAACAGTCTGGGGGACTCAATTTCTCCATTCGCGAAGTATAAAAGCATAAAAAGAGATACATACACGGAATGCGAAGAGATATCGCTCGGCGTTTATCTCATTCCTCTTTTCTTTTTGAAGTTCTGTTTTTCTGCTAGAACTCTCATTATCCCCAGACAGAAAGATATATATCGTATCGGTCGAGCGTTGGGGTAGTTTGTGACAATCTGGTGGAGGCTGCGGACCGAAATACACTCGCACGGCCAATTCTCACCAACACCGAAATGTATTTCGATGCACATGTAAGCGACCACCATCTCGGAAGATGGCCGCGCTATTTCAGGCAGGCTAGCTAGTGCCATATAGCGAGTCAGGATCGTACAACTCGTTTGGCTTACCCTGTACATTGTTTTTGCGAACATTTTAATTAATACGCTATAAAATTCAATCATCGTTTATGGCCAATTTTTCCCACAGCATTTTAAGGGAGAGCTAAATGTTTTGATGTATGATGGCAAATTTCGTTGATGAGAAATTTCAAAATAATGCAAAAAGTTTGTTGATTATTTTTTTTACAAGGAGCATCGACAAGCGGACACTGCGCTGCAATTAAATTAAAGTTTGCTCGGTATTATACTTTTTGTATGACAGATATGTGCCAAGATGATTCTTGTTCCACGTTAAATTCATTCTATGTTAAATTCTGCGTTGCAAGTGGTCTACCGGGAAATGAAAGAATTTCATTAAAAACTATTGATCGTTCCACATGCTTTATAGCTTACGTGTAATAAATGCAAAAATGTCTGGTTAAACGCATTTACAAAACATTGTATGTGTAAATATAAATTTATATATAGGCATTTAAATAAATAGCATTAGGTGATTAAGCATTGAACTGATAAAATGTCATTGTATTCATAATTAATTCGCACTCTAAAATCGACGAGGAAAGAAACAACTTCTCCGACAATCTACATTACTGAGAGGTAATTTACGTCAAGTTGACTTTCACGAAATTACCTATTTATCAAATAAATTAATTTTTATGAAAGCATCGTCGAAAAGCCGCGGCACAATTTTCAAATAGTGAAAATTAGAAGCTCGACAATAATTAATCTGGGTCGTTGCTGGCGGATATGCGAATCGATACATAATGGCGCGATCTACTTTTCCGCGATAGAGTCACGTAGTTTAGTTAACGTTTCTGTCAGATTTCGCAGTGTCTCGACGGCATCAGCTCGAAATTCATTAAGACACATCGGGAGACTTTACGAAACTTTTCATGAAAGTGGCTTTTCATTTCGATTAAGAAAAAAATATAAATTATATAATATGTATAAGCATTCTTAATCTCATTGTCAAAAGTGGAACGGAAAAAAGAGACAAACAAATTTCTACGCACAAGATATGCAAGAGATATTAGAATAAAAATCTATATAAAAATAAAAAATAACTTTTTATATGAAAAAAAAAAGATGATAATGATGTTTTGCGTTCTAAGAATAATTTACAGTAGTATAATATGTAACGTCATTATAAAAACAAGCTTTAGAAAAAATATTAAGTCGTTATCCCGACACAATTCGCTAATTTATAGCATAATAAATTTCATTGCCATGAATGCTCAAAGAGCATTGAAATTTTTACACACACATATTTAGGCAGACACAAAGTCCGAATGCTTTTCAGACTTGAGAGTATCTATGTATGTGCAAAGATCTCGGACCAAACCTAAAAAATTAATTACAAATGTCCGGTACGCATTTAAGACTAGCACGATCGCCACCGTGGAAATTTCAAAGAGAACACTTCATGTACATTGGCGTCTTATGAGCGCCGGGAACTGTCGCACGCGTGACCCACTTGTTTAAACGCTAGTGAAATAATATTCCGTCGTTGCGAAGAGGGGAGACGCCTGGCGTCTCCATATATAGGGTATTCCATCAACCAACGCCGTCGTGCTGTCAATGACAGAGTCCTTGACAAAAGAAATTTGCAAAGATTTTGCAAAGCGAGGATTTGATAAAAAAATGAAAAAAAAAAAAAAAGAAAAATCATTTTAATCTTTGACATTAACTTTGATGTAGATTTTATCAATGAATTAATAAAAATAAATAAGTTTTGTCTCTTTTGAAATGAATATTGTAGATAATAAAGAAATTATTAAAACTAGAAACTAGTCCATAAATATAAATAGTAATGCAATGACGGTATATCTTATATACGCTCGCGTTTAAACTGTGCTGGGGAATGACTGACAAGAAGGAAAGCATGTTGAATACCCCAGTGCAACATACCAGTCGATACATACATATTCGAGCAACTGTGTTTATATATTAGTAAACATTGTCAATCCATTCAATATTAATGTAAAATTCTGTTCAAAGAAAAACATCTATGCTTGCGTAATAAAATGTCTAATTTATAATAAAAGTTGGCACATTTTTTGTTAAAATACACTTTTGCTCAATACACATATGCGTAACGACAAGTAACAAACTTATTCCAAAATCATGTTTCTTTTTCTCTCTCTTTCGCTTTCTCATGCTATCGTTCTCATGCTGCAACTCTTGTTTCAACAGGATGAGCATCCTGTTTTTTTTTCTCGCAATTTTTCATCGATTTGGAATTCGCATATTCACCGAACAAACACGAACCTATAAACGCACTGAGCGCATTCCATCCCTGAACGCGGGTGCGCGTAATCACCCACCTCGTGACTCACGCAAGACATTTCGAAACACGATGACGTTTTGGCAAAAACAATATATCTTATTGCCGAATGTAAGGAATTCATCATCCGACTAATGTACGATTTCTGGAGAATGGCAAGAAATTTTTTGCATTTCACTTTACTTTTCCTCGACTAGATTAAAAAAAAGTCTTATAAAAATGTTGCCTTTATTGCTATTGAACAAACACGCACTGCTTGATTTTACAATCATATTATTCTCGACAACGTCGAGTCAATCATCTCAAATATCATGAAAAGATTTATTACATGCATCGAGTATAAATTACTTTATCTTCTAATAGACAAGATGAATCGCCTATGATACAGACCCTACCCGGCTCTATTCCGTTTCTATTCCGTTACGTCATATTGATAATCTATTGCAGGTACTTATCAAGGTCAATGGCTTCGCGGCATGCGACACGGATACGGAGTAAGGGCGAGTGCGCCATTTGGTTTGGCGAGTCACTACAAACCGCCAAAGCAAATGAGAGCATCCTTGACGTCGTTGAGGAGCGCCGACGGTGGACCATTGATCGCCCCGACCCCAGAACCCACCGACAAGAGGGATCGTCGCGTAGACGACAGTCGAGGAGGATTCGTTCTAAAAGCTAGAAGCGACGACCCACCCGCCCGAAGAAAAAGCCTTACAGAAAAGTCTTTGAAGAAGGGCATTCTTTCAGTAAGAAGTCTGTCGAAATGACGGAAAATGATTCACAAACTTCTTATCATAAGCTGGAGCATTATCTAGAAGAATGTTTTTATCGATACAGGGTCTGAAAATACGGAAGCAAAGGAGTACGGGGGATTTGGAGAAGCGTGGTACTGGTGGCAGCATTAGAAGTACCGCCAGCTCTGCATCGTGGATGTCGACGGAGAGCTCGCAGAGTCAAGCGTCGGCGTCCGTTCACACCGACAGTAATGCGTCCTTTGTCATCGAGGTGGGTTGCTTGATTTTCTCAACTTTTTTAGTTGCTCGACAAGATCAATTAAATTTTAATTTTCCTCTTTACAACCATTAAATTTGTTTATTACCGAGAGAGAAAGAGAGAGAGAGAGAGAGAGATGCGTGTATTTAATTTCATACATATATATAATATATATAAGGCTTTTAAGTAATTAAAATAATTGAAATAATTAGTCCATCATCGCGCATTAACTGTACGACATTGATTTGCAGGACGAGCAGATGGACGCATCGGTAACAGAAACATACCTGGGTGAATGGAAGAACGACAAGAGGACCGGCTTCGGCATATCCGAAAGAAGCGATGGCCTGCGATACGAAGGCGAGTGGTTCAACAATCGCAAGTACGGTTACGGTGTGACGACATTTCGCGATGGCAGTAAAGAGGAGGGAAAGTACAAAAATAATGTGCTCATCACTAGCCAGAAAAAGAAGCACCTTTTCCTAATCAGGTCCGCGAAATTTCGCGAGAGGATAGAGGCGGCGGTAAGCGCCGCTCAGAGAGCGAGTAAGATTGCCTTGCAAAAAGCCGACATTGCCATCTCTAGGACGGCAACGGCTCGAGGGAAGGCGGAACTGGCCGATATCGCCGCCGAACATGCTAGGGAGGATTCAGAATTAGCGCAGCAAACGGCGAGGCAGTTTGCGCCTGATTTCCGGCAACCGGGTTTAGAAAGATTGCGAAATAGAGAGATACCCAAGTACGTACCACCGCCTCAGGACTCTGTACCTGGTAAAAGCATCCTGCACAAAGCAGCCAGCGTGGACCAGCCTGGCTCCACGCCGATCAAGACCGTCGATTCTACGACGACAGCGATGACGACAACGACGACGATGACGACGACGACGACAACGACGACGACGATGACGGCAACATCAACCGCGGCGAGCACCATCAGCAACGTAATGCAGTCAATACGTAGGGCCAGCATGAAGCCGCTACCGCAGAATCAGTTGCCGCCGATGCAAAATCAAATACCGAATCAAGTACCGTCTGTTCCGCTGGTGAATCAATCGTCCATGAACCAACATAGCGCACAAACCTCTCTGACCGATCAGAATCCGTATCAACAATACTCGCAAAATATGTCGCAGAATCCGGCTCCGGCGAGTCAGTACCCAAACAATATACCGAACCAGTATCAACCGAATCAGTATAGCCAGCAAAACCAATTCCTTCATGGCAATCCATACCAGTATCATCCGGCTAATCCATCGCAGGTTGATCAATACTCCGGTTATCAGCAGCAATCTATCGGGCCGCACAACTTTCAAAATTTGCAGGCTTACCCTAATCAGCAGGTGACTTTACTCGCTGCTTTCCTGACCTTCGTGTTACATCTTTCCGTTTCTTCGCATGAGCTTGATTTTACCTGCGAGCTTTGTACATGTTTAACCGTTAATTGTTAATTGATATTAATGATTAACTGTTACTAACGATTAAATAAACAGCGTCTAACAATTTTTTTATACGTAGTGTTTTGAATGATATTGATTAAACTTGAATACTACTGATTAAACTTGAAGTTTATATATTTTTTAAGCTTTTAGATATAATTGAAAATTATTAAATTAAATATAATAACACAATTGCATATTGGCTTCGCAGTGCGTTTTTTTTTTATAAGATATAATGAGTAATAATAAATAATAAAGTTACATCCGTAATCCGATAAGCCTGCAGAATTTTGAATAATCTTTAACAACATACCTGACCGGACACTGCAACAAATACATGATTTCTCGATGTTCTATGTTCTATCTATATAATTTAATGTCATTGATTGCTGAGATAGTTAATGCGAGTTATTCCCAATACCTTATATCGCTTATTTCGAAAACGTATGCTAAATATTGTAATTTCTTGAGAAAGTTTTAAATACGAACAACGTCCATTCACGTATTTGTTCTGTTATCGAAATCAATTAGCAATTTGTCGCGAGAGACTGCTAAAGTTACGTGAAATTGATTTCAGACGGCAATACCTTACCAATATGGACCTGGTCAGGTGAATCAATACAATCCGCAACCGGTATACGCGCAACAAGAAACGCATTCGTCACAGCAATATCAGCCTGATGGAGATGCAGCGAGACCATCAAGTTCCACGAGCTTAAGAAGAAACAGTAGAGTTCTGAGTCCTCAGGATCGACCTGGCACCATCGGCCAAACGTTAAACGACAGGTGTGACGAGATATCTCTTATATACATATAAATTTTAAAGTTTTCAGATTTTAAAAAATCTTATACAATTTTTTAAGCATTGTAGCTCCTTTGAAGTTATATATATATAAAAGAAAACAATATATTTAAAAAATTTTTTTTTAATTTTGATCGTTTCAAAAATCTTTCTTTTAAATCTTTCTATAAAATTGTAATTACATTTAAATAAGTTGAAAAAATCATTATGTTGTGCTAGGCTGGATCACTATAAGAGGCCACCTAGTCGTGATAGTTCCGTAGATCGTTATGCCAGAGCGCATTCCCGGTTGACTGGATCAAGACAGCCATCCGTCGATAAAACTATATCGAATCTACCCTCGGATATGCCCGATAGGTCAGTAATATATATATATATATATATATATATATATATATATATATATATATATTAATACATTATAAAATTTAATTTATTAGTTGTAAATATATATATTATATCTTGTTCCTGCATACTATCACAGATTGATATTGCCCTCTGTCTTTCTCTCTATTTTATTATTTTTATTCTTGTAGCTATTTCTGTCGTTAATAATGCACGTATATTATTACCATTTAGATATTATTATAATTTGAACAAAAACACACAATGATTCATTTAAAAAAATCTAAAAATTTAGAATTGCTATAGCGTAAAAAATCCTTTTTAAGTATTAAAAAATTATACATTTTATACAGAACGAAGAGATATTCTTTGCTCATTGAAACAATTGCTTATTAAAATATTTTTTTTTGTGTTCTATACGACAAGTAGATCGACGAGAGCCCCAAGCGTGATGCGAGCGGGTACACCTCTAAATGGTTCTGTAGTAGGCAGCGGTGCCGCGACGCCGATGTACACAGCACCGACTCCCAGTCAATTTGAGGGGGCTCTTATAAAAAATCGTAATCTTGGACAAGACATTTTGCCGAGTCCTGGACAGCCTAAACGCACCGAAAGTCTCTACGTGGCTCCGACTCGCGGACCGTCCGGGAGCGGTGGTGGTGGCATCGTGCCGAAGGTGAGTTTTTATTTTCTCACATTTGCCTCCTGTCCTTCCTATTATACATAAATGATGCGTGCGTGCGTGCGTGCGTGCGTGCGTGCGTGCGTACGCCTAGATATAATATAATATATACACATACTCTCGCCGTGTGTACATACATGTACGTACACCCACATACATCTGTCTCATGCACTGATGACGTCTTGGCATTTGCATAAAAAAAAAAAGAAAGTTACAAGTATATATTAGTATATATTAGTTTCATATATACGTGCGCGCGCATATGTATAATATTGAAATATGAAAGTTAGGTGACATTTTTATACATATTGATCGTATGAAATCTACAAATCTACAGGTACATATTTTTTGATGATTCAAGCAGAAACAAACTTTAAAAATTGAAAAATTTCATGCATTGACGTCATCATGCTGCATTTAATTAAATTATATATATTTATCTTATATAAATACGTATTATTGTTCTCATTGTGTTTTTAAGTCGACACTTCTTATACTCGACACTATAAACATTTTCGTAGATCTTGTTTCAATATATACGTAAAATTTTTTATTGTTTATTCATTTTGATAAAAGGGCGATATTCATTATTCATATAAACATTGATTTTTTTTACGCGAAAAAATTTTTTAAAATAATTTTTCCACAAGTTACAACATTTAATGCAATTCGGTGAAACAGTTTGCTTGGCATTCAGTCTGTCAAGAAATAAAGTGAGACGTCTTTTTAGAATCGAAAATAATTTTGACAGTCATTATGCGTTAATTAAGCAAGTTTACAAGTTTTATCATTATGTTTTAATGATTTCACATCGGGTTCACGAAGATATTACATACGTCACAAACGATAAATTATTAAATTTAAAATCTTTCTTTGAAGCAGAGGCAATGGCAAAAATGACAAACTTTAGAATTGATAAAATTTTTCTACAGAAATTTTTTTTTTTTTTGAGGGGAAAAAGAAATGTTTCTTTTTCCTTTATTGTATATTATAAAGATGTTTTGATTAATAAATAATTGTGTATAATTACCGCGCGATTATGTGAATAATAATTTCCACAATAACTTTAGATAATAATAATTATTGTATATTCTCAATATTCATGAAATCAAACATAAATAACACCGAATTGTATTCGAAATCTCCGCGATAGAGTCAATCAAAAATATCAAAAATATATTATATTAATTATCAAAAATATTAATTTCGTATATTGCGAATATAATATTCCTCTACGAAAAGACAAACAACACCATTTTCATAATTCGGATATATAATCATCCTTACGCCTTTTCTTATTTTTTCTCACATTTTTTACCAATAGATTTTTATATAAAATATAATTCTCTTTTAAACAAAATTCTCTTTTCTCTCTTGCGCCTGCATTTACGATGCACTACCACTTTCTCCCCTCTTTTTTTTCCTATTCAAATTTTTCTCAACACTCATCTTTTTATATGACCTTATCTACTTGTATCTTTTCTTCTCTCTGTCTCTGTTTGTCTTTCTGTGTAACTGTGTGGCGTTTTGTGCTGTGTTTTGTGCATGCCATCCCAGGAAGCAGGCCGGACTGTCCCCGCCTTCACCGCAACGTCAAAGGGCCGCGCAACCCTCTAAGTATAAGTATAAAATATGCACCCACAAAAAAAGATAATGCATACACACACACATTTATGTGTATATACATATATATATATATATATATATATATATATACACACACACCCACATACATAGAAAAGAGCGCAGCTTCCGAGAGACTCGCTCACGCCACGTTTCGAGCCAAATCGGCTGAAAATTGCAATGTGATTTTGGTCGCCGTTTCCGCCCAATACATCCTAGTATTGCATAATTCAGCACCTTAATTCAAGGAATCAAGGTCCGATAATTGTCCGGCTGTCTCGGAATAATTTTGAATATTCTCCGACACCGCCTCGTTGGGTGGATGATATTTTTCTATGAATTTACGAATATTTCATATGATGTTATCTTAATTAACAAGCATGCAATTGTAATGCTTGAATGAATGTCCAAATGATTATGCAGAGTTGTCGCATGCACTGACCTGTGCGCAAAATCGACTAGTTTGTTTCTCGTTATACTTTCGCGATTTACTTGACGTAAGAGAGATTTTCAGAAAGGGGCCTTATATGAAAAAATGAGAGGACATTCTAATAATGACCACATTTTTCATGCTACCAAGTTTTCGCAACATTATGAGGAACGGGAAAGTACTTGTACCTGTGTAAATTGCTATTAGCCCTTAACTTTGTCGCGATGTCAAACAATAAAGATGCTAGTCGATTAAAGAAATACTGATTAAAGCAAGTGCATTCGAAACGAGCGATATATAACGTGCATATATATTTATTAAAGACGGATTATTTTTCTATGGAAACATTGCGAGAGTGTAATCCAACACGAATAAGTGTCTAATCGTGCGAACAATTTGCAACTATCATCGATTTGATCATCGATGTTAATCCGCAATTGCGTTTCAATTTAACGCATAGCGATAATATACGATAAATATAATAACAATTTCAATAAAATTTTCCGTTGCATAATAAACTTTAGAGTGCAAAAACATAGTACACATTCCATTTAATTCGCTGCGATAGTTATTGTTATAATAAAAAAAAAAAAAGAAAACTGTAAATTAATTTCAGGATTAAACAATATTGATGGTTAATATAGCCGAAGAAGACTCTAAAGATTTTGAGATACTTTATAAATCGCGCGTATGTTAGAGATAGAGAATCGTAAGAAATATTATTGAAAAAAGAAAATATAGAATTTTACGCAATCAGTAGATTTTGCAAATTCTGTTTGAACGTGTAAATTATAGCGATAACACTTTATCGATTCGAAATGTAATATAGTGCTCCTATGTGTAATATGCGCGATCACCGACAAACTAGTCAACGAACAATAATGTAATATTTTTCAGCAAAAGGAAGCAACTAAATGGCCTCCTTATATTTTTCCGTTAGAGATAGATTATAAGTCAAATAAGATTATTAATTCGCGCAATAGAGAGGGAGAGAAAGAGAGAAGGAATGTAAAAGTAAGCTATAACTATACACTTACGAGTATAAACGATGGATACGTATGTTCTTGTGTACGTACAATGTATGTACTATATGCGTATACATGTTTACGCATATTTGACAGTATACTATAAATCGGAATAACATGTATGAGTGGATTAAAAATTTTAAGTAAAATGACTAAATATTATGTTTAATTTTAAAAATGTCGCCAGTAAATAAATTAATAAACAAGTGTTTATACGACCAAACTGGCAATTTATTGTTTGATTATTATATCACGACGTTTCGACCATATGGTTTTGGTCCTTATCAAGTGAAAGTTATAATTAAAAAGTAGAAAGAGAAAAATCGAAATGTCAAACTTTAGTTGATCTCAGTATTCCAAACATAGTGGTTGACACAATGTCAGTTTGACATTTCGATTTTTCTCTTTCTACTTTTTAATTATAACTTTCACTTGATAAGGACCAAAACCATATGGTCGAAACGTCGTGATATAATAATCAAACAATAAATTGCCAGTTTGGTCGTATAAACACTTGTTTATTAAAATGACTAAAGATGATCCTACTTACAATTTTTCTACATAACATATGACTTTTGTGTTTCTGCAAATATAATACTCTGCATTGATTAAATACGCACATATGCAAACATATATGTAAATACGCGGGGCTAAGCTAAAGCCAGCGCACAATGTCCATTAACTGAGCTAATTAACAAGTTTGAAAGGTAAGCTTGGCGCGTGGCGTGGAGGCGGGGACCATTTTTGCTTTCTCGATTCTATTTTAATCTCCTTTAAAATTAAATGTTAAGCCTTTTTCGATCCTTCTTTTAAACCTTATCGCTACCCATTTACTTACCTACCCTTCCCTGCATTATTCGCTTAGATTATTCGATCGATCGATACTCTCGGGCTTAATCTCTGTATTCTCAGATATCGTAACTACCGCTGTTTCTAGTCTGTAGAAACACCTTCTGAGTTTAAATCCTCGACCTGAATGTGTGGCTTATCTAACTTATTACAAATTATTATTGCTATTATAGAAAGCAATTAGCTGCATTTACTTATATATTATATCATACTACATGTCAAGAGATCAAAGCAGAGTTTCAAATGACCGCTTTGCGAGACATTCTCTGATTATTCATCACCTCCACGCCGCTTGTTTTTCCTTTTTTTCTTATTCAAGGCGTTGTTTTTCTCTAACGCATGTTTATCGTGAATTTAAGTCTATACGCTTATACACAGGAACTTGTTGATATAAAATGGGAACTGCGACAAAGTAAGCCTCATTCGATACGAAGCGTGAGCCTTGAGCAAAATCTTAATTAAATCTACAATAATTTGCCATTCATTGTTAACATGAAAAAAAGAAAAGACACGCGAGTGCGAAAGCTTATTTTTCATGCGTGAGAGTGGAACGTTTAAAAAGGAGAAAAAAGGAAAGAGAAAAAACGGGTATTTTATGACTTTACGACTGCCTGTGTTAAATTTATTTATATGTCTATTCTTTTTATACAAGAAGAATATCCCAAAGTTACACACACATACACACATACAAACATGTAAACAAACATGTATATGTATATACCGAAAATACGTTTTCGTAAAAATAAAGCTAATAAGATCTGCGTGCACGATATAATGGAATTATATGGTAATAAGATTAAGACCGATTTTGCCAACAACAATCTGCAACTGTGTACGATTAACTTTTACGCGATCTTTACAATCGGCATGTGAAATTTCTAATCGTCAGAGATTACCGAAGACGACACATAAAAGTAACGAGACATTCTACTCCAAAGCTTTTGATTAAGCTATAAAAAGAATACTTTTTGATTAATCTATAAAAGAATACTATTTTTATACACAGATTGAACAATTTTTAATATATGAACATTGACACGTTAAGTTAAATCATAAATCATAGTTTTGACAATAACACAAGAATTACTCGAGAAATGCGGTAGGAAAGAATTTATATATCATTTGCATAAATGCGCAAATGTAATTGTCCGAATGCGATGTTATTAAGTCAAAGAATTGGATTATGAGAGTCATTCATCTACCCATGTGTTCAAATTACTCGCTTGAACGAACCCAATTAATATATCGCGCGATTGGAAATAAAGAGTACGAAGTAGAGACGTGTATATGTATTTTTTGTTAATACGAATATGATATTTTATGAATTTTTCCTAATCTCTCGCACTTGAGAGTGTCATTAATTATTTTGTTTCACGTAATAAGACCTTCTTTATATATTTAGTAGAGTAAAAAAAAGTCTCATTCTGATTTGAGATGCAGCATATAGACGCGTAATTATTTGTATGTATAGATAATAAAATTGTATAAATGTGTGTAGAAAAGGTCACAAACGAAGATGTGAAAAAATAGACGTAATGTTATGCGTATTCAGTAAATTTTCAGATCACATTCCGGACAAGATCGATTTTAATGTAGAGAAACTGTATCGATTTCCGTTCACCAAACAACGACATTGCAAACGTTAATTCGATGTATTAAATATATATATATATATATATATATATATATATATATATATACATATTTATGTATATCATGTATAAGAGAACTTAGTGTATACTCATTAAGATTAAACAGCAAGGCATAAATCGAATTTTGTTTGCCCATCTCTTTTTGTTTCGTGTTACTTTTTTTTAGAAGAGCTAATATAAGAAATATTAAAATAGCTTCCATTATCGAGGCTAATTAAGCACGTTGCATTTGTCAGTCTATTATTTCTTGCCCGATGTAGCTAAGAAAACTGCAAAAACTAGCAGCGCATATGTGAGAGAAGCCCCCGCCGCTTGGCGTAAAAAAAGATCTTAAAATTCTCTCAGATTTATTCGCATGCTAAATGTATGAGTCACAAGTGATTCGTTATTGGACTTGCAGGGAATTTGCATATTTCATGCGGTCGGACACAATTAGTGCATTGCATCTTATAATTTGAAATTCTTTTTATCATTTTGCTACCTTAAATTTGGAAAAAAATTATCTTCAAAATAGCCTTAATGGCTTTCGGAAGAGTATAAGAATTCAATCATCAATCACGAAACTGCGAAGATTGCCTGTGGCAATGTCGCGACGCAGATCTCCGCGAGCGTCGCGACGCTCGGCAAAGTTATTTCGAAAATAGTGGGGCGTTGCTCTATTTTTGTCGTGCTAGCCAGGGCCATTTAGTCTACGGTCTGGCTTCCTTACTAGGAAGCTGCGTATCCGAAAAATACACACCTAGCCGCTTTCGTGCTTTTGATTGAAAATTGTCGGAAGATAGTCATAATATATATGAGATAAATACGAGAAAGAGTTTTATTCTCCCATACAATTACGCAAAGTACTTTCGATCGAGACGAGTGTAAGCGAAAAGACCAGCTGGATATAATTATTGCTTCCAGGATAAAGAGTATGTAACGTGAATTCGAAGAGTCATATCGAGAGATGTCCGCTTGAGATTGAAAAGTGTGACAACGTATTACAATTTAATGATTAATCGTGCAATTTAATTACATTGCGTGACAACAAATGCAGTAGTTTGCAAATGATATTTGATTAAACAAGTCCGTGACGATGATGGAAGAAAATGATTGGAATCTCGTCAATGACCATACCGATTGACGTAATTCAACGACAAATTCTGTAAGCGTATTTCATATTATATATAATGTATATATATATATATATATATATATATAAGATTTTATCAACCATGCTATATATATGTATGTATATAATTTATTTATATATATAAAATTTATATATATATACATATGTATACATTATCTAATGGCACAACAACAATTTAGAAAATGGCAGAAAAAAATTTGACTCATAAGAAACGGCAATAATTCTCATCTGCGCAGATAAATAAAACCCTAAAAGGTTTTAAACAAATTTGAGGATACCTACTCAGTAATTATTGCGAAGGAACAAACATGTTTTGGGTCGAGCCTGACGAAGAGGAGGAAGCGTTGCTATGCAGTCCTGCTCTGATGGCTAGACGAGCCTCAGAGTCTTGGATCGTTGCACCTCCCGTAGAGGTACGCTAGATAAAAAAATCTACAATACGTAGTATCGACAAAAAATCGTGTAAATCGTGTGAAAAGGTTTGAAAAACACAATAAAAGGATGAGAGAACAAGAGACAACAAACAGGGGAGCAATATTACCTGCCCGCAGCTGTTGCGATGAAATCGGCTCATGCTTAGCGACAACGTATGCTTGACGAAGTGTGGAAGGTTTACAAGTAAAATGCGTAATAACCGGAAAGGGTTCAAGCAGTTCAGTAAATACGATAGGTTACATAAATATGGCGCATGGAAAATATGCGTGTCGTTTAATTGCGCCCTCATTAAGAAGATTGCGCGATTTTTATATAAAAAAAAAGAAAGACAATAACGCACGAATATATGGTAAATTATTCAGTGCGAAAAACGAAAAAGATGCTCTTTACAATATAATTTAAATATATGCCACAATTTAAATATGCAACATATTTTACATACTTAGTATCACGAGAGATGAAACGTATAAACACTATTATGCAATCTTTGGCCAACTTTGCCGAATAACAATTGCACAACAGATTTAGAATATCTCGTGAGGATTGCGGGAACTCGTGCAAAAGTTTCTCATAATGATCGCGTTAATATACATGCGTATTCTTTCCTCGAAAAAATGTGATATATGCAGTTTTTCGATTACAGTTGAAAATCATTCCAGAAAAAAGGTGCTCGCTTAAAATTAATCATATACAATGTGTGTGCGTGTGTGTGTATGTGTAAAGGAGAGTATATGTATAAAGAGAGAGAGAGAGAGAGGCAGCTTTGATTTAGAAATAAAGCTTGGAAAAGTCTGGAAAGAAAACATTACGTTAAATTAATCATTTTTTGACAGAAAGATGCACAATTTCGTTTAAAACTGATGTCCTTTTTATATAAATCCTTAAATCAGATTAATTTCATCAAATGTATCGACACAAATAGCATGTTATATGTTTAAAAAACCGATCCCAATGAACGTTAGAGTCTCTTGAAAAGTTGAATCAAATCAATTAAATCTGATTATCTTTTTCCCTTCTTTGTATGACAATTCAATCTTGCTCGAAGAATTGACTTGACATTATATTCTCCCCTGTCTCATTATGTAGTAATGTATAATTGTCTCTCTAATGCCTGAGAGATTACAATTCATTTCCTCTGTCTGCCCTTATGATACATATGTAATATACAGTGTCAATAGTATATAGTCTCGATAATTAATCGCACTCTCATTGTTCAAAGCCCATCTCTCTCTTTCTCTCTTTCTCTCTCTCTCTCTCTCTCTTTGTTTTTCGTTTATTTCCTTTGTGCAGGCGATGCCGACAGCGGCAATGCCTCTTCAACGAAAAAAATCACTGCCGGACGTGGCGCAGCCGATCCAGCTCACAGCCACGGCGCCGTTGTCGAGAGAAGAGGTCAGTATCTTGAGCAGCTTAAGAAGAGAGGAGATCCGCAGACAAATCGACGAAAGTGAGAGGCTCAGAGCGAATCCGCTTTTATATCTAGTCAGTCCTCAAGTTAAAGTGAGTATTCTTCGAATTTACGACTCGTCGAAATTGCTTATATTGATAAAGATGTAGTGATTGTTCGAAAAACGTGAGAATAAAATGATATATTTGTAATTAAAAATACAAGACGAAACGATGAGCAATTGTCTCATGTTATACGCAATTGCAAACGCAATTTTATTTTTTGAATAGTCGATGTGAATCATCCTCGCCAAATCCTGACCGAACCGCAAAGCTTAACGATGTGTAAACGACGGTCAAAGAGAAACATTTAGATAATATAATGTCTCGTACTTTCAGGACTGGTTCTCTCGACAACAACTCGTGATGCTGGTGCTGTTTATCAACATATCCTTAGCCTTGATGTTCTTCAAATTGCTGACGTAGCAGCCAGCCGACGATCGGGTTCACGGATTCGTGGTGGACGTGACCTGAAACTCGGCGGCGTCGCGATCGTCTTGGATCGTCACCGAGCCAAAATTTCGACAGTAAACGAAACGGAGGATATGGCCGCACCAAGAATCGGCTGGAAACGAATTTCATGAGCGACTTGCTCAGTCACTTGTGCGTCGCGAGCATATTGCGAAAAGGAAG
The DNA here is from genome assembly GCF_021464435.1 of Cataglyphis hispanica. Classification (NCBI taxonomy): domain Eukaryota; kingdom Metazoa; phylum Arthropoda; class Insecta; order Hymenoptera; family Formicidae; genus Cataglyphis; species Cataglyphis hispanica. The sequence continues at coordinate 7,311,898 of NC_065963.1, forward strand.
GGTTTTGAATCGATACGAACGGCAAACTCACGGAGAATCACTTCAGCGAGGATTTTTAAGGCAAACACATTCAAATTTCGAACGATTGCTAATTAGACGAAAATACAAAGAGAGCAACGAGAGAGCATCCTTCTGAGATATCGCGCGGGGATCTACGAAAGATTCAGCTTCAAATTTTGTAAAGTCAAAAGGGTTTAAGCGCGTCAAAAAAAAAAAGGGAAAAAAAAAAGAAAAAAAAAAGCAAAATGCAAGAGTAGTTTAAGGAGAGTTTAAATGACAATGCATTTTTCGAGAAACCTATATACACCGGGAAAATAGAATTTAATGTTCCGCCTATGATAAAGCTTTCTTCCGGTTTGAAAATTTGGCGCATAAATCCTCCTTAATTACCTTTTTATTCAGAGAAGAGGAAAATTTTGAGAAAAGAGCTTTTGAAATTTCGGAGTTTGTTGTAATCTCCGCGGGAAGGAGACATTGACAACAACAAAAATCATCTTTTGGAAACTGATCGCGCAAATTCCGCGCACTTCCGCAACGTCCGCGTATTACATACCCTATATTTTTACACCAAATACTTTAATAACTACTTGTACTACTTGTAAGTAGAGACTAAATTCTACTTTGGGCGGATCGATGCGTTACGCGCACATATGCAAATCCTTCTTCGTAATCTTTTCTTTTCCGACGATCGGCTCGAGCGCAGTAATAGCGACGATTCAATTATATACTCGATCAATTTTTCAACAAGTTAGTCATTTGTCGAACGTCTATTCTCGAATATTATTATTCGATTTGAGAAGCAGCATTAATAATAAAGAATTCGTACTTACATATAGCAATTGTATATTTTAGTAACGATCGTAATTGTAGCCATGATGCCGCACACGATATAAAGAATAGACTCGTTAATGCGTATGGAGCATTTATTACGCTCGCATACATATGCATCGCACATTGATTGCAATAAATTACGTAAATTTGTATAAAGTTATCATAAAATAGAAAGAGAGTACTCTTCTAACTTGTACGCGAACTTTGTGAAATTATATATATATATATATATATATATATATATATATATATATATAATATACATAGTTACAATTACCATTGTTAGATATCGCAGCGGCTTGACTTGAATTCTTCGTCATACCGTTTCTCACCTTAATTTTCTCGGGACGAGCTAGTAAAATACATATATGTAAATGTAACAATAAGGTGAGAGATCCAAGATCATACGTTCCGAAGTGACGTAAAAGCTTAACATTTTTTTTCCTAATTTCTTTTCTTTACATTTTGCGTTTAAGAAAAATATTAACGTTGAAACACGGATGATTTATATCGACAATCGAGTTGCGTACATAGAGTTGCGTCATCGAGACGCAAAATCACAATTTCGTATAGACACGACTCTTATATAGAAATATCTGTGAAATATCAAAATTGCGGATTAAATACGATCTTGTTTTCGACGAGATCTCGATAGAAGAGTCTCGGAAGAAGATCCGTGATTGCATTGTATAATATTCGCGAGACTAGTAAAAATTAAATCGTGCCAATGCTTGTCACGAGATATTTGCAGTCTCCTTTATCTCGTACTTTGCGAAAATATAGGAATGCGAATTATCTTGCATATTTTGCATTTTCTCTTCCATGATTTCGCGACAAAATTAATGATGGGCCTTTCTGCGCTCGAGCGACCATAGTTTCCTAGTCTCGGCGACATAATGTGTCATATCTTTAAATAAATTTGTAAATAATAGTGCAAAAGCGTCGATTGCGCAAAGTTTGTCCATTCTACGCGATACTATTCTCGCGCTCTCAATGCAAATTTGCCCGAGAGGCATAAAGTATCAAGAGTCCAAATCACTTTTCCGTTCTACATTGTGCTTCCTGACAGTATCAATGACAGAGCTAGTACTTCTGCGAGAATAAATATGATTGGTAATATAGCCAAAATAAATTCGCTTTCGATTATGCTCCAAATCTAAAAATCCTGGTTTGAGCGCGAGCTACGTAACGCAAAATGACTCAAAGATAACATGAAACATTCGATCGAAGTATAGAAGGCGATATTTTTGACGCTATCTATTGAAAATGCAAAAAGCATAAAAAAATCATTATTCTTTGTCATCGAGGCGTACAGTTTTTTTTCTGAACAAATCGGACAAACTTGTTTAAAGGCCAGATTTTTTTGTAATGTTGACTTTACACGTCTGGCATTTGTTCTATAACTTGATAGTAATACGAAAAACATTGTAATTTATATATCGAAGAATTTTTCTCTCCGATATCATACGATATAATAAAAGGATGTTAAACTTGTGAAAGAAGTGTCAAAAATGTCACGTGTAAACCCCCCAGCTTAAAAACGAGTATCCTAACTTTAAAGAGGACGGGGTCATATAGAAGAAGAAGCCGGAAGAAGAAATATGTTGAATGTTCCGGCTTAAGAGAAGGACCAACGTGACGTTCTGTCACGAGGTGCATTCGCATATAGAGATACTATAGTTATTATCATATACGCACATTCGCCGTTACGGGGTCACACGTTCTGTGTGCATATATATATACGATTAATTAATTAATCCCAAAGAAAAATCACAGAAAATTATTCGTAATATTATTGGCAGAGCATCAACAAGGACAGAAAGAGATTAGAATAAAAATTGAGGAGGGACGAAAGTAATTTTTGTCAACAAAATTCCATCATTGGACAAGGAAAATTCGATTTGTATAGCTTTAATTATCAAATAAGAAGATTGATAAATAAAGCAATTTATAATGCCATGTCATGATGTGTATATACATTGTATACATATGTGAGAGATCACATGTATATTTTACTCTTGTTATCTCTTAATATAATATCGCAGTTGGCGCGCATATTCCCTCCACCCCGTAATTATTATATATTATTATTATTATAATTATTATTACTATTACTATATTATACTACTGCTACTATTATTATTACTATTATTACTACTACTCTACTGCTATTATTATTAATTATTTAAATTACTATTATTATTATCATTATATTGCTATCGCCGTATCATCATTATATCAGAGATTTGCGAATATTTAAAACAAAAAGATGGATGTGAAAGAAATTTTGGTACCTTGGAAAACATGCGACACACACAGACATGCGCGCGCCACACATATACACACACATGTAAACACATACAACACACAGGCATATATACAGAAACTGTTAGAAAAGGAGATCTATTGTCATTGTTAATTCGCGCAAGCAGTGATTCAATAAACTTGTATCATAATTGATAAACGACTCTATTACTGATATCACATTTTGCTTCGTTATTCCCGTCAAATGAATTGTCATCTGCGTCGCAAAAAAGAAAGTAAAACTTTAAAAAAGAGAACTCCATTCTAATTTGTCCCTTTGACATAAATTTTCAGAGCACGATCCTAAATCATTTTCAAAATGTTTTAGCCGTCGCTCTTATTATTTATTAGAGAATTATTAATAAATAAAGTAAAGCGTAGAAATAAATATTGATTTGCATGTAATCTGAGCTTTATCGAGTATAAATTTTATATTATACATGTGCATATTATAATTTGCACATTTAAGTATATGCATTAGCAAAATTACGCTTTTGATTGATTTGACGATTTTAAAATATCTTTTTCGTACAATAAAATTATAATGTTGACGTAGATTTATTAATGCTAATAAATTTTAGCAACGTAAATAAATAAAATAAAAAAATTAATTATTTCTTTGGTAACAACATTCTTTTCGCAAAAATTTCATCGCTCTTTATTAATGCATGTAATATTAATGAATTTATACAGATGCATTTCAAAGATATCGTACAAAGAGATTGTATCATTCAAACTGATAGACTAACAAGTCAACAGATTGCCTAAAAATGTAACACACAATAAATTATATTTATATTTTGATAAAAATCAAAATAAAATAATAAAAAATTAATATAAATGTAATTTTGAAGTGTGAGATGTGATAAGAGAATGTACGAAAATCAGACTTGGGAAAAATCAAATTATCACATTATTTACCACCTGAGTGTGTCGCCAGCTTTATTTGTAAATAATTATTTAAATAATGAACGACAACTGAAATATTTATTCTCAGGATCATGATCTTGCCAATATAATCAAGTTGGATTCTTTTTTAAAGTTTTATCAAAAAGGATTACGAACAAGATCATCGATAGTCATAACTGCTGTAATAGAGTGACAATTTATCTGTATATTTATTGTGTTATTGAAGAAAGGAGGTCGCGCACTCGTGATAGAACCTTGCATTTTCCTATATACATACGTGCGCAGGCACGCACACAAAGACACGCATGCGTACATACATCACGGACACGTACAGGAAAAACTACAACAAAATTTACGCGGTAAACATGCTAAACGTGCTAACCGCGTTCGCGTTAAAGTAAATATTTTCTTACGTGTGCATGTTTATGACAAACCGTCACAACTTCGAATCTGCGTAGTTATAACCGAAGCCAGTTTTAAATCGTAAACAGAAATCGTTGCGAATAGAAAAAATTAATTAAAATCTATAATTAATCTGTGAGATCAAAAAAAGTCGGCATCATATTATACGTAGATATAATATATCGTGACGATAATGCAAACGCGTGTGACAATTCTGTCAAATAAACTCCGTACAACCCTAGTTCTAAACATTGCGCCATTAATGAATTACCAAAAAATTTAATTTCCGGGAATAAAAAAAAGAAGATTCTATTCTGATATTCAGGCAAATAAAGAGAGAGAGTCGAATTACTCATCAGTTTGCATGTCAAGGTTTAGCGCAACGAAATCGAAAATATTTAAATAGAAGAGTATAGCGACGTACATATCTTTCTAATTTATAAGTATATGTCACCGCTTTTTGTCCGACCGTGCACTTTTGTGTCACGCATCAAATGACACTGCATCTCTAAAGCACGTTGTCTATTATTGGTGTCAACGTCATTCAAGCAGTGAATGTCAAACGAAAGGTGGTCAATTAGCGGGCAATAATGCCTTCGCGTCGTGCGCTTATGAAAAATTATTTTAATTAGAATATGAATTTTATAAATGTACAGCAGCTTATCATCATATTATAGATTCAAAATGTTGTAATCAAAAAAAGACAAAAAATTGTTAAATTGTTAACGTGCTAAAAGTTTATAAAAAAAACCACTTGTCATATCGATATTTGACAGAATTATATTTAAAAGAGATGAAAGCGCATATATATATATATATATATATATATATATATATATATATATATATATTTCTGAATAGCAGATACATATATGCAACTAATAAAAAGAAACTTTATCTACAAAATTACTTAATTAAATTACAAAATCTGAACTTGCGTTTTTAATCTTTTGTTGGACTTGATCAAACATGAACTAAGGCTTGCCCATAATTGTTTAATGCGTAGTTCATTTAAAAATTATTGAGCATCCCTTCCTTTCTCCTCATCTCTTACTCTCGAAAAAATAATCTCCATATCCGTCCTTATACACTTCTCAAATATATATTTAGCATGGCGATTAGTAAAGTCGTCTAGGAACGCAATTTACGAATCTTATCAAATCGTAATCGCGATTCGGAGAAATGAAATTTAGAAGAGCGAGATATCGAGCGCAATATATTGTCGCCATACGACATTCGTTATCTTTTATCTTTTTTAATTTTTTTTTTCGCTTTGTGAACGAACGATAAAAGACGCGGCCGATAACCCAAACAAGAATCGTTACAAGATAATAGCGTAATGGAACGATAGAATCAATAAAGAAAAGCTGGAATAAAAGAAAAAGAATCTATGTCATAACAAATGTTACAGACGAAATCAAAACACTACAAAATTTGACCGTCCTAATCAAATCATTGCGCGATAAAGATATTATCTATTAATTCGTACCGACTGTCATTTTCCCGTTCTATTCCTTCATACAAGTTCATGTACATGATACCATTTGCAGAATAAAAAGTAATCTTGCATTTTCTGGGTCATTAACCGCAGTATCGATCGCGTCGATATCTCGTTTCGAGGAAACACCAGTCGACCCCATTCTTCAATTTTTTTTACCAAATTCACTTTTAATCTGAAATATAACATAGCTAGTGCGTCTAATTTTAAAATTTGCATGTATGTATATATACACCTATAATATATATCTAACTATTGCATAGAAAAAAAATCAAACTGGCAATTTTTATATATCCTTATTGTTACAAAATGTTGTGAAATATGTGTAATATTTGCATTATAATTAATACAATCAAACGTTGGAAACTTAAATTTAGCATACGTCAGAAATTGAATTATTTCTATGTATTTCAATAGCAACAAATGTCATTTGTAATATTCTTTTAAAATGACTAGCTAAAAAACCAATGTTTCTTTGTTAAGTACTGTGTACAATACAACTATGTATCTCCAAATTATAAAATTCAAAAATGATGATAGAAGATTAGATATCGCAGATATATATATATATATATATATATATATATATATATATGCAATAATGCGTATGTCAATGATGAAACGAGAGAGATGTCGAGATCGTATATATACATACATATATATAATAATATGAGCGCCACGCACGATGTGCACGTGCGTGATCTGACCTCGGTCTGTTCACGCACCTCCCGCATGACTCTCTGGCGACTCGCGTGCTACAAAAGTTGATGCGAGCCCGAGACCTTCGTTTGGGAGGAGCAGAGAAAAAGATAGACGCGTGAAATCTCATCATATGTATACTTACGTATGCGATCGCATCGCTGCTGTGCTGATTTCGCGAGAGCTGCCTTCACTTCCATCGGTTTAAAAGATGAGGTGTGGAAACGCTCTTCTTCCATATTGCGTCTTTATCTTTAATCCTCCTCAGATGATTCATTCGTTCAGATTTCCTTATTTTCTCCAATCATGCATGCTTACACGCGATAGCTAAACAAAAAAAAAACATTATTAGATTTGTCTGTGGATTTTATTTTGTTTTTTTTTGTCATACATATTATTTTATATTAATTTTCTATCGATTAAACAAAAATTACTTAAAAAAAAAACGTATACTTTTATATTAAATTTTCAATATTTTGCCTGCCAATTTACTTGTGTACAATTAATATAATTATGCTTGACAAGAGGGAGAGAGAGAAAGAAAGAGAGAAACTAAATTCTATTAATAAAATATAGACAAAATAAATAAAGAGCCGAATAAAAGAAAATCACATTTATTGTAATGTAATCTAATTAATTCATTTCTTTCAACTCTTTGATTATTCTGTCTACCTTAACATTAGAGTTTAATTTTAGCAGCACTTAAATCTCTATAGATCTTGGTGATCTTGGGGATCTTTTTGAAGCAATCTTTCTCTACTTTTTGTTACGGTATCAATGACATGTGTAAATAGTCATTACTGCATATATATTCTATTCAGCATCTAGGGAAACGGTGAATTTCAAAGAGCGTTACGTATCTCAGCAATTATGTATACATATAAATACATACATATGATCAATTTTTTTCAAAGATATATATATATATATGTATATATGAATTCATCAGAAATGTTAATATTTACCAGAGCAAGTTGCCGAGAGAATGCTACAATGTTTATCAACTGTGTGATCACGGAAATTTGTCAGGAATGACGAAACATGCCGGTTCGTTGCGTTCGAACGAGTAGTAGATCGATTCCGCGTTTTTGACTAGTACACATTCTCTAAACTTGACAAGACCAAGGAAACTGGATATACATCGATAACACGAAACAAATCATATAAAAGACTCGCAAGAGATTTCCCGAATATGGAAAAAGGAAAATCTTTTATGTATGCATACATATTTATTTAACACACACACCTAATTTTTCTATATTCTTTCTGCAATATAAAATTTAGCTTACGAACCTCTCCTCTTCGAAATTTATTTCCACAAGAGGGAAAAGCTCGTTAATAATTGAAAATTACGCGCAATCTTGTTCGAGGACGAATTAATTGAAATTGATAGTGCTCTGGGGGAGCAATCTTCATTCGATACATTTACGCCAAATAAAAAATTCGCACCTCGACTCACGCATATCCGCTATTCCGACGTACAATACTATTGCGAAAATAATGATGTCAGGCATATCTTGGGAAATTTAACAAAACGCGTTAATGCGCAATCAATGTGAAGGATGCATTGGTGTGAGTATGCCCGTTTAAAAGTCTGACTCACAACATTATCGGAAATGTATAGCGATCCCTGTCGCGAAGCATTGCGTCATTAATAACGAATAATCGTCTATCGAATTTACGCGCTTTTTACGCATCGTAAATTTTCCGGAGCATAACATGATCACCGTAAACGCCTATTGTAATTTATGATGATATTTACATACGTGCGGATAAATTATTCATATGTAAAGAAAATAACTTCGTTTCGAAAGAATCCTTCTCGACATCTACATGATTGCGCTTCATTACGTGTGCGCAGTTCTTCTAGTCGCATTTCGCACAAGCTTGACAATCTTTATCAGCTGCCACGTGCTGTACGCTATATGTGCAATTATAATGCCAAGATCGGCCTTTACTGCGTCGGAACTACTCGCGACGCAATAAACCACGCTTACATATTCAAATTTAAGTTCAGCATGTCTAGACTAAACTCATCATTGTATTCTAATTAATCGCGAAGTTATTCACGCTATCAAATGTGTCGTTAATGCGCCGCCAAATTCCGCCACATTCACGAGATAACTTTTACGCTCGATTATCCTCGACCGTATTTAGTAAACAAATACAAGATTCCTTATCTTTGTATGTCAATTTACGATTCTATTTCTTCTTTTTAAAGCTCGATCGAAAGGATTCCTTATTGAAAAAATTTAATCTTCCTTTTTTTTATATCAAGAATTTAAAACAGAGAAAGACGAAATCGTTAATTTACATAAAAAAAGTAAGATTGAATATTCATAAAATTAAAACGCGAAATTGGGTTGAAACGTTTCCTCGTTTTCTCCTTTCTCCATACAAGACTAGAAAAATATGTAGCAAGAAGAAAATTTGTTTTCCTTCATTACCTTCACCACTATCGGGCACTGCATGGCGAAAGACGCAAAACGACGTCAAGCCGAGCACGCCATACCACCACACATCACTCTATACCATGATGGTGTGCCGCGCATGCGCGCCAGCGACGATTCGGGGATCTCTTCCTCCACTACTGCTTCTTCGGTCGTTCTGTCCGCCGTGCTCGGATATGTTCGGCTCCCCTCGTCACTCGTCGCCTCGATCGACGACGCTCGACGGTAAACAGCTGGCGACGCTCTGTTCTATGTTAGTGCTGGTTAGTACATAACGTTGAACGGGACCGTTCGGAGCTGGGTCGTCAGTCTCTCCTAAGTACTCTACCCTTTCTTTTCGCGTCTAATTATAAATCCTCGACCGACGCATTCTTGGCCACTGTCCAAACGATCTTTGGCGGATTCGTCTCGGTGAAGTCAGAGTGGCGTAGTGCGAGAGGAAGCCGAGTGAGTTGCGTCGTTGTGGAAAAGCCGCGGGGAAAGCCGAGTTTCTTTGTTCTGTGCGACGGGACGGGACGGAACGGAACGGGACGCGACGCGACGGCTCTGCGCATACATTGTGGTGGTGGTGGCGCAGCATCGTTTTGTGTATTGTGTGTGTCGCGCGGTGGATCGAGATAATTTCGTCGTCCCTCATGCGTAAGACGGGACGATAGCCAAGAATAGATGGCTATTAATATTTAATCTACGTTGAGCATTGCCCTATAAATCGCGTAAATTTTTACAACAACGAGATCTCTGTGAACGACAGTGTCGCTCGTATCGTGAATCAAGCATACGAGGAAAAAGGACGGACGGACGGACGGACGAACAGACTGACAGAGAAGAGCGAGAGAGCGCGGCGGACGCGATCGCGTAACACGGCGCGCGAGTGCTTTGTTTTGCCGAGCAGCTGATCCGAGGCGGCTGGTTACGTGAAGGTAAATGCGATACGCGCGTCGCTCTTATCCTCAACGCCAAAGGAATCGGCCGTTTGCGCGCGCGCACACACTCGGATTGTATGCATTTTCACCGAAACCCGGAAAAGCTACGTCGCGTCACCAGAGCCCGCCGATTGATTCGATACATTTGAACGTGTACACAAGTCGAGGCAGCATCTGGCTCCATTGTTGCGAATCGATCGCCACGCTCCCCGTTGTTGAAGGGATTTTTGGATCCCTCGTTGAATGGTTTCATTTGACGTAAAAACGAAATCTGTTAATATTTCAAGTTTGACGGAAACATATGAGAACTCATTTTTTCTCTTACAGATTTTTCAAAGAAATCCAAAGAAAACGTACTGTGATGATTTAAATTACGTCTTTGTTGCATTTAAAACGACCGCTCAATAAACCGAGCCTATGACGTAAAACGTTCATAAATCACGAAGTGCGTTGCGAAGATTATAACAAAGGTGCATGAAGCGACGTCATCGACCGGTGTTTCTCGCCTTTACAGGTAGAAGTTAATGCTTGAAACGGGCGAATGGTCAATCGAACCATAAACGACATCCCGCTGTTTATTTCGACCAGCAGTCTTTCAAAGAATTAGCTTTTCCTGCAGTCGTAAAAAGGACCGAGAAGGACGCCCATAATCGAAAAGACGCCGTTTCGAGTTTCTTTCGACGAACAGCCAAAATCCTCGTGGATCTTTCGGCAACTACGTAACAATTAATTCGGAGCTCTCGAAAAATCTGGATGATACTGTACGACGTGGGGCGATTTTTATGTAATAGGACTTCGTCTCGAGACCGACATCGAGAATAGTGTTGATCGATGCGGCATAGTCTCGGAGGGGCCGTCCTCGCGAACGACCAGGAACGTGGGGTACGGCCCCGATCGAGCTGACTAGGGGAACCATCGAGGCCGTGGGCCTCCTGCTGCTGACGGGACTCGTGCCAGAAGGAAGGAATCCACGACGGCAGGTTGAGGTATTCCAGCAAACACATTTCTGTTGTTGGTCATTTAACCGGCTCCACGATGCTCTACATCTTCCACGTTGACACTGGCACTACCATCACCTTCGACATTGCGCTGGCTCTGGAAAGGTAATTTGTGTATATTGTATATTTTTTTTGCAAAAATATATTTTCTCACTAACTGGATAATGGTTATTTGAAATGAATAGAGAGAAAAGAGAAACTAATGTACAGATAAATCGAGAAGAATGAAAAAGAATGTACAAAATATACATATGCAATATACTTGTAACATATGCATATTTTGTACATTATTTTCATCCTTCTCGATTTATCTGTACATCAGCTTTTCTTCTCCTTCTATTTATTTCAAATAACCACCATTCAATGATAGAAAAATAAAAATATGTATGTATACAATTTACATACAATTATATATATATATATATATATATATATATATATATATATATTTATTATTTACGCTTTTTTCACTTGCATCTTTGTGATTTGGTAAGAAATCATTTTGATATAACGCGAATCCAAGAAAAATAAATTGCAAAAGTGCGGACATGAATGAAATTTGTTGTTATGCGTGTTGCTCGAAAGTTTTCCGGAATTACGAGTGGAAATTAGTACTAAATGACTGCAACTCGCGCCGAAAATAATATGTACATATATACACTGAAACGCGCGCGCGCAGTGCACGTGGGTGTGGGTTGACGCGCACGAGTTTGACCCGATGGTAAACTCGGCCAAGCTCTCCCTCTAATGCGTACGAAACACACCGTACATGATACAAATGTACACTTTTTCGATGCTCTTCTCCCGTTGCTCTGTTCGCATAAGCGCTCATCTTTATTTTGCGAACATCATATAGTAGTATTTCTCGCGATTTTAATTTTAATAGATGTATAAATTCTGTTAGTAAAAACATAGACAATAGTATCCGCAGTTAAAAATAATTGGAAAAGAAAACTTTTCACAAACTAAATTCTTTCAGATAGAGAGATGGATTACAATAATCATATTTATTGGATAACCATATTTGGAGGATAACGAGGGAAACAATGATTCCCATCAGCGGATCAGCATATGATAAACGACTTGGTTGCGGATAAAATCATATCGGTGCATTAAATGCATCGGAAACATCTCGTTGATAACGGCGTAACAATACGCTATTTTTCTGTTTCTCTCTTTTTACACTTTCGAGAATTTCCACGCGGTTATGAAAATAATATTGGCTCGGGATGCATTGGCTGTTTTATATAATGCTATGCATGCCGAATCACGTACAAGCCAAGCTTTTAATACGCAGCGTTCTAAGAAAGACAGATCACACGACCTTCTCTTTACGCTTTCGAATAACGTCAGAGATCAATTGAGCAAAAAATTGCTGACTAAACTGTCCAAGAGATGGAGATGTGGAAAATTATGTAATTATAGTAGAATATAATTTTTAATACAATTTGAATTAATGTATATATCATTGCTTCCGCATTGTTATTATTATAGCATCTCCAATTATTTACGTTTTTCTGTTGCACAATTCCTCTATTCTTAGTACTTCTATTTCGTTCTATTCTGTCGAAGTGTTTATTTTCAAGTTTTTTTCGGATATACTATTTGTGGATTAAGATTGAGAGACGGTCAACGACCCCATTTGTCGCACCAATTAACGATCTGTGTCAATTTATGAGGGCGCCCTCCGTCTCGACTTGCTTTTATCATCGCGCCTGCTTATTAATCGCGACTGCGCGATTAAGCGTAAATGAGTAAATACGCTGCGGCCTAATTGCAACGTCACGATTAAACGCAAAACTAGATAATCTTGCAAGATCGGTAATACACTGGCTACGACAGAACATATTTCGGTCGATTACCTTCTGTGTTTACGTAGCATAGTCAATAAGGATACTGCGCGAGAGAAAATCAAACTCGTCAACAATTGACAACTTTTTATTATCGCGAGAGAGAATCGGTGTAAACATATTTATTTTGTTATAGTCTGGAACGCGCGAGCATTTCGCATAAAATTTATGCAAAATAGTTATAATTAGCATAATATTAAAATTAACATAACGAAAATTTACACATGTACGTGTGTTGATTCTTTACATATTTATATAGTTTTATAAAAGCATTTTTTATACTGCTTTTTTCTTTATGCGCGTTATCTTTAATACATGTATTGATAATCTTTAATGAATCATTTATTTACATCATCCAATGTTTTGTTTTTTTCTCAAATTAGAATAACATTGTAAAACTTGAAAAGAGGATATTGTACATATATAGGCATAAATGAGTAATATACAATTTTTTCATATAAAGCTATTTGTTTCCAGCAATTTTTAAATTTTATTGGATTTTCTTTAACAATGTGTAACTATCAATGATAAAGTATACATTTGTGTACATATATGTAAAAAGAAAGAAACTTGCTAACTAAGAGATTCTGATGTTCGCATTAACAAAGTCGCAACTCGCAGCAACGAATGTTCGCGAGCGTGGAATACGAGTCGCGTCATGACGTGCCTAACTCTCGACGACACGCAGTCTCGAGAATCAGCGCGACGTGACGCGTGCAACTGTACCGTAATCAGCTGTAACGCAACCGCAAATGTGACTTGGCAATATACAACTCTTGTACGTGTCTCGCGCCAATGCGAAGCATTCGATCGATATACGCCATGGCGTATATCGTTATTAAATCCAAAACTTTTAAATCGCTCGTTAATGACATATCATTGATTCGAGTTTTGCTGATAATGAGAGAAAGAAAAGAATTAATGGCATATTGCGTAAGATATAATATTGTGCTAGGAACATCAATCATTTCGGGAACGCTTTCTTTATGCAGTTAACGGACATTTTATATCTTCATGAGTGAGATAATTGTTTTATTTACGAGCAGAATTTCGCGTGATGATTTTATTATTAGCGGTGCAATCAAATTATTATCTGTCTGTGAATTTCCATTCTTTTATAATTAATACGCATCTTTCCTTCCACTCTTTGGACAAAGAATACTCCTCATCCGTTAATTAACCTTGTGGATGTTAACGAGAAGTGGCAGTTAATTATTCAATCCTTTTGTCCAAGCATTGTTCTAGTTGTTGAAATAAAACCGAACGGTACATCCATTTCACGAATTAACGACAATCCTCGTATTACAGGGAATAACGAAAAATTGCCGAAACATTTTTTTTTATTTTATCGTTTTAAATGTTTAGAACAATGTTAAGAACAATGAAAGTTAAAACTTGGGAGAGAAAAATTTGGGCGAAAAATGTCTCAGCTATAAAATTAAAAAAAATTTTTTCGAATCTGTATTCTGCAATATTTAAGATTTAAGAATGTAGACGCACGTTGCTCATTCATGCGTAATATTTTTCTGAGCAGCGTGAGCCAGCTGATGGAGGCGATCGAGAGGGAATGCGGTGTAGTAGCGACGCATCAGGTGCTGCTTATGAGCGGGGGCGAATGTCTGGAACCCAATGCACGTGTGTGCTCTTACTCGGCTGGAACCGACACGAATCCGATATATCTATTTAGCAAGGCTGCCATTGAGAGTAGCCTTCCGCCTACACCGAGTATAGATTACGGTTCCGGTGAGTAACGAAAAAAATCTCTTTTATACTCGCGTGTCTCTCTCATATCAATAATAATATATCGTAATATACGTAAGTGATTTTACAATAATTTGTGCTAAAACATCAGCTTGGGTACATTTTTTACATATTTTGGTCGATATTTATTATGAGAGCCATTTTTATTTTCGTAGCAACGCCTTTTTGCATAATTTTTTTACATTTAATTAATCTCATCATTCTTATTGATTCATATTATGTTTTTAAACATTCTGCATTTAAAACTACGCACTTTTACGTCTCGAATAAACAATCTCTATATGCACATTTTATTAAATGTAAATAATTTTAATATTGAACATAGTAATAAAATAAAAATTTAATTTTATAGTATACATAATATTTATTCTTATTATTTCGCGCAATTCTCTATTATTATCACTTTTCAAATTTCAATAATATTATACGCACATTATCGCTTGTATAATACTTGTGACAATATTTAAATTAGCGTTTATCTCGCGTTAAATTAATTCTTATCGTAGCGCAATAAATTTGTGAACTCATTCGATTCTCGCGACGTAATTTTAACATTATTGTATAATGATAAATTCGGATAATTAATTTCGGTCAAGGTCAGATTTAAAACGAGAATTCTGGAATATTATTTCTTGTTAACATCGCTTCATTAACAAAGAATCACATTAATAATGATCTTTATCGCCTTTTCGAAAAAGAAGAGATTAACATCGAAAAAAATATCGAGTTGAAAATATATCTAAAATTAACTTTTTACTTTATAATTTTTTACTATATCTATTCTCTCTTTCTCTTAGATGGTGCGTATATATCATAAACGCGAGATATGATAGTGTCGTATACTTTTTGCGATGAGTCGCAAATTTCTACACTACTCGTGATTCAATCAATTTAAACCCATGCGAAGCCAATATATAAAACGGCAATAAATACGTTATGCATCTGGTAAAATCTTCATGTCATCGCAAAGATTTTAGCAGTGATTTTCCGAGTTAGATCATAAATGCCATTGCGAGATTTTAATGTGTTGTTAACGAGCCTCGTAATCAACTGAGCCTCCGACCTGATTCTATTATTTACTGGATAATCATCCGGCTCTCTTTTCCGGTTGCACGTGAGTAATTGCATCTCCGCAACGTGACACTAAGAGAACACCAAGTTCCCGTTGCGTAGAATATGAAACTAGGCCGGCCAACTAGATAGCGTAACGCTTTTCCGCAAGTCGCAAAAATTATATACCATACTTGCCTAAAGTATGAATTGAGTTGAGAAAATACTCAGCTTTAATTCTATCGATCATGCTCGAATTATGTACTTTAAAAGTTATTTTCGTAATTACCGTCGTAATGTTGTAAAAGTGTTTGTCTCTGTAAAAAACAGAAATATATAAGGAGAGAGATACTAAATGAAAAATCTGTTGAATTATAGTAAACGTTTCTATATCTATTGAATTACGTCAGATAAAAGTGATATATAAATATGATATATAAAAATTTATTAGATGTAAACGTACAATTTAACTTGTAGATGAACTAACGGTGGTTGCGATTTTTTTTATTATTATACAGATTCCGAGCTGTTGAGCTTATCAATTTTCGAATGAATACGCGCAATATAGATTGTAATATAGATTGTAATATTTTAAAATTATATTTATTACTTTTATATAAAAAGTATCGTATGATACTCAACTTTAGTAAGCTTAAGTTGAGTTTAAGATTATCAGTCTTCTCTACAAAAATGACATTGAGTCGGTCGTTGTTTTGTTTGAAAGATCGCATTACACTAAGCCACGAATAGAACGGATTCCCATTTATCGAGAATCGAAGATACCGTGTGACATATTGAAGTGGTCAGCTAACTAGAGGACCTTATGAGAGTGCTTCCGTCATCAATCGTAAAAAACGCAAAATATGACGGACATACCAGAATGTTTGTTTACTGTTGAATATACTTCGATTATTTTTTTAACGATGAATAATAGATTTTCGAACCACGCTAAAACAAAAGACTTACTCTGTTTACATAGCTGGTCTGTCAACGGTTTATAATTTATATGTATGATGTAGAGAATTTTCCTTATTCGCGCTTAACAAATTTAACGTAATCGACTGATTAGTTTTCTTACCAGACATTATATCGAATTGACTTTATAATTTAATCAGCTGATTCTCGTTGACAGGCGAACGATGCGAGCAAAATTGCATTTTCCGCGAAATAGTACCTCGTGTTTTACGGGGGGACTTGGCTATATCTTTGAGCATTATATTTATTGATTTTTTTCCCAAGATTGACTTAATCAGTTTATCTCAGATAAAACGATCTCATAAATTTACATAATCTTGGATAATATTACCGAACAAATAGCCATCAAAAAATAAATTGCAGTGTATAATATGTTTATATTGAGCTACATATTACAAAGTATATATAGTAATGTTTTAAATATTGTAATGCTACAAAACATAATCGATACACACACATACATTTATCTTTTCTATTTCCAGTAACAAATATTATTAAAACGCTTATCTTGTTCTGATATCCATAAATATGTCTTTAATAAACACGCACATTTTGCGTATTATCTATCCGTGATGCGATAATTTCTTTTTTTTAATAGTCGTACAGTACACACATCTCGTCTGCGATAGGTAAGGCATAATAAAAAAACTGCTTGCTTTGTAAGGAGATATTGAGCCAATACAAAAACAATAATATTCGATGAGTGGATTTTGCGTTCGGAATCAAAACTTGGAACAGCATATTCTGTAGCTCTATTTATAAGGATAATTACTGGATCAAATAACTTTTGCCAATAAATAAAAAGAAGATAATTTACAATGATATGCTTTGCGTATATTGAACAGATCGCACAGTTGTTCGACTTTTTTATTTTTAATTTCTTTTCATATATTCTTATTATCTCATTCTATACATTATATTTTTATTATCAAAAACATTTGCTTTATCTATTATATATAATATTAAGCGTTTACGTATACAAAATCTTCATATAAATTTATAATTATTTATTTATGTGTGAAAAACATAAATAGCGATAGTGCCTTGGTCTTTCGCAACGGCAAGTCGACATAATCGTATCTGGAGTTGAGACCTCATTAGATCTCATAAATCAGTTACAATAATATCGAAACAAACTTTTATAGATTATTAAATCGTTTTTTCCAGATATAAAAATAGGATAGAAAAATGAAAATGTACTAATGTTGTTAATATTTCTGCGGAATATATTGCCTGCTCATAGAAAGTTGTAATAATAACACTTCAAAATGTATAAGCAAATAAATTTTAATCGAAATATTGATATTAGCGTGCGCGCACGACTTGATTATTTTCTTTATAAAAGTTGGAGGAACGCTTCGATAAAGAGCAATAGCTCAAGTTGATTATGACGAAGAAAAATATGTTTTTATGAAACATATTTTTTCCACGTATTTTTGAAAGATTTTCTTTCAGAACTTTTTTTTCATTATATTGATTTTTACTTATTTACGTACGTAATGAAAGGGAAAATATTGAGTGTTATATATTTTGCAATATATCATATTTCTATTAAATGAAAAAAAAAAAAATTTGAAAAAGAAAATATATTAATAACTTTTTAAAATTGTTCGAAAAAGACATGAAATATTTATTACGTAATTATTACGAAAATAAAATATTTATTACGTAATTTAGATTTATGAATATTATTACAGTGTTTTTTTGTGAAAGAAAGATATATATTGTCAAGGTATAAATGATGCAAAAGCGAGTATAATTATAAGAGATACTTTAGCTGTCATACGAGATAAAAAAACATTGAATGCTTTTTATGTTTCTAATATGCTGTAAATCACAATGCGCTCAGGAAAGAAATAGAAATGAATACATGTAGCATGAGAATAATTATGTTTCATGAAGAATAATTATCGCTGTTAGAGGTTATCGTAGATTTAGACTTCCAGCTTCATTATTCAGAGAATTCCTGATTATTAATCTATATATTGCACGTGTGCTTTTCGAAAAGTGCAGAAGTCTCGCTGATGAGCAGCGATGTAACGATACATCCGGCATACTTGTTTTTTTTTTTGTGATATCTATCGATGACGACTTTCGAGTCTGATAGCATTGCGGAATCTCTTTGTTTATTGTTCAGTTGTGCATAATGATATTTTTTGTATTTGCAAATTAGTAGGGTCACTCGGACGGCGATCTAGACGTCGGTCATACATAAATATGTTATTGTAAAATATGCGTAATAGGATATGTAAAATATCCTCTAAATACTGCTATCACAATGACATCGCTACAATTTTTTTTCCTTATTCCCTAATATTTTTTATTGCAGCGTTTATTCCGATTCTTGTCGATAGAATTTTTTTGCGATTTCTCTTGTGACTTTTTGTACGTGAATTAATCTCGTTCGTTTAAAGTATAATTCGCTTCTTATATCTTTGAGAATGATGTAATTATCGAAGCGATGCATATCGTGTCGACCTTGGAGTTTCATCGCGTGCCCAAGATTATGTTCTTTGGCGAACTTCGTCGATCAATT
Organism: Cataglyphis hispanica; assembly: GCF_021464435.1. Taxonomy (NCBI): domain Eukaryota; kingdom Metazoa; phylum Arthropoda; class Insecta; order Hymenoptera; family Formicidae; genus Cataglyphis; species Cataglyphis hispanica. The sequence continues at coordinate 7,331,084 of NC_065963.1, forward strand.
ACACACCTGCTACTTGAGTTAATCCCTGATTTGATGTTCCCGTTATTAGGTCTTGTCAAAAATTAGAAAATTTTCTTAAAACAGAGTCACTTATAACTTCCATATATATATATATATATATATATATATATATATATATAATTTATATATATATATAATTTATATAATTTATATATATATATATATATATATATATATATATATAAATTATGTTATAATTTACACACATATGTAGATAATAAAAATGTGACGCCAAGGATTTATTTTGATTTTTTGTTTACCAGATGTGGATCTTCAGACCCAGATCGATGCTTCGCTGGCGATGCCGGCCACCTATCAGACTCTTTGTGCACGAGCCCATCTGGCTCAACATTGTTGTGGCCTAGCACGAGAGCAGACAAGAATCTGCGAGAAGCTAGTTCATGATCAGCACCTTCAACAGCAGGGTTGGGCTGCGGTAGTTGCGAATCTCGAGGATATTACACAAATGTTTCAAACACGAGCCGAGCAATTCCAACAAGCCTTTGTCTTGTATCTTGCTGAGAGGCAGCGACATACGGAGCTCCTTGACAAGTACGATTTTTTAATTATATTTATTTTATTAATGTATAAATATCGGGGGAGAAGGTGGTGGAGAATCCTATTTTGTTTTTATTAATATCTTTTGAATTTTTAATATCAAGCTGAAATTAGTGTATAGGAATATCCCATTTCAATTTAATTTTAGTAGCTGTATTAATTAATCTCTATTAAAGATCTGTTTATTAATTAGTAAATTTAATTATTAGATTGTAGAGTAAAAAATGATATTTAAATGCATATACATATATATATATATATATATATATATATATATATATATATATTTCATATTTTACACTATAGTTTGTTAATTACGTGTATGTATGTGTGTATTCTTTTTTTTGGGGGGAGGGGGGAGAAATACGATGAATAAAGATTGACAGTAACAATGATAAAGTAAACCAATTTTTCTTAATGAGTTACAAACTATTATAGTTCGTAACAATACTGCTCTGAATAATTATTTTAATTAATTAATGGGTATTGCTATTGAATGCGCGTTTTAATTATCATACCTTTGATTATCATGTATAATCGTCCCCGTTTCAATTACCGTTAATTATTATGCTAATAAATAATTAAATGCGATCGTCATTCTAATTTTATTTTAATTTATTAAGAATTTATTAAAAATTTAAAAATATGCGCGTTGGAGTTTATAATCAATATATATTTGTTAAATAGCTGAAAATATTGTTAAATATTTGATAATATTCTAATTTGTAAGTACATTGAATTTTTAAATTTCGAAAATCTGAAAATTTTTAATTTTTGAAAATTTTGATTTGTGTCTTCGATTAAAAACAAATATTTAAATTGAAATTGTTCTCTATATTATTAGATGACAAAGAGATGGATGCACGAAGAAATTAATGCCAATTGTATTGCAGTTTTAGTGCCGATCTTGGTACTCTCGCGAAAATTCCTATTTTGCCGGCTTTGAGAGCTCAAGCAGAGGGTCTGTTGAGTCCGGATGATCAACCCACTCAATCCTCCGAACCTGCGTCGGAGAGTTCCGGAGAAATGCTTAGTCTGCTTCGATGGATCTCTGCTAAGGACAATCAAAGCAGCCTGGAGCAAGTGGCAGATCAATGCTCGCGTGGCTTAGAACAGTTTGATGAACGATTGATGGAGACTTTGAAAGCCGAAGTAAACGCTGCCATCGACAATGCCAATAAGCAAGACATGAAAGAAATCAAAGGTTTGGGCGAGAGGCTGTTTGCTCTAGAACAATTAATGGTACAGACCAAGAAGCTTGTTCACGAGCAGGGCGAATTGGCTCAAGGTTTTCTGCAGAATCAAAATCGCGCGAGCAATCTGGGTGATGCGAGCGTCTTGCCCGATCTATGCACTTCCCATCGGCGACAATTGCTCGTCATGTTGCAGAATCATAATCAGTTGCGTGACATCCGTCGTAGATGCACCAAAGCGAAAGAGGAGCTCTCGGTGAACATCTATCATCGTCTCAAATGGATCATGTATGTGGAAAACAAGATGGTGGAAGTGGGCAACAAGTTGATTATATATCACGAAAGCTTGAAGCGATTGAGAAGGCATCTGGAAGTGCTCCAACAAATCCACTTGGCTCCGCAAATGTATATAAGCGCGGTGATTGAAGTGGTTAGAAGGCGCACGTTTTCGCAAGCTTTTCTCGTATGGGCCAGCAATCTGGCTTGTCAATTGTTGACAGTCCACAGCGAAGAGTTAGCGCGTAGACGAGAGTTTCAAAGCAAATTCAACGGTCACTTTTTGAACACTCTTTTTCCGGGTCTGGAGGACACGCCGCCGCCTTTCGCGACACAGGCACCTTCTGTCTTTGACAACGGACTACCGAAGGTAGAGTTAATATGAGATTTCGTTAATCATTATTGAAATTTATATTATCGTATAGCATTATTCTTTTTAATGCTTGATTAGCTGACCGCGGACGATATGGAGTCATTGAGGTCGCAGCTTCCGGACTTGGCACTAACTATCTCTACGCCAGATTTAAATAACATTACACAATTCTTTTTATCCAAAAGCTTTACCGAAGGCAGCACTGGCGATATCAAGAAGAAGGATGCTACGTCAGTGAGCATCGACGTTGCAGCAAAAGAACAAGAGCGTGCTAGAGCGCCGTTGTTGTCCGACAGGTAAATCTTTGGTAACAGATCGTTGTGTCGCTTTTACAAATGGAAAAAAAAAAAAAAAATTATATATATATATATATATATATATATATATATATATATATATATATAGAGAGAGAGAGAGAGAGAGAGAGAGAGAGAGAGAGATTACGTAAATTACCGCGAACATCATAATTATATCTTGTTGATTTTCAGGGGCGACTTTGAGTCTGAAACAGATACGGAGGAATTTGAAAAGATCGGTCAGGCCGGTGCTGACGCGGCCAAGCCCGCCGTGTTCGACGTTACAAAACAAAAGCGGCAGAAGCAATTGGAGGTTGGTGCTTCACGAAGCGTGTCCCCCGCTTCGTCGACTTCGACTAACGTCTCCCCGTTAAATTCGAAAGTCGCGGATCTAACAACGCGTTCGTCCACGTCAAGCGAACCCGGTTCTTTCCAATTTCCCAGCCTGTCTGCCGTGAGCGAGCGCCCGGTGCAGCTGAGTCCGCTGACCGAGTGCGTGGAGAACGGCGCTGTTGATTCCTCTGTTTGCTTGCTCCGTAACGGCGCGAGTGGTCTCTCAAACTATCGCGACGCTCTACCTCTCGAGGAGCAGCATTCCTTGAGTCCGAATCCCTCCTCCTTGCCACGGTCCTCCGCCATGTGCGACGACCAGCAGCATCATTATCATCATCCGTTGTCCGGTAGCGGTGGTAGCAGCCCATCTGTCGGCGTAGGCGCTACCGATTTTATGGGTACCGAGTTTTACATGGATGAATCTCTACCGAGCAGTCTCAGTGAGCATCCTGTCGACGGCCAGCATCAGGCTATCATGTCCCTTCTTCAGGTACTGGACGAATTACAGCTCGCTAACAGACAACTCTCGTAGCCGTAAAACGTTCCATGAAGAACTGTCTTCGTCCTTCACCATTACCTATCATGCCTCTAAAATGTATATTTTCTTTTTTTTATCTATTTCTGTTTATTCTTTTCTTTTTTTGTTCTGCTTCAAGATATTGGAAATATTGTTCAATATTATATTTACGGAGATATATTTGTAGTTGATATTTTCTTTTATTTATAATTTTTAAATACTTTTTTAATCGTTATCTTTATATTTATTAATGAGTTAAAAATTACTTATCTTCATATTTATTAAAACTAACTATATGCATTTTGTGATTTGTGAGACGTGGATATCGTATGTATCGCTTCTTGTGTTTTGCAATCGCTTAAACCAATCGAATTTAATTTTATTGCGCTTTCAACTGATTTCTCTGTATCGCTTGCACAAATATAAATGGAATCAAAAATATTAGATACGTGTGCGTCAAGTACGTGCGTGCGCGCGCATATATAAATATATATATATGCGTGCATCTTGATTTTTTACAGGATAGCTGGCGTCGCACTCGTTTCCCGATTCCTTGATCCACACGTGATTCCTTCAGAATTCCATTAAACTCATTTACACGATTGCTTTCACAAAGAAATTCGTTTTAAATTAAAATGATTGCAAAATTTGTTTTAAATTAAAATGATTGCAATTTTGCATTATACAATTCCAATGGTTTAAAATTAAAAAAGAAGATGAAATGTTTCTCCTTTGTACGAATTTTTCTCGACTGTGTGTGCGCGTATACACACAGAGTCGCGAATAATTCTAAAATGTGAACTTGAATGTGCTTATTGGAATCGTTGATATTGATATTTCAGGAAAATCTCGGTAATACGCGCGAGGAAGTGGAAAGATTGCAATCCATTCTGAAGACTATGAAGATAGTTGTATGCGAAGAATTGAATTTCGTTCGGAACGAATTGACGATTCTACGAGAGCGATCTAACGAGGACAAGAGTGGTCTCATTGAGATGACGGAACGCGCGCGAGTGGCATTGTCCTTATACTCGCAAGAGTGCGATCGACGACTTCAAGAGCGCGAGCAGGAATTGACGCTTGAGCATGAGTTTAAGATAACAGATGTCAAGAAGCTGATACAGAATCATGAAGAAGAAATTTGCACACTCAAGCATAATCTTCTAGAAAAGGAGACAGAATTGACAGAGCACGAGCGGTTGGTGGCTACGATGCGTCAAAAGCTGGAAGATGAACAAATCGAGAGGGGAAACTTACAGACTCGTTTACACCAGCAACTTGAAGACTATTCGAGAATATTGGAACAAGCGCGCATAGATAAGGAAGAGGCTGTGAAAAAGGCGAATGATGAAAGATTTCTCGAGATTACCTCTCTGACGAATTCCTTGACACAGTGTCAGAAGCGAATTCAAGAATTGGAAGAGAAATTGATCACTGCTCGCAATGATCAAGAAAGAATGGTGAAAGAGGTGACCGATAAAGTCCAAACAGAATATAAGACGGAGTTGGAAACCATTCGAAGTCGCTTTAAACTAATGGCTGCTTCTACCATGGAAAGGAGTCCCAGTGATTCCAGTTTAGAAAGAATTGAGGTAAATAATCTATCAGTTTGTGTTCATGCTATTATTATTGAAAATAAAGTGGAGAAAGATGCAAAAGGATATTTTGATTATTTCAGCGGACAGATGTTATTGAATTAGCGAATCACGAGGCGATCTTAGAGCAAGCAAGGGAAGATATGAAAGTAGAAAACGCTATGGCCGTTCGTACTGCTATAGAAAAGGAAAGAGCTGATTGCATGACGAAATTAGATAACGAATTAAAATTGGCAAAGGAAGTAGTTGAAGAGAAAAATAGAGATTGAGATGTACAGAGTAAGAACAATTGCGTTGATTGAACAGGGCAAGCGTTACAAGAACATGATAGATCGATTAATTGAAGAATTTGGATTGAAATCAGAGATACA